>NC_137512.1:19802500-20185000 GCF_041902795.1 Electrophorus electricus | reverse complement strand
AGAAACGTCTTTGTTCAGTTAAACCACCATTCCAAGGGGGCTTGTGGGGACATTATACAAATAAGAACCTAGATAAGTCCTGAATCACAGACAGACAAAAAATGCATATTTGACATCACAGTAGGATTTTATTGCTAATCTATTTTAGGACTCTCCCTCTGTAGAATATTTGCTGTTGATAAGGCACTGAGGGGTAACATTAACCCTGCCAGGACTGTCCAGGAAGAGTCTTTGCAGGAGCGGGAAAAGGCAACTTGGGTGGGGGGGGCATGACTCCAACAGCCCTCTGTGCAGACACTTCCTGAAAACATTGGCAATGAGCTCAGCCATAGGCAATACTCTTTCCTGAACTTGCATGTCCCAAAGGTTGACAGTGCTTGAGAATGTAGCCCTAAGGAGAATCTCAAGGCTATGTGTGTGGCACACTGCCAACTCTTAGTAGGGGAGGAACACAGACCAGCTATATCCCATCCCAGCCAGGAGGTGGAGTTTGCAACAGTGGTCAAGCTCTCTCTAATCAAACAGTGCAGGCCTTGTCCCCACCTGCAACCCAAGATATGCCACAATAAAGACCAAGGATCCCAGATTAGAGGTTCATCATTAGAGTTTCACCCTCAGGCATATTCATAAACACTAAGGCCTAAAGCTTGGATCTAAAACAGTACTCCTCCTCCAATTTATGCTAAAAAAATATCCACAGCATCCATTTTATGCTGGACACATCAGTGGCTTACAGTCACCATCAGTGCATCTGGTCAGTACTGAAGGAGAGTGAATAAGCAGACGCTCACAGGCTGGTGAAAAAGACTGTGAGTCATATCCTAGATTTCCTTTGTCTGCACTCTGGACGCTAACCTTTGGCTCCCACACACTGATCCACTAGATCCGGAGCTAAGCAGGGAGGCAGGAAGCTTAGGAAGCTGGCAGATAAAGTGTGACCTGGGGAAAGCCACTGGCCAATAGCTGGGTTTTTTTTTTTCTGTCCAACTAGCAATGCCAAAGTCAGTTTGAATCAGTGCTCAAGCCAATAGGTGTCTGCAGAATAAATGAAACCCAGGAGACCTCTTTACTACTGCAGTCTTATCAGGTCTGAATGCCCATTGACACCTTGGACACCAAGACAGAGGAAACTGTTCTTGAGGCTTGGGATGTAGACCGCTACTGTTCTGTAAGGAGGAAGAGATTTATAACAGGGAAAGCCAAAATCCACAACTTCTGTTTTGGCAAACCAGAAGACAAGGAAAGAATGCAATATAGATAAAAGTTACTGCAAATGTACAATATAAGATATTTAGCAGGTATTACGTATAGCTGGTGTGTTGAAGCATTATTCTGTTCTAATACCAGACTCAGTTCAAAACATGTCACAAGCATGTATAACCCCCCCCCCCCCCCCCCCAAAAAATAAATAAATTAATTAATTAATTAAATAAAAATAAAAATAACATTTCTGAATCTGATATAAACCTTGGCAGGAAGTATAAATGAGGACATCTGTAACGCCAATAAATTACAATATACCCATGCAAAAATGTGTGTGCAACACTTAATGCAAATGAGATACAATTAGCTGTATTTATTGGTTATGGAACCAGCAGACACTACATTATTAATATTAGGATTTCAGATTTTTGGTCAGAAAAATTCATACCTAACATTTCACTTTGGCAACTACTTTTGAGTAGTTGAGTGAGACAATGTTTGTCTGGTGACTGCATTCTCTCCACAGACATCCACGGGGATAAAGTGGGGAGGGGCATATCAAAATAAGAACTTTGAGAAGAGAGAAGGCATTCTCAGGCTGACTGTGGAGAAAAGAAAGTGGCTGAGATCTCAGAGACGATAAGGACTTGAAGAAAAGACAAAGCATTCTGTGGTGCTGACTGTGGTGAAGAGAAAGATGGTGGCTGAGATCAGACTTGCTGGAGATCAGACTAAATATCCCCTAAAAGCATTGTCTACAGACCACCTACAAAGGCATCACTGTATGTGTGACTGTAAAGCAAACACCGCAACTTCAGATTACATTTGACAGTGGATAGTTTCATTGACTAGCATCCAAGATGAGTCCTAATAAAGCGCCCACCTCTTGAACCACCCCTATTTATTGTAATGTAACTGGCTTTTCTTTATGTTACAGAAAATACAGGATACAGCTGTCCCTCAAACACAGCCCTACCCCACTCCTCTACAGAGGAAGATAGATAAGGCCCCTGATGGGCAGATAAACTGCAGATCAGCACAGCCTCCTAACATAATTTGGAGAGCATAACACCATAACAGTGTTAATGCACATTGGCTAATATCTTGCAAAAAAGGCATAAAGGACATGTTGAAACCAAAACACCAAAAAAAGGTGATAGAGATTCATTTTGCGTCATCTTGAGTATAAGCCCAAAGATTTCTCAAAATGAACAGTGCTAACATTAAAATACACTTGTATCTCTGTAGGCTATTTGTCTCAGAGTATTACAAAACAATGTACTTTAAAAAAAAATATATCTATTCTTGTTTTACATAATAAATAATTAGAGGAAAATATTGTAAAATTAAATTTTAACAACATAACATTGGTTATAAAATAAAAAGTACTAAGATTTATCAGCATTAAGATCTTGTATGTTTCATTTTGTCTTCCCCTATGTCAACACATCCTACTTTTTTGGATCTTGGATTTTGAAAACCTATGAATTACAGTATAATCTTCTATTTGCATTTGCATGCTTTTTTTCTGAAACAACCAAAATACCCATTTTTCAGATTACTACCCTATGTAAACTGGTAAACAAACCAATGTAATAGGCAAATTACTGGGTTATTTATTTATTTGTTTATGACCAAGGAGGCAACTTAAAAATAACTGTATGAAACAGTTAACTAACTTAAACCAAAGTCCAGTCTAAAAGCAGGAACTTGGAGAGGTTACAATGAATACTGAAATATCTCTACATATAACTACCATCGTACAACATCTGCATAAATCTTCTTATATTTTCAGGGTCATACTGCTTTGTACATTATGCTGTACACTTGAAAAGCAAAGAATGAATCACAGAAAAAAAGTGGCAGATGAAATACAAAAGGCCATTTTTAGATCTCCCTCTTCGAACAAGCAAGAGTGTTGCAAATTGTTTGTCCTAAACATAAAACCCCTTCTCTGAGAAAGGGCCATCAGCATTCACTCTAGGTTTGAGCATTAATGATAGGCCTGGCTAGCTCCTCACGTATGAATACTGCCTAATGAACGTCCTGAGTTCTTATTTGCAAGTGTTTGTCTTGTTAACATCCACGAAAAGTTCAGATTGCTGGATTATGTGATGCCACCCACAGTGCGCCGGACTGAACACTACAGCAAAAACATGTAGGACAAGAGCTAACAAGCCAGATGACAGTGCCATTCTGCCATTCTCCATCATGTCATTCTCTTCTCCATTTTTTTTCTTGATCTTCTGAAATCAACAATGACTCAGACTCTCACTATATAACCTTAATTTGCCACTGCTTCGTCAGTGCTGATGTAATGAAAGGAGCAAAACCCATACACATCTTCCACTTGCACATCCTATTAAAACATCCAGGCTTGCAGTGCACACAATTAGTGGAAGCTGTAGCGTCAAAAGCAATTTGTGAAATGGAGGAATCAAGGAGGCATTTGGGATGCAGGGTGCTGGGGTGTGTATAAATAACAGTGAAGCATTATTGTGCAACACAATATGTCATTGTTTGAGGCTGGCCAAGGCAGTGCTGCTGAAATGACAGAACCTACTTGTGTGGCAATATGCTGGCCCCTTGCTCAGTCATAGATTTGTCACTGTGATCCACATTCACTCTTAGGGAAGACAGTGTTCTGACATGGTAGTGCCTGCCTCTACTAAAAACATAAAAGAAAAAAAAAATGTTTCCAAAAACATCTCACTGTGAGAGGACATCAGTAAATGAGCAACATCAAAACTCTGGAAACATCAAGAGCCTCAGTCCAATGTTGTTTCAAAATGCAGTTTTATAGAACAGGTTACCAAACAGGAGTTTCCTGAAACCACTGAAAGGCCAGATCAAGGTTTCATGCTGTTAAAAACCTATGGTTCACGGGTAACAACAGGTCAGGTTCAGAAACCCTCTACACAATTAAAGTCGCCAGGTAAAGTGTTAGAGACTGCACATTCAAAGCAGCCATTCAGTTGCCAGCAGTTTAAGTGTTTTGAAGCACTGTAAACTAGGCTGTAACGCTGAATGGCGCACTAATATATATATATATATATATATATATGAGAGAGAGAGAGAGAGAGAGAGAGAGAGAGAGAGAGAGAGAGAGAGAGAGAGAGAGAGAGAGAGAGAGAGAGAGCGAGAGCAACGGCACCCCAGCATGGAAAGCTATCAACAGTACTACGCCTAAATTTTGAAGGAGCTCAGCCAGATTATGAACACAGAATTATTATGACACGGTATTATTATAAACACAATATTACTGTGAAACCAACTTATTTTAACAGCAGCTATTTCAAAATGAAAAAGTCTAGCTATTAATTTTAGGATGAATGATTACTACACTAACTAGTTATATAGACTATTACAGCCGCTATCATTGCAATACAGCATATACGACAGGTGATATAAAATATACATTTCACAAATCACTCAAACTGATATACGCAGGCTATTTGCAAACGCTGAAATCAGAAGTATAAGAAGTAGATATACAGTAAATGTCACTATTAAACTACCGCCGTAGCCTACTATCGTGAGAAAAAAAAGATCCCAGATTACCCTGTCCGGATGGTAGAGTTTGAACATTAACTCTCCACTAAGGCCCGTAGTGGGTAGGACAAAACACTATTAAGCTTTGGTATCAAAGCACCCTACCTGATTTTGAAGAGTCCAGTTATCTAACTTTTGATTGCTGCGATTAAAAAAAAAAAAAAAAAAAAAAAAAAACCTGTTAATTTCAGAATCACGTTATATTTTCTCCTACCTTATTTGCTGTTCCTTTACATTGTCAGCGCGGGGGTTGTTTTGATGAAATCCAGTTACTTTCCCATAAAAGAAATACGGTGGAAAGTGGTCGGGTGTTGTAGAAACTCTACAAGTATGGCAAGTTCCAGTTAGTGCAGCTGCACCTCCGTACACTAGCAACCGGGCTCTTAAAGGGAAGGGCGTGGGAGAGTCTGCCGACGTTCTCCCTGTACAATCGGTACAATCAACAAGTCATTTTAAACAGTAACCTAAAACATTATTTTATATATTGATATATTATTTTGATGTGGCAACTCTAATTCTTTATTCCTGTTCCACCATGTAGG
The DNA here is from genome assembly GCF_041902795.1 of Electrophorus electricus. Classification (NCBI taxonomy): domain Eukaryota; kingdom Metazoa; phylum Chordata; class Actinopteri; order Gymnotiformes; family Gymnotidae; genus Electrophorus; species Electrophorus electricus. Next base: position 20,179,703 of record NC_137512.1, on the reverse strand, counting down.
CTATAAGAATACACTGTTCTGGGCATGTAGTAAATCCAGGGACAAATTTTGATTACGCGAGTATTTAACAAAATTGCAATCTATACAATAGTAAACTGACTATAAGATCTGAGTGTCCTTAAAATAGAACGTAGAGAAAATGATGAATGCTATAGGAGTGTGAGAATGTTACCCCACACCTTTGCTGTGAGAAGTTAGAGGGGATAACTTTTGCCGTTTCCTTCTCTCCAGAACAATTTAACTGATGCATGCAGGAACTGCTTCAAATGGGAAGCAGGAAGTGTCTGAGACAATAGAGATTTAGAGGAGTGGCCGCCAGCTGGAAGTTTTTAGATGAAAAAGTCTGTAGGCAGACATAAGACTCCTTTTTCCCAAATGGAGGAGAAAGGAAAGGCGAATTTCCCCCCACTGTCGACATTCAACACTCAAAGGACTTAAGATGAATGAAGAATTCATGTTAAAACAGTTTAAATAGTATTACATGGGTAAGCTATATTTAATAATGAGAAAACTCTTTCTTGTGTCAATTAAATATTCATTCAAGGTATTTTTTTGTTCGTTTGTTTGTTAGTTCCAAAAGGCCTAAAATTGTCCAGATCAGACTGCTAGGCATCAGGCTTAGAAACTCTACATGCATAAAAATGAATTGAAATAATTTTATACAAGCATGTCTGACAGTATAGGAGAGAATGATTTGGTGTGAGGCGCATTTAGAAAGCAACCATGTTCCACCCTTCTAATACAGTTTCATATAATTGGTACAATGGTTAACAAAAACTACAAGACAAAACCATTTATTCTGGCGGGAAGGGGGATTAGGGGATATGACAGCATAAAATCACACAGGCTCAGAAAGCATTAACAGACAGTAAGCAGTATTGTTTTGCACATCTCCTGAGGTCTTGTTTGTAAGGAATGAGGTTGATGCAAAGATAAAGATGAAGAAGTGGAAATCCCTGCAGCCAGCCTCAAAATTCTCATTTCCCACAGGCAGCATGCCCTCAGAAGGAAACAGCAGGTCACCCTGACACAACCACTTAATTTGTAATTTCAGCAAGAGGTGCAATGCCATAAAAAGGGATTTAGGTCACTGGGCGCATACACAGTGAAACACATATTCTGAGTTACAGCAGTTTAACTGAGAGGTCAAGGTCAAACTGAAAACTTGACTTTAACCTGAAACAATGTAATAGTGTTTATGTATGAATGCGTAAGAGTGCTAATGTTGAATTCAACCATCAAACATGATGTAGTTTGAATATGTGCAGCACAATGTCAAAGGTCCATCACCCTGTTAAATACTGCTTGTCATGCTCTTCAGTACTGCAAATGCAAATACAAAAGAGCAACTATAAACTAATAACTGGGTCATACTGCAGAAGAACCTGTGTAAATCAGCACACACTCACATTCACACATTCACACTCAGACACACTGATGTCAGAATACAGAGTCTGCGGGGCTTAGGTCTCCTCATCTTCGCTGTTGTGACTGGGCTTCTCTTCGCTCAGGGTGCTTTCGTCTATGTTCTCCAGCGAGTCGGCTCTCTGCAAAGTGAGGTCGGCCACGCTGATGCACGGGAGTGTGTTCTGCTCCGGGAACATCCACGGTTTCAGGTTAGGGTTGTGCTTTCGCTTCCACTCAGGGTACTTCAGGCAAGCTTTGTAGATCTTCCTCATGGCCTGTGGAGTTTGGAGGAGCCATGATAATCAAAGACAACGAGCATAATTTTAATCGGAACATTAAAACCTTGTTTGTTTAGGCTCCTTCACACTTTGTATCTTGAGCATAATCTGCAAATAAATAAATACTGAAGCAAAAACAATTACAGTGAATCACATAATAAGAGAAGATTATCAAAATTATAATTGTGCTTGTTTTCTGTGACCAGTAGATGGCACTATGGGGTCACGGAGGGCAGTATGGAACCGTGATATACGTTTTTTGCAAAGATGTGAGCACATTACTGCTATTTGTTAATCAAAAGTAAAAGGCATTCTTACCTTTGGTGCAACAAATTGAGACACCCTATTCACTACCCACTTGGGTAAAGAACCTAGGAGTAGAATAACATACAACTATACTGAGAGAGTATATCAGACACTTTATTAGAAACACCATCTTCTTAGAGGCACCTTGTAGATATGTAAAGTCTAGAGAGTGCCATCCAAAATCTTTATGTGTACAGTCAGTGGAACACTGAAAGTGATTAAGCTAAATATAACCTACATCAGTCTATAGTGTAGAGACTATAGCCCATATTTTGCCATGCACAATGTGTGCCATTTTCTAGCACTTCACCAGTGGTTAGTTCCTTACTCCAGCAGGGCTGCTGTGCCTGATAAACAGTACCAGCTCTCCATCCACAACCATGTTAGTGCTCCTGCAACCATGTTAGTATTAATGCTGTGTTGAGGAAGGTGACAAGCCACCAAGTACCTGGTCAGCAATAGTCCTGTGGTCAGAAACCAAAGACACAGGGTAGAGAGTGGATGATGAACTGTGATAAGGGTGAGTAAGCATAGGTACTGCAAGGAGGGTGTTCTGATCAAAGCAAATGATGTGCATCTATTTGCATAGCCTTATTCATGCTAGAGCCCTTGGTCAATCTAAAGGTGTGTGAAGGTGTGTGAATAGATACTCTATTCACTACCCTAATCACAGTGCTAGACTCTGTTTTCACACAATAGTGTTGACACAACCTCGCCACTGAGTATTATGCAAGCTGTTATTTTTCACTGTTCTCCAGGAAAAAGCCATCGTCTACTGTACAAGTGTAATAAGCTGACCTCATCTGACTGTCCCACCAGCTACAAACAGCTGGACAGGCATAGCAGCGGAAGACATTATTTATAAGAATGATAGCTCCATAGCAACACAGAACATGACAGAAGCTCTAGACAGAAGTCATAAGCTAGAATTCTCCATTAGGAATCCAGAGCTGTGCGCTCACCCTACAAAACAGAGGAGAAGGACTGAAGGCAAAAGAGAAATTCAATATGATATTAATTTCTTTAATATATAAACTATGTATAATTTTTTAATTAATTTTCAGAAGGAAGTATTTATAGTGTGTGCAAGGAAATATTTCTAACTTCAGCCCTGGACACTGAATAGTGTGAAATAGATAGATATATGCTCCTTCATCTTAACATCTATTCATGCACTTTTTTCACCCATTAAGGCACCTATGACATTCACTTAACACCTTCTATATGCTGCTGTGACTTCGCAGTATTAAATCTTTCCTGAAAGGAGAGATTTAATACTTTTCTTGCACTTTTCTTGCACTTGCACTTTTTCATTACACCTGGCAGGCTATTTTAAAGGGAGATAGAAACAAATGAAAAAAGCTCACCTCTTGGATCTACCTGTGTTAAGTAGTACAGAGTGCAGGCATTTGTTCCGTTAGACTGGATCAAGTACCCTGTGAGTAAAGACACAGCTCTCACGTAGTCTTTCTTTGGTGGGTATTGCTGAAACAAATCAACAGTAAATTAATTTATCCAAAAAAATTTCTAAAAATTGGAAAAGCTGCAAACATCTGATATTCTCTTATCAACAACAACATAGTTTAAGTTTGTGTTATACAATTACTCATTAGTGTGACAAACTGTTGACCAAAGATAAAAACAGAGACATAAAAAAAGACTCCACGAATCTAGACATGTAATTATTTATTACGACACGTGGATCAGATCGCCCAGCAACTTACTGGATAGCTCAGTCAGGCTTTTCCTACTGACCTATGCTTCTTCTGTTTCAGTCTGCTCTGGGTCTAGACAGCTGTTCTACATGCCAACTTACACAATACGCAGCACTGTATTTCTGGCTCCGACAAAACTGCCCATAAAACTAGAGCATCTGTACTGCTCCTGGCCAAAAACTGAGTACAGCCATACCGGGTGTTTGACAGAGTGGTTGATTATCAAGTAGTCGTTGCCTAGGGGAAGCCATGAGCGCATGGTGACAAAGTCTCTGTTCTTCAGTGGACTCGGGCACCTCCCTTTAAATAGAAATGACAGTGTTAGCCTGCAAATTAAGTTGTGATCAGCATTATACTCCCAATATCACAATATCATTAGCCTGAGTATTACTTTTGAATCATAAAACTGCTTCACAACCGAAAAATTGTAAGTCCATCAAATATAGGCTGTTTAGACTGAAATCTTTCTGAATTTTCTTTACAGTCCTCTGCATCTTACACCTGACTGATATATCTAACCTTTAACACATTTCTTTGGTTATCTACTACTGGAAACTACAATTTATACCATAAAAATTAGAAAAAGGACAACAGAGAGAACTATCTGTATAAAGACATTTTTTAAAATAAACTGTTTGTTGATTGCACCAACTGAATTGCTCATTTTTTGCCACAACAAACTCCACTATGTGCTCTAGAGGCACAATTTGTATTCCTTTCCCTCATTCCCCGACTCCTGCCATGTTAAACTGAGATGGCCATGTATTTGAGAGCCACTTAAGGAATGGGAGCTAAGTAAAAAGAATAGGAAATACGGTGGGGACTCACAGGAGTAGTATCCTACATCTGCATTGACTGTCAGTTTCCCAATATCAAATGTGTCAATCATGTTCGTGTCCCATTTTTTCCGGTAGCTTGTGTCATGCAGGACATCATACAGTGTTTCTGCTCTGACATCCTTGCAAACAATTTTCATCTAGAAAAAAAAGAGAAAATCATTTTTAAACATTTCTATGAAGATTTCAGAGCTGTCTTTGTGTTCTCTCTCTTGCTCTTTCTGTCTCTCTCTCTTTGATATGGCTGAGTGAGAAGGACCTGAGATAGATCCAAACGGTTGCACAACTCCAGGTCCAAATCACATACCCTTGCAACGTGCTGACAAAATCACTGGTTCAGAGTATAATCTAGTGATGTTTATCCATGGATGGGTGATGGCTCTCATGTGACATTTGTGCCAAGTGAAATTTGTGTTTTTTTCCAATCTAAACGTACCGCCCTTGTCCATTAACTCTACCTCTGTAGGTCTGTCGGTCATGTAAGACTTGAGAGCATCAAGTGCAACATGATCAGATATTGTATGAGCCTGGAAGGCAAGTAACCATGTAACCTAATAGACTCTACCCCTAACATTAGGTAAATAATTCATTCACCACCCCTCTCCAACCCCAGTATGAACAGGTCTTTCCCATTTCCAATAGCTTCCAGAACAAACTCTGGTCCCTATGAATGGAATGTCATCAAAGCCTACAAAACTTCAATTATTCATGGCAAGAAGATCATGAGCATCCCAGAATGTTGCATGAATTATTAAGAGGGGTCTATCATCTTTAATTTTTTTCTTTCTTTCTTTCTTTGGCTGTACTGTTGCTCTAAATCATTTCCCTTTTCAGTCGCAGCCCCACTGAAAGGGCCCTCATCCATGACTGCTCTCCCAGGGTGACCTCTGGCCAACAAAAGAGAGGTCAGCAGCTGCACACATCAAGGGGAAAAAAAGGTCTGCCTCTGGCAGAGTCAGTAGGAGGGACTCAGGTTTCCTCATTTGAACCCGTCGTTACTTGGGTTTTCCACTCTTAATTTTTCAGCATGTCTTATGGGTGGAGCCAGGCCTTGCCAGCCTTTCATCTCAGATAATGTGGCACATGATGCGCCAGCAGTAAAAAAAAAACCTACTGCCATGTACACACAGAGCTTCTCTCTGCCCTCTGTAATTGGCCATAGGTTGTTGGTATGAAGGGTTTTTTAAGGAAACCACTCTGGTACAATGGTGAGGGGATATTCAGTCCCTATGAAATACATCTTTAATTCTCTTAAAGGCATCTCTGACACTGATATTGTCTCTGACATCCTCATTAACATAGTATTTTACCATCTAGGCACAGGTTACATAACCTGCACTGAAAAGTGTTTGGAGGTGGGGGGTAAATCAGGACAGTTTTTATTTTAAACAATTCATATTTAGGCTTTTGCAAACTTGAACATCTCTTGTTATCACTTCCAACAAAGCCTACAAAACTCCACCTCTTGAGTTTCTTCTACAGGATCCAACTCAGCCTCTCAGTATCCTGCAACTATCTTACCATCACTTTACAAACTGGGACATCATATAATTCTACTCTTTTTCCTGAGTCTCGCAAACTAGTTGCTGAATTACTAATTCACAGGTTTTCAAACATCTCAATATATTAAAATAAATAGCCAAACAACATTAAACAAGTACAAAGGGTGAGTAATACTGGCCATCATACAGAATCACTGGGCTAATAGGCATTAACAGGCCAGAACATAATGTTATAAATGTATTATATGAACCAAGTGGTTCATCAATTTCATCTATAAAGTAGGGATACCATTAAACTTAATACCGGGCTTAGTACTAAGTATGGTCTGCACCCAATGCATACTCAGTCCTGGATTCTTAACAGAGCAGACTGCGTTAGCATTCATAGTTTTTCTCGTCAGAAATTCGAGATACCCATGAATAAATACTGAGCAAATTAACATGGCAAATTAACATGGAAGAAAAGAGCTGTGTGTGCGGAGCACAGCAGGCGAGGTCGGTTATAAGTGTGTACTGCATGGAACAAGTAGTCGTAAGACATGTGACTTACGGCAAGAGCAACCTAATGATGTTTTGTCTTGACAGTTACAGAGCGACATTTTTAGTATGAGTCCTTTTTTATTATTACAGTTGCTGTTATGCTTTTTACAGGCAATGTTAAGTACGGATTTTGAGTTCTTAATCTTACTTCCTAATGAAGGTTTGATCATTTGACATAGTTCATTATTTAACTATTTCTCGCTTTGGTAAGATTACCATGGTGAGTCCGAACTCTTGAAATGTGACTGTGAAACTGGAGGTTTGTTTTTGTGTAAGGCTATGCGTTTCATCCGAACAATTACGAGCATTTGCAGCTTTAAAATCTAGCTAAACAAAGCCTCTTCAAACCAGTAGAGGCTAATATTCTTATCCAAAGTATTCACCTATCTAGTTAGCGGCAATTTAGTCAATTGGTGAGTCTTACAGTCTATGCAATACTGATTTTGTCAGACAGAAAAACCAGGATGCAACGGCTGTCTGTAAAAAAAATAAAAGGCTCGTTTCATTCCTCTCCACTCACGCGGTTTTAAAAGTCCCCTAAGCGACTCCGCAATGCATCGTCGCAGGCTGGCCTCCTCAAACTCGCTCACTTACCTTAAGTTTTTGCACTGTAGTGGTCTCCTCATCTCGACACCACACAGTTACTCCTCCTTTGTTATAGCGCGCTGTCCAGCCATCCTGACTCTCGCATTGCTCCTTGAACGTTGCGAAATCTGTGTCGTCCGGAATGTGCACTGGCATCCTGCTTTGGGCAACCGTGCTGTGTCGCTATCTAATGAACGAGATGGAAACAACCGCAGAAGTCACTCTGCTCATAAGCACATCCGTTTGCTGATGTTAGGCCGATAAGTAACCTGCTGTTAGTTCTTTCAAAATTCTGTGCAAGTTAAGAGATATCAGAAGTGACCCGTCTCAGAAATCAGTTAAGCATTCAGACAATCTAAAAGTCCTTAGACTCTAACAGGTGTACCATCAAGCAGGTGTACTTACTTCAGCGTCCGTGGCCAGGTACTTATTATTCGTCACATGTGCGCTATAGCGTTTTAAAGGTAGGCTACGGCATCACGTTACCGATATCCCGTTTTTCAAGCGGACAGGCTAGCAAAGACAAGCTCATTTAACCAGACTGCCTGTTGATCCGAAGATCAGGTGTCACGTTCGTAGGTTAAGAGCATTTCTTTTCCGTGAATATTTGTGTTGAGGCTATGGTTCAGTACATCTCTGATCGCCTGGGTTTCTGTTAGCAGCCTGTCCCACAAGCTTACAGCCTGAAAACTTCAGTTGATATCTTGAAGCTGTATTGTCGTTCAAGCGCTGGGTCCTAGGGACAGTCATGCGTAAACTGCTGATCTGTCTATAAAGTAGGTAGCTAGACCTGCCATTTTTGCAATGGATTAGACAATCCACCTCCACCTATACCAAATGTCTCACAGTTACATTCACCCACTTTATTAGAAGCATTTAGTTTGTAGCTTACCTGCACTTACCTACACAGCTTACGGCCATATATTAAGTCCACCTATCTTTAGCTACATTTTGTTGGTATACAGTTACAGATGGTATAGCCCGTCTGTTGTTTGTCAGGGACACTCCGTGCCTCATTGGTCAGTTCTGGTTACAGGTTTAGTGGTGTTTGGATCTTGTTTGGGTGATGGAACATTCTCAATAGAGCTGTGACGCTGGAATGAAACTGGGTGAAGCACTGCAGTGCTTATGTCAGAGTTATGTCTGAGTCTCTGCTGGGCTGACTTTTGTCTGTGACCTAGAAATATCCTGCCAGCAGCAGCCCAGTTGTCAGAAATTGTGTAAAGTTGGAGATCCGACTACTCGTATAATGTGTAATGTTGGGTGGTGTGATCAGTGCCCCCCCAACAAGTTGAAATTAAACCTACACCACTGAGGTCAGATAACACTAATTGTCCATTTACAGCATTTCGCTGACACTTTTATCCAAAAAAAAAAAAAACCCTTACAATTCTGAACACAACTTGAGCAATTGAGGGTTAAGGGCCCTGCTCAGGGGCCCAACAATGGCAACTTGGCAGTAAATAAATTTAGGCATCAGTCAGAGCAAAGTGGTAGCCCAGTGCTGGTAATTACTAGACCCTACCATATGACTCTGACAACACTGAGCTGATGAGCTGACCTTTTCAAAAATGATATGCAAGGAGTGATGGTCTTCATTAATAATTATAAAGCACCAGCCCCCCCCCCCCCCCCCCCCCGAATGGTGAATATGAATTCTTTGGTGGATAAGATGAACACCTTTTATGATTTATTGAGGCTTGAGTCGACAGTGCTAACAGCACTAACGTCACAGCTAGCTATGGCACAAGCAGCACCAATAGAGCTAACAGTATTAATATCAGCATGCATGAAGAGCTTTTCAGTGGGAAGATGGAGCACAATATACAGAATGCCTTCAGATGAGTGGACATCAGGAAGGCAGCAGGACTAGACAGCATCTTCAGCTGAGGCATCAGAGCCTAAGCAGTCCAGCTGTGTTCATGAACATATTCAACCTTTCCCTGACACAGTCTTTAATTCCCACCTGTTTAAACAGCCCATCATCATTCCTGTCACAAAGAAACACTCAAAATATGATGCATCATACACATAGGCTGTTGCACACAGCTGTTACCCATCTGGGCACCAAGAGGGGGAATTATGTTAGAATGTTATTTGCTGAGCACATCTAAGAATCTAACCCCTCCAAACTCACTACCAAGCTAAAGGAATTGGAACATAACCCATCCCAATGTCAGTGGACAGTTAAGGTCCTGACACACAGACCACAAGCAGAATGGATGGGCAGACATGACTTATCCCCCACACCCTCAGCAATGGAGCACCCCTGTTGCATCAACACCCTGGTGAAGAAGGCCCTTCAGCATCTCTACCACCTTAGATGCCTAAGGGACTTTAAACAGCCCTCTACAGTGCTGAGGAACCTCTAAACCTGCACCATTGACAGCATCCTGAGAGTAAGCATCACAGCCTGATTTGGGAACATCACCGAGCAAGATAGGTAGAGCTATACTTGGGGACACAAATAACAATAAAGGGTCTTAATACCAGGGAAATCTGAAACAGACAAGTAACTAGAGTGCATAACGTAGACAGATAAATGAAAAACAACAAACAAGAAACTAAAACAGGCAAACAACACAAAGCAGGAAGCTAGCTAACAAAAAGACTGGGAACAGGCTGACTAGAAGACAAAAAGCATAATTAAGGCCCAAAGCTGAAAAAAAAACTGGCTTACATGACAAGCCTCAAGAATAACATGAGATAAGGTCACAGGCTAACAGGTAATAGGATACAGGCTACTAGGAAAAATGGTAAACGAATAATAGGGCACAAATAATAAGACTTAACAGGGAACTGTGCACGGGATACGAACAATAGGCTGACGATAGGCTCAGAACAAGATACAGGGAAATGGGCTGGCTGATAAATAGAACAAGATAGAGGTCTAAATGGAAACATATAACGGGTAATGGGCAGACTGGTTACATGACAAAGGTAAACGGGAAAAGAGACCAACACTAAAGAGCTAACTGGAAACGGAACGAATAGAACAAGTAACAAGATATGGGGAAATCGGCAGACATAAGACTCAGAAAGAACGAAAGGCTGGAAACGAAAGGCTGGAAACGAAAGGCTGGAAACGAAAGGCAAATGATCAGCAAACGACAAGCCAAACACAGGCCTTAAGTAGGAAGACTAAACAAGGACAAACAAGGAACAGGTGATAACAATAAAGTGTGGAGAAAAGAAACAAGGGGTAAAACCAGGAACTGAACAGGAACAAAGGGACACACGACGGGTTGCCAAGAGGAACCACAACACCAGCAGAGGGGAATCATGACACATTCATATACATTTATATTCTTACATTTCCTATATATTTATCTGAATTCTTTGTTATTTTTATGTCACTGGACAGTTGTAAAAGCATTTCACTGCAAGCTGTACTGTATATATATATATGTGACAATTTGATTTGATGTTGAAAAATTTTATTATAATGAGTGTGTGAGAATGTCTCATAATAGTAAATTTAGTTTGGTTATTTTAGGAATTGCTGGTCCCATTATAGTGCTGTCAGATATTACAAGCAGAAACTCTCAGGGTTAGTCTTGGGATGTCAGCGTGGAGGAAGTGGGATGCAAGTGTCTTTATTTTCCATCATAGGACAAAAACAAGAAAAAAAAAGAAGTGGCAAAAACACAGATAGAAGCAACAATTCCCTGGCAGTGCTATTAATGATGCTAAGATGCAAAGGAGTAGCAGCAATATTCAGAGTGTCTTCTTCGGGGCAGAACAGACATACAATGCACAGCACTGAATGAGTGTACCTATGGGCTTTATATAAGGGGAGAAACAAAGGATAAAAACATGGTAGAGGTGCACGTGGTTACTAATAATCAGGTTATTGGGGGCAGGTGCGATTGTGGGTGTGTGTGCGTGTGTGTGTGTGTGTGTGTGTGTGTGTATGTGTATGTGTGCGTGTGTGCTTGGCAGTGGGTGTGACCTTTGGGCAGGGTGCGAGGCACATCGTGACAAGACTAAACTTAACCTAGCTGATTACCAAAGCAATATCTTTGCAGTATGTTCAACTCAAGTAAATGCTCATCATTGTGAAGGTAATTTTATCAATAGTATTTCCTTAAGTTCATGAAACTCTAGAGCAGGATTATTTAGCCTTATTTGCATATTTGCCCTGGTCTCACAGTGCATGAATAAATGCTTTGGAGTGTTATATGACCAAGATTTATCTAAGGCCACTGGGTGAGCTTTAGTATCTTGGAGTTCAGAAGACACAGCTCTATAATTGATCCAGTATATTTATAGAATGAGGCACTTTTGTAAATCATTCATTTAAAACATTATTTAAAAACATGAAAAACATTGTGGGCTCTTGTACTTGACATATAGTATTAGTTAAACCCTGTGAGGACTCCATACTCTCTTCCATCTCTATTCCTTCTCCACCTCACTTGAACCTCCCAGCAACAGTGGAGAAGCTGGTACAAGCTGGGACAAGGTCGTCACTTTCCCCGTCAGCCAGCTCTCAGGTGCAACGGGAAATCATCCCAGCTCCTCCTCCATCCTTATTTACCGTCTCATCACCACTTCCATCCCCCAGACCTTTTCCCCTAGGAAATGTCATGCTACTCCACCACTGTACCATCTCAAAGAAAGAGGCAAGCTGCTTAACCACCAGAGAGGTTGGTTGTCAGCAGGGAGCTTTGCGTTCACCCGCTGTAATGGAAGAAGACACGCCAGTGTCAAATAGTGTGCCACACTGATATTCTTTAGGTTCCTGTTGCTACAGTTGTGACATCAGGAGTTTTCAAAAGAAGCTCAGTTTCAGCATGCTTGCAATCTCTCCAATTCCAGTGCTTCCCAGACAAGAAAAAAAAAACAGAGAATATATGTAATATACTGTAAATGTATCCAACCTGCAGTATGGAAAATGTAATCCACAGCTTTTGCAGCAAAGCACACAGGTTACTAAGTTAGATCTTTTTAAAAGACATCATAAGTGACCTGTTTCAGTAACAAGTTCATTTAGAATTTAGAACACCCTGAAACTCAGAAGACTCCACCAAGTGTACCATTGAATCCAAACAAGAAAGGTGCAGGTACAACTGCTCTATTGAATGGTTCTTGCCAATGCAAGCAATTATCATTTGGGTATCATTTGAGTATCATTTGAGTATCTATGGGCAGCGCCAAGAATATTATTAGTAACTGCCTACCGTCCTCCTAAATACAATGCAGATTTTATTGATGAATTTACAGATGTTATCTTTTATTTTCACTAATCATGACCCTTTTGTAATTGCAGGTGATTTCAAACATACATATTGACAATCCAAAGTACATTTATGCCAAGGATCACTGTGCCATATTGGATTTTTCTTCTCTCACTCACCATTTGGCTGGGAGTGTATGCCATCTTGGTCACACTCTGGATTTGGTTATTTCAAAAAGTCTCAACATATCAACTGTTGTTAAGGATGTAACTCTGTTCATTAGAGTGTGTTATTTGATATCAGTTTATCTGTTTTAAGAAGATGTTTATAATGATAGCGCAGCTACACTCTACATAAGCAAAATGTGCACAGCACCATACAAAATATTTGAGCATCTTGATGCTCCACTAGACAGCTTCAACTCCTAAATTGTTAGTTTTATGGATAAGATTGCTACAGTTAATGTTAAAACTATTCCATGCCAGCAGAAAGCATCACAAGGAAGTGTTAACTCAGATTGAAAGAGAGAATGCAGGAAGGCTGAATGCAGGTGGCATTAAACAAAGTTCTGCTTCATTAAGTAATCTTCAAAGATAGGCTGCATGATTACAGTATAATAATATGAAAAGATAGATCTTGCTCTAGCACTATCAACAATAACATTAACAATAACAATACTCTTTATCAAAGTTGACCAACTAACAAGTTCACGAACACAAATGGCCTCGGAATTAGCATCAACTGAATGATTCAATAAGTTTGAATTCTTTTTTAGCACTAAAATCCACAATATTAGACAAGCTATTATTACAACTTTATTACCATGTAAACTTGATGGAAAGGCTCATTGGTTAAAATGGTTAAAATTGGCTCAGTTTAGTGCTGTTAGCAATTAAATTTTAATATTTACAGTGAACTACCAAGAATCATCTACTCGCAGCCTAACACCTTACCAACCAACTTCATAAAGAATGTGTTTCAATAAATAGCATCTGACATACTTCAGATAGTAAACAATTTGCTCTTATTGGGCAACTTTCCTAAATTACTAAAAACTGCAGTTGTGAAGCCTCTCTTAAAAAAGAAAAAATTTGGAAGCATTGAATTAAGCAATTTCGGCCCCTTTTCAAATTCACTGTTCATTAGGGAAAGTCATCTTCAAGCAACTTTCTGGATTTCTATCCTTTAACAATCATCTAGCCAAATTTCAGTCAGGATTTTGGCCTGCTCATAATACTGAGACTGCTCTACATAACATAATTATTGACATTAGTTTAAATACAAACTCTTGGAAAGTATCAGTTTTATGATTGCTTGATCTCAGTGCAGCTTTTGATACCATTGACCATAAAACTTATACATAGAATTGTGAGGTGTGTTGGACTCTCAGGAACAGTCCTGAAATGGTTCTGTTCATACCATGAAGTCAAGAATTATTTTGTCAAAATAGAAAATCATTTTCTAAAAGCGTGCCGTTGACCTGTGGTATCCATCAGGGTTCGATTCTTGAGCTACTCTTATTTAAATTATACATGCTTCCTCTTGGCCAGATATTTGATATTTTCTTTTAATGTATTAATTATGTTATATATATATATATATATATATATATATATATATATATATATATATATATATATATATATATATATATATATATATATATAGTGGCTACACCTGCTTCTTAGTGTGCTTTTCTGAATGTACACTGACTATGACGTACATAGTATCTGTACATTATCTACAATCTTCAGAGTCCCTTTTTCTCAGTGATGAACTTCTATTAACCACAAAAAGTTCCAGTAATGTGTTGCAGTTTTCAAATTTACTCACTGTCTTACTCATCTAGAAAAATGTTACTTCATGTATAACAGCTGATAACAGATTTGTTTAAAGGTTAATAAGAGGCAAATTTCTCAAATTCCAAATGCAAGGCCTCAGATAAACACAGACTATAAGTGGGGTGAACCATTCTAAGAAAAATGTTTTAAAAAATAACAAGTAGGCTCGCCACAGAGCTTAAGTGCATTAACCGCAGTCCAGTTCAAAATGTAATGTCAAGTCTTTTGACTTCCTCAGGGGATTTATGGACAGGACGGGAAGGATGCTACCATATTGTTTATTTGAGGAATTCCACTAGACTTATTGGATGACAACAGTAATTTACACACCAGGTTGTTTTAGGCTTTGCAGAACATCTAGAGCTAGCTGCCTCATGTCTGGTTAGAGTTAACCTATAAGTATGTTTTACTGATTTTGTTCAACAGGGTGAAATTTACTTCATCCCACATGAATGCTGCACCTTAACAACTGGTCTTCTGGCTCCAGCTAACATAAACATGAAGGCAGGAAGTAATGCCAAGCAGTACGGCGACCTCTGGCACCCCCATAGAGACTGGAAAAACACATTTAATTGTTTCCCCTGAAGGTAATCCATTCCTTAGCCCTCTGGCTTGTTATGGAAAAGCCACCATGTCACTACTGTGTGCTGCAGCTCATAGACAAAACAGGAGCTATTTTTTCCCCCAAGACTGGCTGCTGATGACATGGGTCAATGGAAGGAAAGTCTCAATAAATCAAGAAGGAATAGTGAAAGAAAAGAAGATATAAAAAAGTACAGACAGACAGATAGGTAAATAGAACATGTATCAGTTGTGAGCTCCAATAACAGTTAAAATTGACCAATAGGAAAAAAGTGAAAGAATATCATACATCTTGTGGAATAAACACGTTTCACTTATATTCATATTGACAGGTGGAAAGAATACAATGGAAATGCAATGGAAATTGAATAAACCATCAGTTGCCTTGCAGATCTTAGCAAAAAGGAATGTGCGCTTCCTTGGCTGTAGTTGAGTTAAATATTAAAAACAGGGCCCCATGGCAATGCCATAGGAGAAGCAGTCCTTAACATGGTAATATGTCATATTTCATCTCTGATGTGGAATAACAAATAAGAAATACTTAGCAACCAAGTAGATCATATTGTCAATCTATTTTGAGTCTCATTTACTAAATACACTAAAATGAAAATTTGTCAGTTTTATCTTGTTGTCTTCTTACATTCTTTGTAGAATGAAAGAAATAAGAGCATTTGTTGGACAATAATTAAGACAAAACTAGACTGATGTATTGCATTGAAGGGAAACTTAATTCAACACCAAGACTAAAATTACATCTTTATGAAGTAATAAATGGAGGACTGAAACTGAAGATAAAAAATAAGAGATTTAATAAGAATTTGTAGTTGCTGTGTGGATATTTTATGGAGCAGTGTGAAAGCACTGCTATACAAAGAATCTGAAATTGTTGCACTATTGTCTGCACTACTTGTCCAGTTGTGGAGAGTATTGTGATGATCTTTGTTTTCTTTGATATTATGTCATACAAAACCTGCCTGATAATATCAATAAACACAATGTACATGAGGTATATAATTAGAGATGTGTAATTGGAGACTACATACTTTGACATACTTTTATATGTTTGGGAGTAGTTTTGTGTGCTGGTTATTGGAATTTGTCATTCCTTTTGTGTGATAGATTGCAAAAGAAAACAGCTTGACATATGTTTTATGCATGGTATGGTAGATGATGTGACAGACATGATTATCACAGGAGTTTATCCCTATGCAGTGTCTTGAGGTACTGGCAGCTTTTTTATGTGATGTAAGGAGGAATTAGAATTGCACTCATAATTGCATTGTAGGTTTTATTGCTAGGTCTTACTGCTCAGAGAAATAAGAAGGCCCTTGAGATTGAAGGAACCCTTCACTGACATCTCATTGACCCTAAAGAAAATACCACATGTCTAATGGACCATTATGAAGCTGGAGAGGGAAACAACTGGCCTTTTGATAATAGTGTTGTAGATTTATTGCTTAAAACCTGGGAAATTCACTATATTGGCTCTGTGGAAATTTGTCTGAAGGGGAAAAAACTTCCCAGGTTCAACATACAATTTCAGTCATTCGGGTTCAATATAAATTCCTTTTTGAATCATCTTATGGTTACTTTGACTGTGGATCCACTGCAGGTAAATTCTTTGTGGTTCACTGTATCAAGCAAGAATCTGGAGTGTAAGTCTTAGTTTACAGTAGTGGTTTTGTCAGTTGTATTAAGGCTGCATATCTCACCCTATGGATTTTAAAGTCTTTAATGGCATACTGTGTGTCATTTTAAATGCTGCATTGCTGGAACAGGCTGATTTGAAACATTACCCAAACCAAAGTATGTTCTTTTAAAGAATAAATGCATTTCTGAAGGTTTGGCATGCAACAATGTGATTTAAGTAAGGTGATGAAAATGAGACTTGAATGATGATTTTTTTTCACTCTACTAAGAAATCCATTTTATGAAAAAAGTTTTTTTTTTTAATAATTGCATGTACAGAAAAACTTTGCAAAACTTTAGAAATTGCCTGGATTGTTTTTACATAATTACATTAATTAGCAGAACAATTAATTATAGTGGACGTAGTATCTTGGTTTTTGACTGCTTTTGTGCTTGAGGATCTGGCATCTTACTGGCATTGGGAAACAATGAATGAAAAATTGTATAACCAAATCAACTGAAGAATGACAGGGTAGCTATTACCTGAAGCCTAAAGGGCAATGTAAAAAATAATGACCCAAAATGCACAAAAGTAAATACAGATTATGTGACATGATGTGAAGAGAGCTGTTCAGGCAAGGAATGCCAGAAATATCAATGAACTGAAACAGTGTCATAAAGAGAAATGTTCTAAAACTCCTTTTAATCAGGTCTGATTGACAGTAGAATCTGCTCACTAACATAAAAGGGCCTTTTATTAACCCTAGACTGTGAATTTTTGAATACGTTGACAAGAAGTACATTTGCTGCTATACTATTAATTTAAGAAATGCTAATGGAAAATATGTATAACAGGTAAAATAAGGTCTGTGTGAGTACATGGAGGTCTAACGCTTGGATTAATAATTACCCTTTAGAACCAAAGGCAGTCCTCGTTGTGCTACTTATAGAGACCATTTCACATGGTAATCATGAAAACATTTATGTTTACAATAATCTATCCCCTGCTGCAATATATATATATATGTTGACTTTGCATAAATGACTTTATGCATTATTTCAGCTAATAGTTGTTTAATAATTTTATTTTTTGTTTAATATTTTGTTTAATATTCATTGACAACAGAAATTTTGGCTAAGAAAGAAATGTGATCAGAATTTTAAAGCCATGCTTCCATTTTCAGCCCACAAAGAACTGTTTTTGCTGCCACTGTAAAGATTAAGAAACAGGATACATGAGTTTTGGATCTGTTCAAGTAATGTAAGATCACAGAATGTTACATAAAACACTTTGCTTTACCAGTTGGGTTTACTGTGTCTCAAATAGCCTTGGTTTAAGGTATGCACATATCAGCACTAAACCTGAAACTAGATAACTATTTTATCATAACAAAATGTAAGGTTATGGGTATCCTAGATGTTTTAACAGAAAGAAGCTGAAAGGGGTTTTGATGGTCTAAGAGAGATCTGATAAACATTTTGTGCTGGGGTTATTCAGGGAACACTGGTGTTTAATTGTTTTAAATAATGGCAGTGTAAAGTACAGCAAGCTGGTTTTTGATGTAATTATTCTGAATGATCTTCATTTATTAAAAAACAATGATTTCTTCAGCAATGGACTAGGTCACATTTGTGACAACTGTTACATTAGATTATATAAAGTTGGCACCACTATACATCTGTGCACATCTATACTGGATTGGAAATCCAGCATTTTCTTACACTTTTCTTGAGGTGCATTGGAAAAACATTATGTGAGCTGAATAAGTCAACTCACAACCTTTAAATCTTTTTTTCCAGTCTAACTCAGTTTGAATTTCTTCATGATTGTCCTAAATTTACATTAATCATGTCACTCACATAATTTTAACATATTCACCATTCATTTTTCATTATGCAATGGAACCTGCAGTAAAATGTTTCATTCTTGTCTGTTAAGGTCAAGTTAATCAACAGGATTACTGCAGTACTCCACCTAATGCCTCTTCATGAGAAAGCAGGGTTAAGCCTGAAGGAGTACTCTGTGTCGCAGCTTTCATGATACGATTTCAGAATCATTATCTCCAGTAAAAGTAACCGATGTAATGGTATCGGCTTGCCTTCAGCCTAAATTGTATCACTTATATAATGAATAGAAATAACAAAGCCTATGACGTTCTCAATCTAAGTTTTCAGCAGTTTGATTTACTACAATGGCTTGAGGGCTGCATCACATATATGTATGCTTTGTTCATGTATTTATTTCTGAATTGTTGAAAGGCGATATGATATTGGCCTAAGAACGCAGTTGGAAACAGCTGTCTTGTATAAAGCTCTATGTGCTTACTATTATATTATACAAACAGGCTTATAACTTCAATATGTAGGAATTTATCAGAAATAACATATTTGCGGACTATTTGTCCTAACAAATTCCCTCATTGGGTATTATTTGATCTAACAACTAAAATAAATACAACTTTAATTTAGTATTTTATTGGAACAAGGCTGTATCTTTAATTTTATTCATGCATAAGACTTTAACGTCTCATATTGCTTCTGGTTCCAAGCCCCTCCCAAATAACATGGGCCTTTCCTGTATTTATTCAAGACACCGCTGAGATCGGTCTCGTCCGAAGTCCGAAAGGGATCGCAGTGTTGAGGGTTAAGATGAAAGGACTAACTTTAGCAGCATTAGCTGTCACGTTAATCGCAACAGTGTTTGCCACAAAATCGCCTTATCAGGCTGTTCTTCAGCACAGCAGAATAAGAGGAAGACAGCATGGGTAAGAATATTGGGATAGATTGTTCAAGATTGAAATAGCATAGGCTTGAACTACTTTGGGTCTTTGTTAGATCACAGCAGTATACGTCTTTGTTCACTGCGGTTATATTATAGATTATGAAACTCCAAAAGTTTTGCTCTTTTTACATCGAAACTTAGGTTTGTCAGACATTATTCATATTAACCTGATTTAGAGGTTAATAATTATCTGGTAGTGAGACATTACGGAGACGTTCAGCGTTCTTTCTCATTGATGAAAAATCTACTGGTGTAATTCCGTTCAGTGAGAACCCACTGAAGTAAACGGGTCTTTTAACTTTTGTCTATTACAGGCCAAATGTTTGTGCTATGCAAAGGATTCGAGGCACAGATAAGAAATACTTTACCAACTGCAAGCAATGGTATCACCGTAAAATATGCGGCAAACCAACGTGAGTCAACACAAATATTACTTTGTATGAAGTCATTACACATGTATTAAAGTATACTTCTTTGTACTTACATAATGACACTATAGTTAAGAATTAACAGCTAATCCTGGATTCTGATTCTCCTTTGAACTGCATGCTTGAGGACAGCCTCCCAGTATAGGATGGCATCATTTTACAGATGAAATTTGTAGGGCCGTCTTATGCAGTAGACTACAATAAATAAGGAATCCCTCACAGTATGCTCAGTGTCATACGGTATGCTTCACCAGTTTGCACACAGAAAAAGAAGGCTCCTTTGTTTCTGTGGAAGTTTAGGAATTGCATTAGTTTTCTTCACATATCTACCCAAACATTAAAGTGGTCTAAGTGTTCACTTAAAAGATATTTTAGCCATCAGTAAGTTGGTTTTCTGTTAGGAGATTGTTGGGGTCTCAGTTTAGTTGACAACTGACAAGGAAAGATCATGAAAAGAGTTATCATTACTCCATGGGAGATACATTCCTGGAACAGTGTTAGCAACACTGGATAGGTGTTTTCTTTAAGAAGGAACACAGCAGTTGAAATATCATGTTAAAGTGTGGATATGTAATGAAACTCTGCTTGTTTCCATTATATACAAACTGACCTCTATCAATTTTTGAACTTTTCAGGCAAATGCAGTTGTTGTACACTTTATATGTCTAAACCATCCTATAGGTGCTGTGCTACAATTTAGAAATATTTGCACAGTTGCTGTATTTACAGAAAAAAAAAAATTAGTTTCATGAGTACCCTGTTATCACAAACCTGAGTATATCGTGAAAAATCTCTTTTTTAACAAAGCGTGGCACAGCTTGATGAAATTCCCTACATCAACTTCAAAACAGATCACTGTATATGGCATATGGAGCTGCACTTGATTGTATAGTTAATTTCCCCCATCAGTTGGTTATTGTACAAAGAACGTCATGATAATAGTCAGCAGATGAGCATTTTGTGTGCCATACCTCAAGAGAAGATATATCCTAACAGTGCTTAGGTCTAAGCATTATGCATTTCTACAGGACCAAAACTTGGGAATTATAAAGCCTTACTTCAGTAAAATATGTTACTGCCTGTTTTTGAAAGAATCAGTTTAGAGAGGGTCTGCTCCATATCATTCCAGGAAGAATGCGCATGATTCAATTAATGAAGGACTTGATAATTAGTTGATACTGGGCCAAGCATCACTTTGAACACTGGCTCTAAATGACAGGACAGCACATGCACTGTGCAGTACATGGGATCACCCTGCACTGGAACTGAGAACTGTGTGGTGGATATAAAGAGAAGGCCTAATAATTTTTGACTGAAACCTAATTTCTTGAACTTGATTTTCAGAAAAGTAGACAGTTATTTTGAAAATGAAGAACTAAACTGTAAATCCAGTTGAATACAGCCTTATTGTCAGTACTAACCCATATACTCTTCTTCAAAATAAGCTATTGCATAACTGAATTCCTTGTGCAGTACTATATTGGCATGTCTTTTTTATTTGTACTAAATCACAAGAAATAGGTGCATTTGGAAAATGCATTGTTCAGATGTCTACTGAACTACAACCAGGTTTGTTTGTTGTTGATTTTCACTTATTTAAGCCACATTTTATACTGTCATGGAGGTTTACTGAATTTCTAAGGCTGAGTTTAGCTTGAGTTACAAATGAACCTCTTCTGAAAATGGCTTCCATGTGTTTCCTAATGGTAATCCTAATTCCTTGCAGTGTTACAAGTTTTAAATTGTTGACAAATCTCATTGGTCCACTGTGTAATATGGTATCCACTGTGCCAAAGCTATTGCAACAGGATAAAAGTGCAGCTCCAGCCTCAACAGAAACTCGCTGATTGACATCCATTTGAATGTTACCACAGGAGGAAAGGAGCTATTGGTTACTAGCAAAAACATTCAATAGACATATATATATGGTTAGAAGAGAAGCCAGATGTGCAGAGAGTTAAATGTAGACTCACATCTAAGACCAGATTTATAACTGCAATGCATCATTCTTTAAATGTAGCCTAACTGATCTAGGAGTAAACTGACTTTTCAAGACAGATGAGGAATTGTTTCATTCATTCTCTCCTTTCTAAACAGTGTTTCATAGTATTTTTCATGAAAGCAAGAGAGGAAGTGAGTCACTGTGGGTGCTTGTATGTTTTTAGGAAATGCATGTTTTAGTGAGTCCTTTACAAAGTTCATGGCTCTAATATCCCGAAACACATATATTTCACAAGTAAGCAAGGGGTTTTCCACTTCTAATCCCTATAGATTGTGGGTGAAGTCTGCACAACCTGGCTGTGAAAGTTTATAAAAACTTGAAGCTTTTGGTTTAAATGTGACTTGATTTACAGATTGGGGTTTAGACGTTTGATGTTTTGGGCTACTTGTAGGGAAAGTAACTGATTGTATTAACAGCCAGTTTTTGTATAGTGGGGTGTTTCCAGGTCAACTGAGGAGAGACTATTTGGCTCCTATACCCAGAAATTCTCCAATTCCCTCTGTTGGAGTGCACATTGACTTTGGAGTTGCATTAGAAATGTTATTTTAGTTTGTATTAGATCATTTTTAATACTACAATCTTGGACTTATTTTGCTGCAGGAGTTCTTAATGTTGATCAATTAATTTTTTAGCCAAATGTAATATTGGGGAAACACTGTCTTATTTAAAGAGTGAATTATTACAAAATATTGCTAGGGAAATTGTATTATTTGCTTTGACATCCATTATGAGAAGTGATATTTTTTACCAAGAATAAGACACACAGCGCGGTGACTCAGACGGGGCTGGGGACGTAATTTAAACAGTAAAGATTTCAACATATTCTTATGTCTCCTTAGTTTCTTGCAACTGTCATAGCACTTTTGGTGGACAACTTGCCATGTCACTTGGAAATTCAATGGACATGAATTATGCAGCTATACTGTTTATTTTGTCAGAAACCCATGGCTACCATCTTTGCTTATTCTGGCTGAGAACAAATAAGAGTTGAGTTACCGTCTGTTTTGATAATCAGTTCCATCTGCTTTCCAGTTCTCTGTGCTTTACAAGTGCACTCTATTCCTGAATGTCAGTCTTGTTTTCTTGGTTTGGACTTGGCCCTTTTCATTTTCTGTACTGGGGATTACTTACACCATCGACTGTATGTTTAGCAAAAGAAATAAAAAATGTTTAACACAAAAACTGAAGGAGAACATTTTATCTCTAACAATGTGCATGGCATAAACCTGGACTTTGTTTTCATACTAATACAGAAATAGTTTTTAACCTGAGCTAATATAACTAAGCTTAGATATCAAATACCAAATCAGCCAAGTTAAATTTATGCTGTACATCATGGCATGGCATTGTAATATCTTTTTTTTTATTTTTTTTAAACATTTTTAGCATAATCATTTAATGTTTAAGCCTTAGTTAGGCATCCATATCTTTGTCATTTGTTGTTTATAATAGAAATAATTCAGATCTAATTTTATTTCATTGAGATGTTTTTCTTTGATTAAATCACAAATTCTCTGATTTGGTTTTACTTTTATCAACGATAATCAGTAGGATTTAACAAGAAATTAGATTTATAAACTTAATAGATTTCTAGACAGCTTGATAAGGACATTTCTTCCAAAAGTAAACTCAGGAAAATGTTCCATATCAAAAACCACTATCCCTCTGCATTTATCTTAGCTTGGCATTTCTTAGTCTCTTTTGTTTTTACTGGCAAGAGTAATTATTTAAGGAAATTGGATTTAATGACTCTGTAAGGCCGTCTCAAGTCTAGTGCAGATTTATTATGGAAATGCATGTATCTAGCAGGAAACAAGAGTGGTACTATTTATCACAGGGTGTGCTAGTTTCAAAGAGCTGCAGCAGGTATGGTACTGTGACTCCTCAAGAACCCTCCCTTGACTATGTTGTTAAAACAAACCTCTGAAAATCTGAAGTGTGACTTTGAAAATTAGAAATACAGTTCTTTTGAAACATAATCAAATTAATAGTTGCAATTAGTGATGAGTATATATATATATATATATATATATATATATATATATATATATATATATATATATATATATATATATATTCAGGCTGTGTAAGAAATATTATTTGTTAGAACACCTACAATATTCTCCTGATTCATTTGCAAATTCACTTGATTAGTACTGGCCATTTATAGCTGGATTCTTGGTTATATTGCAGTAGGCATATTCAATGAAATGGCTTTCACAATTAGCTCAAATTATTATTGTTGTTTTGAGCTTGTTAAATGTAATTGATGGTTTGCTTTGCAGTGTGATTAGCTACGAGTGTTGCCCAGGTTATGAAAAGGTGGTTGGAGAGAAGGGTTGTCCTGCAGGTATGAATAGCATGAACAATAACATTCAGCAATGAATTTTGCATTCACATAGGTTGTTTGCCATATTCCTATGAACAATGTCATTTTGCTCCTTTAGCTCTTCCTTTGGTAAATATCTACAATACCCTGGGAGTGGTTGGAGCCACCACCACTAGGATGTATTCAGAGAGAGCTAAACTGCAGGAAGAGATTGAAGGACCAGGCAGTTTCACATTCTTTTCCCCCAGCAATGAAGCCTGGGCTGAGCTTCCTACTGTGAGTACCTCACAGGCCTGATGTGTCACAAAACACTTTTTATTGTTACTGAATGGCTGTATAACTGTATAGCTCGATACTATATTTTGCTTATAGGTTTTTCCCATACAAGGTTAAAATGTTTATTGTAGGTAACATAGAATGCTTTCTTTACCTTAGGAAATCCTAGATGCCTTGGTGAGCAATGTCAACATTGAGCTCCTCAATGCATTGCACTACCACATGGTCAACCAACGCTTGACTTCAGATGACCTCAAACATGGCTCCTCCTTCCCCTCTATGTACCAGGACTTCAATATTCAAATTCATCATTATCCCAACGGAGTAAGCAGTTTTTGGTTTAAGATGTCAATACACAGCTATGGCCATCAGAAGATGCTAGCCACAGTGTTTATAGTAGCGTCTCTGGAGCTATGCTGTTTAGTTTATCTTTGTTTAGCCTGAGCTACTTAACATTGCATTGTGGATCTCTATGTCAGGCTACTAAGCTTTAAAATTTTCCACCAGCATTTATGCATTTTGACATGATAAATCTGTGAAGTTAAAATCAAATGTGATAAATTAATTATTTGCACCACTATGAACTGGAACTTGGAGAGAGCACATTATTAATCTGCCATTGGATGTTTCATTGTTAAATCTCTTCTGTAGGTTGTGACAGTGAACTGTGCAAGACTAGTGAAGACAGATCAGCATGCCACTAACGGAATAGTGCATGTTGTCAACAGAGTCATCACAGCTATCACCAACAATATCCACTCTTTCCTCGAGACCGTTGATGACCTGGAGACACTGCGGGTAGGCCACTAATCAATCATTTTTTTTATATAGCACTTTTCTAAGATCAAGCTACAAAGTGCTTAACTCAAAAGGTTAAACATTCCAAAACACTCAAAATGTTAAAAGGAATAAAACCTACATAAAAACCTTAGAAAACATAGAAAATACTTGTAACAAATCTATAATCATCACCTTGAAAAACTAAAGCATACAAGTGGGCTTTAAGCCATTTTTAAAAAGAGGCCAAGGAATCAGAAAGTAATGGAGACTATTCCAGAAGTTAGGGGCCCTAGCAGCAAAAACCAGTCACCTTTCTGCTTCAATCAGCTGTTCTTGGTACCACCAAGAGCCCTTGATTTGAGGCCCTTAATAGTCTCCCACCAACAGGAATCACTAACACTTCATGGATACATCTCAGCGCTTTCCCTCATTGTCTAATAAGCGAGAACCAGTAATTTAAAATTACCTCTATACCTCACTCATGGCCAGTGATGTGAGGTCAGCACACTGAGCTAATGTGCTCGCCGCAGCTGCTCCCAGGGAGAAGATGAGCAGCTGAGGTTTGAAGCAACTAGAGCCTACTGAATACCCCTTGACTATGGCAGGTAATAAGGGCATTACAATAATCCAAATTAGATGACACAAAAGCATGAACCAATCTTTGCGAATCCTGCATCGACAGCATGCATCTAATTTTTTGCTATATTTCTCAGATGAAAAAGCAAGATAGAACAAGACTCTTTATAATCAATGAGAAACTCAACTGAGTTAAAAAATAATAGCCATATTGTTTGGAGAAGGATTAACTTTCAGTGTGAGTGGACCAAGAGCTGCCATGCAACAATGTTCTGAAAATTAAATGTTAAAATGAGTAACATTCATGAGTATCCACTTCTGATTTAAAAGTCAGTAGTTGTATCATATTCATAAAACAGATTAGATTTTTTTATGTCAAAAGCTAAAACTGGCATTATCTCTCCATAATATAAATTCAATGTTTACTGAACTTTTGTCTTTCTTTTACTCCATGTCTTGTTTTAGACAGCAGTTGCTGCAGCTGGTCTTACAGCTATGCTGGAGAATGAAGGCTCCTATACTGTCTTTGCTCCAACTAATGAAGCATTTGAGAAGATTCCCCCAGATATGCTTAGCAGAATCTTGGGAGACCCTGTAGCTCTTAAAGGTAACTCTGAATGTGCGTGCGTGCGTGTGTGTGTGTGTGTGTGTGTGTGTGTGTGTGTGTGTGTGTGTGTGTGTGTGAGAGAGAGAAATCCTTCACAAATAATAATTAATATTTTTGTTTATATAAATTGTCATCTAACATTGAATAATTTATATAATTTTTATCAATATAATGAAGTAAGGGAAAAACAAAAATACAGGCAATTTAGGATATGCATGTACAGTATGTGCATTGATATATTAATATAATAACATGTTACACACGCACTTTACAAATGGCTTAACGTTTTGTTGTATGTTGTGGTCACAGCATCTGATCTTTCCTCCCCAGATCTGCTGAATAATCACATCCTGAAAAACATGTATTGCGCTGACTCCATTGTGTCAGGAACACCCCTAGAGACTCTCCAGGGCACAGTGCTGGAAGTGGGCTGTGATGGAGAGGAGATGACCCTTAATGGCAAAGCCATCATTACAACCAAGGATCACCTTGGCACCAATGGAGTTGTGCATTATATTAATGAGCTTCTCATCCCTGACTCAGGTACCTCTTTGTGGGAACATTTTGATTCTCAAATTCTCAAAGTTCCATGTTATATTAATGCAATTTTTAAACTTCTATAGCTAAGACTCTCAAAGAGATTGCTGAAGGAGTTCCACAAGTTTCCACAGCCACAAAACTTTTTGAAGATGCTGGATTAAATCGCTATCTTACTGGCACAGAGGCAGTGACGATGATTGCACCTCAAAATTATGCTTTCAAAGGTGGCTTACAGAAACTTTGTTTCCTTTATAAACTGCACTGATTATTTTTAAAGCGGCTCAATTATACACATTTCTTGATCATTATAAAACCTGTATACAGGCAGTGTGACTATGACTCCTGAGATGAGAAAAGCAATGAAGAACCACATACTGAAGGAGCGGCTCTCCTCCAAGAGTCTGTACCATGACCAGAAGTTGGAAACTCTCAGTGGAAATAAACTTAGAGTGTTTATGTACAGAAATGTAAGTTGTCTCCATAATGCAAATCCACAGAAACACTACCTGGATCATATATAATGTATATTTTCTGATAGCAGTGATCAAAAATCAAATTTGTATTGAAAACAGTTGCATTTTATACCAAAAGTACATTTAAAATAAACTGAAAGAGGAACATGGACAAAGTATATGTAGCTGCTCCCCTTTTCACCCTCAATCTGTCAATACACTGTTTCATTGTGATACATAATGAGACATTAAATATATTACACAAAATCAAGTGTTGTTGCTAAATCCCTTGATTTAGAGGGATACTTTTATAGATCAGCATTTTATGATAAGTACACAGTACATATACAGCATGTAGATACATACATACATACATCACTTTAAGTGTAAGAGTAAGATTTAAAACAACAAACTCCTGACTAATTATCTTAATGATTTCCTCTTATTTTCCACTCTTGTCCCTTATAATGATGTTTATAATTCTTTAAAACTTACTTTTTATTGCGTAAAGAAATTATGCAGTTCCTCTGGACCATCTTCTTCTATAGCCCATTTGCACAGTCTTTAAAAAATGTCTAAATCCCTGATGAGTAGAGCAAATCACGCCAAACTTGCTGCTACTGTGTTTTTTGCAGAACCTTTGTATCGAAAATGCCTGCATCGCTGCCCATGACATAAACGGCCGCTACGGCACCATGTTTGCTGTGGATAAGGTCCTGGCTCCCCCCATGGGTAATGTGATGGATGTTCTGAAGGCAGACAATCGCTTCAGGTGACGAGCCAGTAGCCTTTTACTAAAGCTTCTGCTCCCACTGAACATAGGAATAAAACTGTTTGAACAGAAAAGGTTAAGAAATAAGAAAACCTCCCAGGTGCACTGTAACTTTGCTATAGAAGTTGTGATTAAAAGTTATGAACTTCTTTTTGAAGCCCAACATGTCCTTAAATTCCCATGGGGAAGAAATTCCCCTGAAAGGCGTTATAATTGTTTTAGCAGAGTGGTAAAGCTAAAAGAGTATATGCAGCTGTTCTCCTCTTCCACTCCATTTACAGCCTTCAGTGCCCTCTCAGTCATGCTTTATAATGATCACTAACAAGCTTTAACACTGAACCAAGACTTCTACACAAAGCTGTTGATCTAGCTTTACTCTGTAGGCTTCTTTATGTGTATTAATCAGTTTTTTTCCCCCCTCACAGCATCTTGGTTGATCTCATTCAGAAAGCAGGCATGACTGAGCTGTTGAACCAAAACAGGGTCTACACCATTTTTGCCCTCACCGATGAGGCTTTCCGTGCTATGCCCCCAGCTGACTTCAATAAACTTACAAGTACTTGTACTCCCTTAACCTCCAGTGTCACTACTACTAGGCATACATATTAAAATACATGGTTAATTAATCTTATTGAAAGTAATGACACGCATCCGCTGTGTCTCAGGTTACTGATCCTCGTCTTTGCCATGCTTCCTGCAGGAGATGACAAGGAGCTAGCCAAAGTTTTGAAGTACCATATAGGTGACGGGTTTATTATTAGTGGTGGGGTGACCTCTCATAACAGACTGAAGCCCCTCTTAGGAGAGAAGCTTGAGTTAGGCATAGTGAGTATCCAAAGCTGATCACACTTCATTTTGTCCTTCATTTGACTCACCTCACCCAACAAGATGTGTTGCTGATAGCATGCTTATTCCTTTCAGGCCTGACAATTTTCTATTTTTTTTTCTCTAGCGGAATTCCACTATGTATGTTAATAGGGTGCCAGTTGTTGATTCCGACTTGATGGCTACTAATGGAGTTGTGCATGCCATTGCTTCAGTCATAAAGCCACTGCGTAAGTTCATGCAGTAAACCTCTTTGACGTCATTCTTAACCTTAATTATATTACTTGTTGTTTGTGACAGTTTGTGATGTTTGTTATGTTACTTTTCATTAGCTCCTAAAGCTGGAAGGGACCAGCCAGAAGGTGCATCAGCAAGTCGTTACTCTGCAGTGAGGGTGAGTTATATTTATATATATTTATAAATTGGTCTGCTAGTCCTGCGAAATACAAAATATTTAGTCATTTTTGAACAACTCTTTGGGGATTTTGTAGTTTCCAGAAGTACATTTGAGTTTGATGGTTAAAGTTAATTGAAAAGTTAATTGTAAAGTTCATTTGAGCTTGACGGTGTAAAAAACATGTAAAACCTTCAACTGGTGTTTTGCTTTTTCTTATAGGCTGGGATACAGGTCATGAAAAATGGTAAATATTCTTTAATAAAATATACATAATGTGGTCATAAAAAATGTTTCATTGTGGTAGTGTTATCATGAGAAAGCTGTGATACATTTAGCTCTAAAACTGAAGATGAGGGTGGTTTTTAAACAACTACATATATCTTACCATGTTTCAGATGACCTCTTCCAGAAGGTTTTGAAGAGTCAGTCCAGCAAAACAATGTCCAGAGTCCAGTAAAGGTGTCGTTTTGGTGAATAACTGAAGTGAATTCTAAACTCTGCTGATCTGGGAAGACTGACATGCACAATGAATAATCTTCTTGACAGCAGTGCAGAAGGTAATCAGTTGATTTAAAAGAAAGTCATTTGAAGTTTAACAAACCAGGCAAAGATGGGTGGATTAAATTTTATCATTTCAGTATTGTTTTTGAATGCCAAACGGCATTCACTGGAGTGAAAGCTAATGTTTAAAGAACTGCAAATTGATGATGGCAACTGTATTTTAATGAGTTTTGAATATTCATTAATTTCACTCCTCTATCTCAGTTTAAGTTTGAATAGTACTTTAGATAAGAATTTGAGAAACATTAGATGTTTATGTTTGTTTTTCATTTTCCATGTTTTGTTTGTTGAATTTGATATAAATGTAGCATGTTTTGCATGGTTTAAGATTGAACAAAAAAATGCTATTTGGACACATACCAGTGGAGGTAAAGATTATCTCTCTGAATTTCCTTTTGCTGAGGGTGCAGAACCTGTTCATTTAAAACTAACTGTACTGGTGTGTTATCTGTACTTTGAGTTTGCTGAAGGATTAATCTTTGCCATGAAGACTCTTACTCAGCAAGCCAGCAAACATCTTATCCAAGGTGCTATGGACAAGATGCTTTTATTACACAATAATGTTAAGTTGCCATATTCCTATCTAGCCAAACTGAACACTGTTTTTTTTTAAAAAGAAAAACAACTAATAAACACTGATTCTCAAGTTTTCTTTAGGGCTATTTGGTTGTAATGTGGAGCGATCACAAGGCTGACGCATACGCTGAGAAGATCGAGATTTATTAAGGGCAAATCCATAATCAGAGTCGGTAGAATGGTACAGGGTCAGTGAGCCAAAGCGTAGGGTCTGGGAATACATTGTAAACACAAACACATGGCAACAGAAAAGGGAAGTAGGTAATAACGAACAACACAACTGATATACACAAATAGCTATGACAAGCAAACCTAACAAAGGCTAGGAACACAAATACAGGCAGCAAAACCACGATAAGGCTTTTAACAAATAGAGCCTTGGATTCACAATGACCAGCAACACAGGGCTTAAAAACGTAGCCTAACAAGACACAGGTGATACAAATAATAGACAGAGAAAATGAAACAGGGAAGTAAAACAAAGATACAAGACAGGGAAACCATGACAATGGGATGCTTAGGAGTGGCCAATCATGACGTTGGTAAATCACATTTTAAAAATCATATGAAACAGGTTACTTTGAAACTGTTCAGAAACACAAATTTTTCAAAGCACCTAGAAAAGGAATAGCACAGCTCAATGTCATTGCAACTTTGGAGAGTTACTTAAGAATATTGTCTACTTAATTTAGTTAGAGATGTTTAATATGTGCATTAACAAGTACATTCAAGTGGCTACAAAACATATGCTGAACTGAACAGACACTGGGCACTGTACTCAAGATACTTTGTGTGAAACCAAAGAACAGTATATACTTTTCACAATAGAATGACCATCTTTAACCACATATTAATGACTTAGATCACTATATTAATGCTAGTGTCACCTGATATTGCATAGAAATTATTTCATACATTGAATGATTAAGCAGAAGTACTTTTTGTTAGAATCCCTCTCAAAAGCACTTTGCAATATTAAAGAACTAATTGCATGAAAACTACAGTAGCCCAAGGGATGGCATGCCTAATAAGGGAGGAAAACATATGCGCACAAGTAGCTCTCTCTCTCAGCTGGCAACTTTTCCACAGTTCTTAGTGAAACATTCCAGGATGATTTTAGCCTCAGGGCTAGACACTGGCAGGCTGTTTAAACGTTTTATTAAATATCAACATTTTGCACAGAAGGCGTGTGTAGGATTTCAGACAAGTCAGTGATTAATTTAGACCAAATCCAAGTCTCCAAGGTTCCTAATAGCCATAGATAGATAGATGTTAATATTTCATGAAATAAAAACAATATTTTGTGATTGTGACCATCAAAAGCTCTTCATTATGCATGGATTTTTTGTGTGACTGCAATTCATAAATCAAGTAGCCACTCCAATCTTTGTCATTTATATTGAGATTTCCTATACCATGCGAATCGGGTATAAATATTACAGACATTGTGGTAAAATTACATTACCCCTCCTCTCTATGTAAAACTAATTCCTGCCGAATAAGTCTAGGCTATATACAGTCAGGCTTTGTTTGGCTGGAGATTGAAAGAGCTTACAGTGTGATGCAACAGTGTTCTTGCTGTATGTAGTTTCCTTGTAAAGGTGATAAACTAATGAGAACTACCAAGCATCAATGAGCAAACCACTCCATTTAGAAACAAGCACCCCCACGGCAACACCTCCCACCCTGCCATTACAGACGGAGACAGATGTTTCCGTTAAGGGCAGAAAACCTCTCCAGCATGCATGACCTTATGCTACAGCTGGTGGCCCCTGCCCTGGCCTTTAACTGTGTGGGCTATGACCACAACCCTTATATTACAGACAAGATTCTCTACTGAAAACTGTCTGGAGAATCAGATCACCAGCACCGACAAACCTCAGAGATTGTGAAATATCATTACATTTGACACACTTTAACAGAGTGAAGGGAAAAATAAAGGTTATATTGTTGTGATGGTCTTTATTATGACACCAACTGCTCAGAGAAGACTGAATTTAAGAAACTTAGTTGATGAAAAATTATTTTGTATCTCAAACTTTGCCAAATTGGAAGGCTGATCCTAGTTCGTTTGTGCAACAGACTGAGATGACACTGCTGTATAAAACCAGATTAGGTTAATCTCATTTGGGTTTTTTTTTTTCTATAAAACGCCCATGGGCAGGAATCTTCTGAAAGTCTGTTTCGTTATATAAATAAACATCTAAAGTCAGAAGGAATATAAGTATTTTCATCTTAATCTGTGTTAGACCCTGCCGGGATGTCACTGTAAATATTTTTAGGATCAAATCACTCTTTCCTCAAAGCAGAGAAAAGTTAATGGACCACTTACTTAGGCCTGAGTGTCTTTATAACTCCATGGTTCTAATAAATATGTACCAGATATTTATCAAACTGATCCATAATTATAGTCAGTAGTGATTACTGGCAAAAGCCACATTATAGTGAAAATATATAACAATACAAACTAACTGAGAATTAAGCAGCATCTGTCACACGGGATGTTCTACCACACATGCCAAGATCCAGTGTGCATGCAAGGCGCGTCAGCAACAAAACGTTTTTATTGACAAAGAGTGCCCTCTGCTGGTCACTTTTGGAACAAACGCCAATTAAGCTTCGGTTATCAGATTTGTTTCAAAGTATAACTAATTTGAAGGTATAACTGTACAAGTGTTTTGATTTGACAAATTGATTGTTTTGCTCATCTTAAAATATTTGTATAAAACACAAAATATTTTAAGATAAGCAATTTAGATAAAAATTTATAGTGATATGACATTCTGTACCACATTGGAAGTCTGCCCTTCGATTCACTAGACAGGGGTTATGAGGTTGTGTTACAGATAGACTGTGCAAAAAATATGAATGCCTAAATGTAAATTGATGTGAAAATGTCTGTGTCACAGCATATGTGCTTGCAAAGGTTTAATTTTTATTTAGTCACTAATTGGCTTTCAATTAGTTCAGAGAGAACTAACTGAAGATCAGAGAGAGAGAGAGAGAGAGAGAGAGAGAGAGAGAAGTCCGAACTCGCTACAGACAGATATATACATAAATGTAGTTCTCAACATTATCTTAGAAAATTGGATAAAATAAAATCAATTACCTTAAATAGTGACCTCGTGCATATGCACAATCGCACATCCATTACGGAGCTTCTCACCATTGGTCACCCGCGTTGTGGAGTTTTCAATGCCAGACAGAATGGAGCCACATTTCGTGACGTCACACAGCTGCAGAACAGCTAGGCCTGCAAACAGTCCTTTGGAAAGAGTTGAAAACTGAACGTGTCCTTCCGCCAAAGCTGGTAATTATACCCGTTTCTTGCAACTAGGCAATGTATGGGCAATCAAACACAATTACTTGTAATAGTCTAGTATTAATCAGTGGCCATATGTATACGGCCTATCAGTACGCAAACTGGTAATGATTTTATGATCAACATTAATAATGAATGCATGCATCTAAACAATGTTTAGAAACTCAAACGTTTGGCCCACATGCCTACATATATTATAATCACGTAGAAAGGGTTCTTTAAAAAAATGCGTTATTAGGTTTTTTTTTCAATGGGTTAATATTATTAATGTATTAATAAGCACACCAAACCATAACATTGCAATATTATTAGTGACATTTGCAATTAATGTACGTAAAGTTAAATTTATTTATTTAATTTGTCCAAAATTTAATTTTAATCCTTTGAAAAAAAATGATTAACAGGCTAGCCAATATTTACATAGCCAATATGAACCCTGAACCTGAACAAATATGTCTCTTGTATTGTCTACATACAGTCCAGCATATAACTTTGTGCATTTGTGTCTGCGTTTACAGTGCGATGTTCCTCTAGAAATAATATAAAAGTACAGTATTTACGTTTAGGAAACTGCATATTGTATGTGACAGGAACTGTCTAAACGTTGACAAAGCCAATTTGGAGTACTCTCATGCAATCGGAGAATTGTTTTGGCCCTGGGTAGGCCTACTTTCAAACTATAACCTTGTTCCTGCCATTCTACGCAATTTATCTCCACGGAATAATTTGTAACGTAACACAAGGAGTTTAATAAATGACTGGCAAAAGGAATGAGCAATAGCACAAGTTGACTGTCAGAGAGGCGGATGGATATAGCCTGAAGTGCTTCGCCTCTAGTCTCTTTGACGCCAGGACAGGGGCGACGAGGAGCAGGGGCAACAACAGGCAGAAAAAAAGGAAAAAAATAAAATAAAAATCCTCCTTCATGTTGGTGTCTGTAAAACAGAGGAAAGGTCGAGGGACGCTACGACATTTATCAAAGGTATGCAATCTTTTGATAAACCCACAGTAGTCAAATAGGTTTAGATTATTCTTTAAACACTATTTTAATCTGGATAGTTAGCCAGGGTGTTTTCCATAGGGGGTGGGGTGTTGCGAACTGATTGAAAAGTTTTCCTTTGGCTTGCTAATGTTCTCGTTAGCTAGCTAGCTATCGTTCTCATTTTTTTTCTAATGCAATGATGGGGGAGGGTAACATTTTAAAATGTTTCGAAATGTGTGACGAAGAATTGCTTTTCTATGTAGCTTTAAAAAAGTATTAAAAGAGATTACGCTTTATAGCTTGCTATGATTTCTGAGTGACCCGCGAAATACTAATCGAATCAGCTAACTAGTTTAGCTACCTTGCTAAGTTAACTCGCTACTACCTAGCAGTAACTTTTTGAATAACGAACTAGCCAGCTGGCTAAGTTGTTTAGCTAGCTTGCTTGTGAATTTATTCATACCTATGTAGCCATCAAACTAGCTAGCTAGCATTACTGATGCCAGAATCCGGCGGCCAGCGTGTTTAATTGCTTGGCAAATAGTTTGGAGTCTACGGATGC
Organism: Electrophorus electricus; assembly: GCF_041902795.1. Classification (NCBI taxonomy): domain Eukaryota; kingdom Metazoa; phylum Chordata; class Actinopteri; order Gymnotiformes; family Gymnotidae; genus Electrophorus; species Electrophorus electricus. The sequence goes on along the minus strand of NC_137512.1, from coordinate 20,144,533 downwards.
TGATGTGTAAACTTTATTTAGTGTTTAAAGTAAAGGGGGTATACCATTATGTGTAACGTCAGCAGCCCACACAAGTTGAGGACAGTGTCTACAGATGCGTGTCGTGGCGTGTTTTTCTTTGCCGTTGCTGTTTCATAGACGGTTACTTATGGAGCTAAGATAACTTAACTTATCCTGCGTTCGATTGGCGGTGGAAATACCATTTGTATGTTGCCGCTTTTAAATTGCAGTCGACGAGCTGATGAAAGTGTTATTTACAAGTGGCGGTATTCTGGATGATACACGGGTTTACGAGATGTGACGTACACCGCGACCTTTTACCTTTACCGTCGGAGAAGATGGCGAACCTGCCCTGAGAATCCTGTCAGGAAAAGTCTAGCTGGCTGGTTATGTAGCCACCTAATGCACTGTAACCCTGACGTACAAAGGAGATGTACCTGCTTTTTCACATAACCAGGAAAAAAAGAAGCAGGATGAAGAGTACCTTAAGAATCTCCGTGCATTGGGCGGAGAGAAGTCTTATTTACTAGTTAACCAACAGGCACATACGACGTCACGATGACCACCGCAACGCAAATACACGCGTCCCATGTTCTCCCGTGTGAACGTTTTAATCGGGCTGAACCCGAACTCAGCAAATTCAGGAAATTGTAGCATTGTTAGTTTGGTCTGAAACCAATCTAGCCTTTTGTTGTTATTATTGGGCAGTTTTCATTTTTCGAAATGACGTCGTCGAAAGTATTTGTATTAAGGTTATTTGCTGCTCTGGTCATATTAAACTTCTCTCCGTGGTCTAATTTTTGTTAATCCTTTTGAACCTATAATACACTGTTGCACTGTAAAAGGTGTCCATGATGTTTTATTGTAGCATTGTGGATTAGTACTAGGTGCTGTTTAAAATGTATGTATATATGTGCTTCTTTGTCAAAATCATGCTTTCCAAACTGTACCAGGATGGAGATATCTTATCTGTGTCAGCCAGGGATGTATCTGTAAAGTACAGTTAATCAGAGATTAAATATTGTTCAAGATTACTTTGTTACTTACATTTCAACTAATCTGATGAGAGATGCATGCAAACACAAATGTTTTTTCGATGTATGCAGGCCATTTTAGAATACTCAAAGAAAATTGTCAAGCTAAATGAGTGTGTACTAAAGGTTTTTCCTTCTATACTGGCTAGGGCACACCCACCTAGTTTTTAGTCAGTTGGTGTGCACTTGAGCATATCACAAAGCATATCAACATTTTTACCAAAAAAACATTTTATAAATACTTGGCTTCTATAAACATTCAAGCAGTTACCACAAAGACAAGAACTTTACACTCTCATTTTTTCTGTAATATCTCTTTAGTTTGTTTATTATGCAGTCAGAGTTTTAAGATGAAGCACACTTGATGATTTGTCACTGGCAAGGTTTTTCAGTAGAATATAAACATGAAGGCTAGCAATGCACATCACTTAAGGCTTCTGCAAAACTTAGATCTGAACAGGTATTAAATAACATTGCTATCTAACAATTTGTGTCAGTAGAGCTTTAAGCAGAAATGGCTAATTTATGATGCTTGCATCCAACATGGCAAATTTAACTTTTATACCCAGTAGTGAGCTAATGCATTTGGTGCACTAATATAATTGTCAACATTTGCATGAAATAAGGCAGTTTCCACTTTTGTAACATAAGGGGGGGGGGGGGGGGGTCGCTTAATAAGCCAATATCTTCTTGCTTCCGCCTTATTTTGAGCTGGTGAGTTCAAATCTCTGTGCTTTCCATAGCAGAGCATTTGGAGCAATCCATTTGGATTTTTATTTAAATGTTAGATTTTTTTTTTTCTTGATTTTTTTTTACACAACTGATTTATCTTTTTGTTCATTTTTCATTTCATGTCATTTTTCATTTGGATAAGCTTTTTTCCCCTGTTCCTGCTGCATGGGTGTAGAAATACAGGCTACAATTGAAAGGACTTGGGTCCTCATGTGCAAACCCATGACTCATGGTAACTAATCCCAGTATCGTTCAGCCTCAAAAGAGTAGGCAGTCAGTAGCATAATCATTGCTGTGTGGGCAAAAAAGGACCTACCCCCATTTGTATGGATGATGTAAGTCTCCAGGGACAGGGGGATATATGGTGTCGAGACCAATAAAACAAAGCCACTTAAGCCCACAACACCTCAGTCCAGGGGGTGAGAAACGACACACTAAGATCTTGACAAGTCACCTAGCTAGTACAAGTGAATTTGCTTGAATTAAGGCTGGATATTTAATTTGCCCAACCCAACAGCCTATGCCAATTCATTTTTCTTGAGATTATATTATGGTGCTCGCAAATGGATAGGCCTTTGGATAGTGGCAGTCCAACCAAGAAGACTGAAAAAATCAATGAAGGTAAATGAGTTTGATTTGTTTGCATTAAGAAGAGGCAGCAACTAGGTTTGCCAAGTGTAATAGTAAGACAGCTGTCATGGGTTGTCTGTTCCAGACTATAGGGACCAGACTGTTTTGAATTGCTTTTGTATTTGCTGTTTTCTCAGTGTCTTGTGTTTCCTGTAGTAAATTGTATTGATGTCATCAGTCACACAACATTAAAACTTCAGTATGGTTGAAATAAGTGTTTGTTGTTGCTAATAAGAAGGGCCTTGTATGTGGCCCCAACACCACATAATGTTAGACTCTGGAATTCAAGAGAGGTTGTATGTTTATTTTATCTAATCATTGCATTTTAGCTTGTGTACTCCTCAGCCAAAGAAATGTTCTTTAAGATGACTAAGACAGCAGTGCTTTGCATAGGCTATGTTTCATTACTGTGACTGACTGACTCAACTGCTCCTCCTACCCCAGTATTGGTGAGCTTGCCTGCACTATTTCAGGGCTTGTACAGCAGGGAGGCAGCACTGGGTTCCATCCGGGCTGAGACAGAAAACTACTTAACCTGTCACACCGACAGGATCTCCCAAAGCTCTGCACCAGACTGCTGCCTACTGTCTGTGCACCCATGGGTCCGCTCTGATCATTACTGTTTCTTGCTGAGAATCCAGACGAAAATTGGAGCTCTTTGAATAGTAACTGTTTGTCCTGCTGGGATGGTGCTGATGTTTGGCAGCTGAAGGGGAAGGGATGTGGCTTCAGGAAGTGGCTCACAGTGGCCTGATGTCCTTTCTGTCCTGGCTTTGCTTGCAGTATTTCTAGCAGCTGTGCTTTGCTCTTCCTATCCTGCTGACTCGCCCTGAGAGCTCCCTGGGTGGGGCGCAATGAGCCTGTTGCTTACAGATGCAACACAATGGTGCTCTGTTGTAGTGCACCACGACATATGGTAAATGACACCACTCTTATCAGAATATGTGGGCTTTTTGGGGGGGATTGGATAGCATGTGGTTTTATATGCACTTATCGTTAAGGTGAAAAAATTGCATGGGCATTCCCAATAAATGTATGTATCTTAAGCGCCAAATCCCTCTACCCCTGCCTACAACCACATGCATACACACAAACCTTTTTTTATCTTAGCAGGTTAAACACCATTTCTCAACCAATTTCTAAACCAGTTTTGTACATAGGAATTTTTTTGCATCGTCATTCTTCTGCGATACTTCATATCTCCTTTCTTATGTGAAATTGTTTCTCAGTGGCTGTAACATGAATAAGGCCTAACAGAAAACAACTGGGAATAGTAAAGTGGGGGATCAGTTTGCTCAGATGTGGCCCTAATGGATGGAGCTTTGCTGTGTGCAAGCTCTGAGTATGTAGCACTTTGTTGTGTTGAAGATGACTGTATATGTTGAGTTGACTGATTTCTCTCTTCCTCTCATAGCTTGCAGTAGTTAGCCAGCACTTATATGTAACTGGATTCAGGAGGGAAACAAAAGTTAGTCATTTTTGCCAAACCCATAATTCAGTACAGCTGTATGTAAGTTGCAGGTGATTGTGGTTATTGTATTCATCTTGAGCAATACTGTATAAGTTTTTCAGTAGAGGACTTTAACGGTAAGAGTGTTTATATGTAATATCTGAGGTAAAGTTCTGGTGTGTCCTAAAATTGTTGTCTTTTTACTGTTTTGCAGGTGCTGGTCTGAATATTTTCCCACTCTGTCCATATCCACTGTCTAAAATGGATTAGGCCTTTCTCTTCCCATTCCATTTTTCCATTTTACGGGCAATTCCGCAAATCAGCTAATTCTTTCCTTTGCCACTTGCACCAGTTTCTGAGTGGTTGTGACCCGGTTACACCCCCCACCCCCCACCCCACCCCCTACACTGCAGGCCTTCCTGACCACTTGCAGCTGTGTCCTGCCTCCGTTTCCTGTCCTTGGTCGTGCAAGGCTAAAGCCCTGTACTCCCTAAAGACCCCCAAACAAACCCACACAGACGTCCTCCTGGCCCTGCTAGTGGTCCAGCTCCCTCTTCCTTGTGCAGCGTGGCACGATGACCTCCATGTCCAGCCTGTTCTCATTCACCAGCCCAGCGGTGAAACGCCTCCTCGGTTGGAAGCAGGGTGATGAGGAGGAAAAGTGGGCCGAAAAGGCCGTGGACGCGCTGGTCAAGAAGCTGAAGAAGAAGAAGGGTGCCATGGAGGACCTGGAGAAGGCCTTGAGCAGTCCTGGGCAGCCCAGCAAGTGCGTGACCATTCCGCGCTCACTGGACGGCCGCCTGCAGGTGTCCCACAGGAAGGGCCTTCCTCATGTCATCTATTGCCGCGTGTGGCGCTGGCCTGACCTGCAGTCCCACCATGAGCTCAAGCCCTTGGAGGTGTGCGAATACCCATTTGGCTCCAAACAGAAAGAAGTGTGCATCAACCCTTATCACTACAAGAGGGTGGAAAGTCCTGGTATGCCAGTCACATCATGTTGCTTTATATACTATAACCATGTTTCCTTATACCATGTTAGCCTGGGTAAATGTAAAACCTGTCAGAAACATTGCTTTAATGCTCAGGATTAGAGATACTGTGTTTCTCATAATGAATTTATACTGGGGCTATCATATTCCTTTTGCTTCTGAAAGTCCTGATCACTGTAACCTATGCTGGCCTCTGCTCTAAAAACACTGGATGGAGAGTACTGTATTGAACTTTTCAAGGACAGGTATCGCATGTCGTGTAGGAAAGAGAAAACATTTCTGTTGAAGAATGACAAGTGATCTGTTTTGCTTTCACTATTACCTTGGGGCCAGAGCCAACCTGCAAGGCTATATAGGCATATGTACAAACAGACACATTTACTGTAATTGAAAGATGGATGGATAGATAGATTTTATTTATTTAAAAAATGATTTTTTTTTAAATTTATTTACTTATTTTATTTAATAAAACCCTTCTCCCCTCTTCAGTGCTTCCTCCTGTGCTGGTGCCCAGACACAGCGAGTTCAACCCCCAGCATAGCCTTCTGGTGCAGTTCCGCAACCTCAGCCACAACGAGCCACACATGCCTTTGAACGCCACCTTCCCAGAGTCCTTCCAACAGCACAGTGGGGGGAGCTCCTTCCCTATCTCACCGAATTCGCCTTACCCCCCCTCTCCTGCCAGCAGCGGTACATACCCCAACTCCCCTGCCAGCTCGGGTCCATCCAGCCCTTTCCAGCTCCCAGGTATTCACATCTTCAGCATATGGCATCTGACCTCTGTTTAGTCCATCACAGGATGCTGAACTGTGTTAAAGCACAAGGGATAGATGATGACAGAAGGCCATTGTAGTGTGCCAATCATGAAAAATATGAGAAATAACACACTCTCATTTAACACCATGATGCTTTTGAAGAGATGTGGCCCAGACGTGATCTTTATCAGCTTTTCAAAACTTAAGGATTGTTAGCTGTACAGTGCAGGGCCTTGAGTACTGTGAACAATTGAAATTTCAGGTAAGTGCAAAGCTTGTTGAGTTGACTTTTGTGCTGGTGGGTATGCATCTCTGGGCACAGATCTGTCGCTCTCTTTTGCATCCCTGAGATTTTCTGATGTGTGTGTGTGTGTGTGTGTGTTCACAGACTGGTGCTCTCAGACATAGTGAGTGATATTGGTTTATAGTGCTCTGTCTAAAGCCCATCTTATTTTTCTGAATTGCATCATAGTTCGTGTGAGACAAGTTTCCTGAGCATTATGGGGAGTGATTCAAGAGATATAAGAGATTACCTCAATGTGTTAGACAGGTGTGGTTGTCCATGTATGTGCCATACTGTCATTTCCCTTGCAGTTCCTTTTGAAACAAAGGTTTTATATCCATCTGTCCATCTATTTATAGAAACATGGCTCATTATATTCAGTGGTATAATAACTGACCAGTGGTTGTAACAGCCTAATGTAGTGTTTGGATAAGGACAGTGGTGCTGAAAAGGGTGTGTTTAAAGCTTATGCCAACATAGTTTTGGAAGGTAAGGTAAAGTGTTTGTGATGCAGATTTTTTTTTTTTGTAACGAGTGTAAACAAAGGATTGATTTTTAGAACTTTACTAAATGCTACAAAACATTCAGTATTCTACGTTGTCAGACTACTGTCTGGGTGTCACATTGCATGATTGGCATAGGCATATCTAGCAGTGATTGAAATGGGGGTCAAAACTTTAGATTTTAGAAATGTTAGTAACATTAGGCTACATTATCCAGCTGATGCCAGCTTCCTATCCAAAGGTAGCTTAGTCAGCTTTTCATTATAATAAAGTATTTAAAATTAAGTATACATAAATGCATATATTTGTGAATTTACCCAAATTAACCTGGCCTGTATTTAAAAATATATATAAAAAAAAAACGGGGGGAAAAATATTAAAAATCTCAAGTCAAAATGCACAATTCTTTCTTTTCTTTCGTATTAGACCGCATTTGAGTAGAGAATTGGTATGAAATTCTTGAGAGACTTATTATTGTGCATACATGCAATAAACTGAAAACAAAATCGCTTTTTCTCATCTTGCTTCACATGTATACTTGGGTCTAGGTCTTCTTGTTGAGAACTGAAGTTGGTGCCGGATTGGTTTGAAATTGGTGTTTGATTTCAGGGACTTGTGAAATCAGACACTAAAAGCTTTCCCTAAGATGGGGGGGGGGGGGGGGGGGGGGAGCTTTCCAGTAAAGATCCATTGAAACATTGACTCCAGGGTATTGATGTAGAAGAAGCATTTATTTGCAGCAGTGTCCACTTCCAACTGCCTTCTTTGTGGTGTCTCTCTTCCAGCTGACACCCCTCCCCCTGCCTACATGCCTCCGGAGGAACAGATGGGACAGGATGGCTCTCAGAACATGGACACTGGCAACAGCATGGTGCCTCAAAATATGCCCAGAGGAGGTAGGGGTGCCTCAGCCTACCTTCCAGTAACAACAAATCCATTGATCATGGCCTAGACTTCCAAAAATGACATGGATTTGTGCTTTTAGCTGTGGAGTAGTAGATTTTTCTTAATGTACTGGTGCTTTTGTTTGATCACCTAGTCTCTCCATCTCTTTCATGCTATCAATAATCAGAATCTGTAACGTTGTAGTTGTAACTTTCACACTAAAAAAACAATTATTTTTGTTTTATCAGATGTGCAGCCAGTAGAATATGAGGAGCCCAGTCACTGGTGCTCCATTGTGTACTATGAGCTGAACAACCGTGTGGGTGAGGCTTACCACGCTTCCTCTACCAGTGTGCTGGTAGATGGATTCACTGACCCATCTAACAACAAAAACCGCTTTTGCCTGGGCCTGCTATCCAACGTCAACCGCAATTCAACTATTGAGAACACCCGCCGCCATATCGGCAAAGGTATGCACAAAGTTTTTGGTATTCCAGCAAAGACACTTAATACTGGTTTTATGATTTGTATCACTGTTATGTGTTTTAAAGTACTTTGATGAATTAGAAATGAATTAGATGAATTGGATTTGAGCTGCCCATTTTTAATATTTCTATTTTTTTAATCCTAGTCAACTTTAAAATATTATCTCCTGTTTTTCCCTTATTCAAATCTTAGGTGTCCACCTGTATTATGTTGGAGGAGAGGTGTATGCTGAGTGTTTGAGCGATACCAGCATTTTTGTCCAGAGCAGGAACTGCAACTACCACCATGGTTTTCATCCCACTACTGTCTGCAAGATCCCGAGTGGCTGCAGCCTCAAAATCTTCAACAATCAGGAGTTTGCCCAGCTGCTTGCTCAGTCTGTCAACCATGGCTTTGAGGCTGTCTATGAGCTTACCAAGATGTGTACCATTCGCATGAGCTTTGTAAAGGTATTATTCCAGTTTGTATAATGCATCCAAATGTAAACGATCCATACTATTTGCTGCTTATTTGTGCTTTTGCTGCTTCTGTATTTATGAATTGAAATAACTGAATACATTTGATATTGTTTCCTTTGTTCAGGGTTGGGGTGCTGAGTATCACAGACAAGATGTTACCAGCACCCCCTGCTGGATAGAAGTACATCTGCATGGTCCCCTTCAATGGCTGGATAAAGTACTAACACAAATGGGCTCCCCTGTGAACCCCATCTCTTCAGTTTCCTAATGATGGGCCCTTGATGGGCTGTGAGGATCTTTTAATGTGGCGGGGGGGGCTTTTTTGTGGTGGTTTTTTTTTTTTTTTTTTTGACATTTTTCCCCTTCCAGTTTTGAAAGAAATGGAGGTCTTAAGGGCTGAACTGTTTACACTACCTGCAAAAGGGTCGTGAACACCCTGAAGCAGTCACAATGAGAAAACTGAGGCAACAAGCACATCTAGCAGAGGAAAATTCTAGGCTGTGGCATACAATGGACTAACTACTGCTTTAGCAATTGCCGTCATGTTAAGATTATGCTTGTATGAGTGATTTCTCTCTGTAGGTAATCTTGTAGTTGAATGAAACTGAAATGTATCTTCACCTTACACCAGTCAAAATGGCAATCTTCTGGTTCTATAAGAATCTTTTTATTTGCCATGTTGTCTAATCCCAGTTATTCTCAAGACATAGTCTCTCTTCTGTTTACTATTAGTTTCTTCTCACTACAGTTGTTTCCTTTTTATAGCTTTTATTGCCTAAAGGCAAAACAAAGTAACTGCTTTTCAATAAAGTCTTCGCTGATGAAATTCAGGTGCATTATTTTAGCAGATGAATTTTTGTTGAGGTGTTCATAGCTTGTGTATTAATCATTTGACAGAGCATTTACCTTTCCCTTTATACTGTAGGCTTTCTGGGTAACTAGAGAATATGTAGTATTATTTTTGTCCTAATTCTATTGTATTCAATGAATTTGAGTTCAGTTCAGATTAAACTAGCCATGAAAGGAAGCTATAATTCTCCTGTGTGCTTGTTTATCTAACGTTAGCCTGGAGACTCTCAACAAAGGGCACACTGCTTTCAGTCTGGTCTGCTCCACTGGGTAAATATAAGAAAGGTTGTCACAAAGTTGGGGTTTCCACGCTGATAAACTAGAAAAGCATCTTGTTTCTTATTAAAAATCTATTAGAATGAAGTATCCTTAAAGTAGAGGATATACTTAATCTCAGTTCAATAGAAGTGGGGATAAATATTGAACTGTATCTCAACAGATACTATTTAAAAATGGTATTCAGAAGACACTTTCAACCAGAACACCTTATGGTGAACAATTCCAGCAACTGAGGGTTAAGGGCTTTGCTCAGGGGCCCAATAACTTGGCAATGGTGGGACTTGAACCAGCAACTTTCTGATTACTAGTCTAGTACTATACCATAACTGCTGAGCTACTCCTGCCTTCCCAAATAGTATCAATCCAAATACTACTGACCACCAAAATAAGAGAACAAATTTGTTACCCATATTTGGTCCTTTTTGCCAACGAAACTCCCGACATGCATTCTTGGTAACTAGAAATGAAACTGCAAAAACATAGTTTCTCACTGTACTTTTCAAAATGGAAAAACGTTGCTGTAAACCTGAGACTAGCATAAAAAAACCCAAAACAATTTTTTCTATGAAAACTGCACATTGTTTGACAGCATAGGAAACCAGTTCTTTACTATTCTTGAAAGGGATGTCTTGCCCTCATCAGCATCCCAGGCGTCTTTGTGTACAATTCCAACATGAGTACTCAGTGTGGAAGTACAAAGATCTGTTTATATTTGTGAATAATGAAAGGATATCAATCTCTCCAGTTAGGAAGCATAAAAGATTGTGAATCAGTTTCACCTGCTTTGGTGTAAAATAAGTGGCAACAGCAAACCCCCAAAGAGGTTTTGCAGGTGGTGATATCCTTCTTGACTTCTCTACAGTACTGTAGTTTTGTATTTTGCTAGTGTCACTATTGGTAGCATGAAGTGGTATTTGCAGCCCATTCAGGTTGCACTGGTCCAGCTCCTCCAGGATGACACATGTATACATGCTGTTGCAAGATGGTTTGCTGTGACACCCAGCTCAGTCTCAAGAGCATGGAGGAGATGCCAGTACATGGGCCATTTCATGAGGAGAGCTGGACAGGGCTGTAGAAGGACCGGTATCTGCTCCTTTGTGTAAGGAGGAACAGGAGGAGCACTGCCAGAGCCCTACAAAATAACCTCTGGTGTGTTACTGGTGTGACATGTGTCTGACCAAACTGTCAGAAACCTTCTCTGATGGGACCTGTGTTCACAGCCCAGCAACATTCAGGTCAATTAACATTTGCCAGAAATAACCACAATTGGCAGGTCTACCACTGGCACCCTGTTCTCTTCACAGATGATAGCAGATTTATGCTCAGCACATGTGACAGATATGAAGGAGTCTGGAGATGCCTCAGAGCCATTTAAAGACATTACAATGGGGCAGTGGACCCTGGGTTCTTCTGGGTACAGGTAATGTCTGGCCTTGTGTAGGCAGTTCCTGGAAGACAAAGGCATTGTTGCCCTCATGTACCCCAAACGTGAAACTAGCTGAGAACCTCTGGGAGGTTATGTATCAGTGCATCCAATGCTGCCACAGACTGTCCAGGATCTCACTGATGACACCATCCTCCATCTCAGAAGGAGCATGGCCAGATGTTGTCAGGAGTGCATACAGGCATGTGGGGGCCATGCACACTACTGAGTCACATTATCAGTTTGTTATGATGAAATTCATGCAAATTCAATCAGCCTGTGATTTCTTTTTACTTTGATTTTTGGTGTGATTTTGAATCCAGCCCTCAATGGGTTGATGATTTTAGTTTTCACTGCCTGTTGCTACATCATTTTGTTCTCAGCAATGTATACGAATGATATGACTAAAGATTTTCAACTCTTTGAATATTTCATTCCTTCAAGTTTTAACGTGTGGTTGAAGTGTTCCCTTATTTTTTTTTTAGCCAAACCCAAAAATGATTGCCACTATCCTAAGATGGGATAGACGGGACTACTCCGTTAAGTTTAATGCAAATAAAGATATCTTCCCCTCCAAACTGTAAGTGATTACAATGTTTAATCCCCAAATTAAGAACAATGATGATAACAGGAAAATTGTGGGTGTATTAGATGTTTTGATATGTATATGGGGGAAAATTGTTAACATTCAACCATTGTCTTGTTGGTTAAAAATTAAAACACTGGTTAAAACATAAAATTCAGAATGATATAATATGATAATTATATTAAGTATGAAAGAAATTACATTGTAATGTTTAGGCTGAAACCAAAGGAACATCAGCATTGTACTTAAAAATAGCCTAATAAAAAATATCTTTTTTTAAATAAATGGAATCATCAGTACACATGCAACATAATTCAATGAAAGTTTGAAGTTGTCGTGGAAGCAAAATAATCACCATCTCGTTGTATCAATCGAGTTTCAGCCATTTAACGATGTCTAACATTGGTCCCTTTGAGCCTGAATATGACAGTTAACGGTTTTAATTTGAAATAAGGATCAAGCTAGAGGTATCATAGTACTTCCGGATTACTTGCTATGACTGGTCATCTTGTCTGCTGTCTTCCCATAGGAGTGGCTACGACGGAAATTACGTGGCCTTTTGTAGACCTAGCGAAAAATAAACACGTAATCGTGAGGTAGATAGCACGAACTGTAGCTAGCTGTATGTATATGGGAATGGAAATATTTGTGTCGGATGGAAATAGATACTAGTGCATTTTAGGGTACAGCTTACTGCTGGTCACCCCTAAGTTTCTGTTGTTTTGGCTTTACACGTTGCGGTTGCTGATACAAACCTACTGCCTTGTAAAGCAGAACCGGTCGGGTAAGCTTGTTTTTTCACTCCGCAATGCAGACGCTAAGGTTAGCTTAGCGAGTTTAGTAGCTATGTGAGCTAGCAAGTAATCCAGCAAGCTTACCCGTAATTTACTGAAGTTAACAAGCACGCATTGCGGATGGTTAGAACATTGTGCAATAAATGGGCATTAAACTGATGGCATTTGGCTAGCTAGCATATTAGTCTTTTAAGGCAAAAATCTTGCACGATTTTAAGTTTCCACTATTAGCTAGCGATGGGATCAGCTAAGCGATAGTTGACCAGCCAGCTAAGCCAAGATGATGCTAATATTAGTTGTCATTTTACTGATAGCTACATCTGAAATTAGTGACATTTATTTACGTCGAGATATTAAGTGTTTAAAAATAGGTCGTTGGATAGCTAAACTCGAACAGAGCTTTATAAATTCAGCAGTTGGACAGAGTGGGTGTGAATTTCTTCATACTGGCCTATAAACTGTTAACAGCTGTTAAATAAACCCTCGACGTTTTTGTGTTTAGTTGGCCGATAATCTTAGTTGTATGGAGTGTTCATACGTGTTTGAGGTAGTTAGGTTAACCATTTAAGGAACTAGAGTAAAGTAACTTTGCTTTCGGGGTTAAGAAGCCATGCTGCTCAAAGTTTTTGCACTGCGACCTATTCAGTGTGTCATGATGGATGATGCAAGTGATTACGGCTAAACCAACCCGAGCCCTGTTCCTGTTCCTAATTATTGACCAGTTTTTATCAACTTATTTTTAATGCCGCTATAGTCCTAAATTCTCGACTTGTTACTTCCTGATTAATACAGGGCAAAAATGGTGAGAGCGGCTCTCGTGACAGTTACTAGTCTTGCGCTGACTGGCGCGGTGGTCGCCCATGCTTACTTTCTCAAACTTCAGTTCTACCCTACGGTGGTGTACCTCACCAAAAGCAGCCCTAGTATGGCAGTAAGTCCATTCTATTCAGTCACCTTTGCGTATGCAATTTCTTTATATTAAGGGTGCTTGCTTGTTATTGGCAGCACAATATTAACTTAACTAGCTGTAATTCTGCACAGATTTTGCCACGATAATATGTATGTATTGACACTAAAAGTAATGTGGAATCTTTGTCAGGTTTTATATATCCAGGCTTTCGTGTTGGTTTTTCTGTTGGGAAAGTTCATGCGAAAGGTGTTTTTTGGTCAGCTAAGAGCAGCAGAGATGGAGGTACGTGTACGGCTGCAGAAACTTGCTTCCATCAGGAGGTTTAACATACTGAAACTGCTGCGAAGCTGTTATGAAAACATGCTGCTCCCAGACACGCATTACTCACTGCTTCTGTATGGCATGTCCTTATGTCCACCAGCACCTAATCGAGCGCTCCTGGTATGCAGTGACAGAGACCTGTTTAGCCTTTACAGTGTTCAGAGATGACTTCTCCCCCCGCTTTGTGGCTCTCTTCACCTTGCTGCTTTTCCTCAAGTGCTTCCATTGGCTGGCTGAAGACAGAGTGGATTTTGTGAGTAAACACAGTGTCTTTTTCTTCCTTCCTTTCCTGAAACTTGCTTTTTGACATTTATTGTACACTATATAGATATATAAATATATCTATATATATATATATATATATATATATAGTGTTTTTTTTTTCTTTTTCCTTTAGATGGAAAGGAGTCCAAATATCTCATGGGTCTTCCATTTTCGAGTTCTTTGTGAGTAAAGATTGATTAGTTTAAATCATAGTGTTTGTTCTTTATATTGTAATCTTTGTGCCTTTGAACTGTATTTTTTGTTTAAGGACTTTTCATGCACAACTATAACTGGCTTCAGTAACTCTGGCTTTACCAAGAAACTGTTTGCCAAGAGTTTGTGTTTCTGTTTTATACATATGCAAAATTTGAGGCTGCACCTGCTCTTAGAGTTGCAGGCAATGCTTTATGAGCTTATTTAGAATGTCGTAGCTGCTGTTTCATATTTCCTGGGTATTGCTGATGCTCTTTTCTTACTACACAGCCTTAATGTTGTTGCTGGGAATACTAGATTTCTTATTCGTCAATCATGCCTGTCATAGCATTATTACGAGAGGAGCCTCAGTACAGCTGGTCTTTGGATTTGAGGTAATTCAGATGGCTTTTGTTTACTGAAGATTGTGTCCAGATTGACAGTCTGCTTTTAACACACCTTTAAAACATTATTACCGAACAGTACTTGCTTTATCAGATAAATAATCTGATAATTCATAAATGTTTTAGTACTGCTGGAATATCATTGTCATGTTCAGGCAACAATGCATGTCTTTCACTTTCATTTTCTTGCTTGCTTATTTTTTCTTTCTTTATTACTCTGACCACTTTTTTTCAGTATGCCATTCTGATGACCATGGTTCTTACCACGTTCATTAAGTACACTTTGCATACCATTGACCTACAGAGTGAGAATCCATGGGAAAGTAAAGCTGTCTATATGCTCTACACAGAGCTCTTCACAGGTGGGCTACATTTCCCTTTGAATACCAGAGTGTGTAGAATCAGCACAGTGTCTTCATGTATTCACACATCTAATTTCCGTACTTCAGGGTTCATCAAGGTCCTGTTGTATATGGCATTCATGACGATAATGATCAAAGTACACACTTTCCCCCTGTTTGCCATTCGACCTATGTATCTTGCAATGAGGTAAGGGAAGGGGGATTGCAGTATAGTACACAACATTTCAGACAGGTACTTCAGCATCGTGTGTGTGAATATGAATAATAATTCTCTCTATTAAAATATTTTGTTCATCAGGCAGTTTAAGAAGGCCGTAACAGATGCAATAATGTCTCGGCGGGCTATTCGCAACATGAACACACTGTGAGTAATTCTGTCAGTGTTGATTACATATGGGCCAAATTTGATGGCGCAGAAACAATCTCACATCCTTATCTTTTGCAGCTACCCAGATGCCACACCTGAGGATCTGCAAGCCTCTGATAATGTCTGTATCATCTGTCGAGAGGAAATGGTAACAGGAGCCAAGAAACTTCCTTGCAACCACATCTTCCACTCAAGGTTCCTTTGCATTCTTGTAATTTCGCAACTATCGCATCTGGTATTTAATAATAGGAATCCTTTTCTAAATCCATTTAATTGTTTGTGGTCCTTTGATGGCAACCTTACATTGTGTAATGATGTGTATAACACAGTTGTCCATATTACAGTTGTCTTCGCTCATGGTTCCAACGGCAGCAGACATGTCCTACCTGTCGCATGGATGTTCTGCGTGCATCACAGCCCAATCCAACCCCTGCGCCAGCTGCTCCGGCAGCCCCTGTGGCTCCTGTAGCTCCAGCCAATGCTGCTCCACCCCCAGTGGCTAATGGTAGATACCAACTCTTAAGAGTATTCTTTTGAAATGGCATCATGTATTTATACACATGCAAGTAAACCGCTTTTCATTTGTTCAGCATTGCTTTGTCGGGTGCGTACGTTCTCTCTGAACTGCTGGTTGTCTTCCCTGCAGTAGCCCCAGGTGTGATGCCCCACTTCCCGCCAGGTCTCTTCCCTTTTTGGGGTCCTTTCCCTGGTGCAGCACCCCCTGCTGGGCAACCAGCTGCTCAAGCTGCTGCCAGTACCCCACAGACCAGTGCGAACGCTGCCCAAAATCCAAGTGCAGGTGAGCATTATCTTCTAATTTGGATCACAAAAAAAAACCCAACAAATTTTTCTTTCTGGTCATATATTTTTAACTGTGAACAATTGCTAAAACAGTGGCTTATAAAAATATTGAACACCAGTTTTCCATTAAACCCTCATCCTAAAGCTAGACTCCTTTTTCTATTCTAATAGTCTTTTTTATTAATTCCTCTGTAAATCCATTTTTTTTTTCTTATTTAGTAAATTCAGGGGCTACTAGTTCAAGCCAGTCCAGTACAGATGGTAGTGCCACTGCTTCTGGAGCTACGGTGCCTGGATTTCCCTTCTCCATGCCCCCACCTTTCCCGTCTGCACCATGGCTGCCCATGCCTCCACCTCCACCCTTTAGTGAGTATACCACCAAGTCACCTAACAAAGTTATGTCTGTCTGTCTGTCTAGATTTGCTTTTAATTAGTAATCTGGTGGCCTCAAATGAAAACTAATTTAGGCACTACGTGTACACACAAAAAAGTGTTTAGTGGGAACTGTACCATCCACTGTCTACTTTTACAAGACTGTACATTGCTTTGTATGTACTAAAAACGTAAATTTACACGTGGTACACAATTACACAGGTATTAGGAGATTGTCTTTTCTTTTTTTTTACATTAATGCGTCGCATTGCTCTGAGCTCAACCGTGTTGTCCATGCCCCCCATTAGTGTCATCCATGCCTCCACCGCCAGCATCCCTGTCCACCATGTCAGAGGAGGAGCTTCGGGAGCTGGAGCAGGAGGGCCGTCGCGGACTGGAGGCCAGGCTTCAGTGCCTTCACAATATCCACACGCTGCTGGATGCTGCGATGCTCAACATCCACCACTACCTCACCACCGTTGCCACGCTCAGGTACATGCCTTCTGTCCCACCATCAGCAGGAAGGCTTGTTTGCTGCTGGTGGTCTTTTGTTGGAATAATAAAAGAAAACAACAAAAAAAAGGCTCATTGCGGAGATGCTGCACACATGACTACATGTCTAAGTTGGCCTCGTGTTATTTTTCTCCTCCTCTGCTTTCTAGTCCTCCTCAGTCAGAGAGCAGCCCAGGTGAGGCCAGTGGATCAGGCAATGCTGAGGTCTCCAGCCAAGAGAGCGGAGCACAGCTCTGTATGTGATGTCCAAGAAACATTTAAGTTGTACTAATGTATAGTAAAAGGGAAATCTTTTGTGGAGAATTTCATTGGTCTTCATTGCTCTCTCTGCAGCTGGTCCTGACAACAGAGAGTCAGGGTTTTCGCAGTCTGCTTCAAGCACAACTGTAGAGAAGGATGACAAGAAAGACGAAGAAGCTGAAGACGATGACGGGCAGTTGAATGCTGCCGAGCTGAGACGGCGACGTTTGCGCAAGCTGGAAACCACACCGCCTCTTGACCACTGAAACCCCTCCCCCTTTTCCTCTTCAGCCATAGACCGGGCACTGCACCTCAGAAAGGACTTCGTACCATTACAAAGACATCTCGCACCCTTATTTAGCACTTTAGCTGCTTGAGATTGGCAGATTGCCTTCTAAGGGAATTTTTTCAGACCTAATTGAAGTGCAGCATGTGGTCACTTGCAAAGATTATTTGTTTGTGGTGTTGGGGACATTCTCAGATTGAAGACCAGTTTCCAAGTTAATGTGCAGAGTAATGCAAGACATCCAAAATGTCAGGACATACTAGTTTAAAAATATCCTTTTTTTTTTTCTGACTCCAGTCTGAAAATGGTGTTTTTTTTTTTCTTCAAAGTCCATCACAATAAACATTGAGATAGGAAGATGATTAGCCATTTGTGCTTAAAGATGGATATCTTTCATTTTTAGTGCTTTTGATTAGTTTCAAGATCTTTACATTTTCTTTAGATTTTAATTTTGCTATGACAGGGAAATGAGGGGATACCATAATGTGGCAAAGTAATTCAACATACTGTACATACTGTATAAAGTGTTTTAATAGGAAGATCTGTACATACTACAGAATAAACTGTTCCAAGTCAAACATCTGTTTTCCAGTATGGTGCAATTAAATTATTAAAATATTAAAAAAATCTTATCCTTAATGGTACACAAAGCCATACACTATCAAGTTTTGTTGATCAGATTGAAATTAATGCAATCAATAAAATATTTTAAAAATACAGCAGAAAAACATCAAAATCCCTTACACTGTTCCATTTAAAATGAAAATTCAACTAAATTCATGTCAGTTATGAAAAAAAAAAACATTACATAAGTATATTGAAGAGTCAATTCCACGAATGCCATTTCTCCTCATTATTTTAACTTAAAACACATAAACCTGAGTACAAAAAAAAGTTATTTATTGGTCCCTAATATACAGGATAGAACCTGCACGTTCCTTTGAAAAGCTGGTATAATTATTTAGTTAGATGAATCTCTTAGTTCTATTATCAATTTGATTAAACCAAGATACAATGTGCAAGGCTACATACAGTTTCAGTGCAAATAATACCTATTGGTCTTAGGATGAGGTACTGATGTAGTATTTCCTAAGAAGTCAGTGTCAATGCCTAGAAACACAGCTCCAGAGGAGAACTCAGGTCTGAGGGGTTGAGTAGAGTGAGTGGTGCTGGTTGGTCTGATCCATTCTGTTGAATAGTAGTGGCGTTGTCTCACTAGAGCCAAACCAGCTGTTAGGAACAGAAATACCTCATTTATATAATCTTTTCTGCACTGCAAAAATGATTTTGGGATAGAGATCATTATGTTTAAAACATTCTGCTATAACCATCACATAACATGAGTTTTTTCATGTCCAGAATTGTAAAACAACAGTTCTGTCAAAAGTAACTTAGGAGGGTTTCTTATGACAATATAAATAGTATGTAAGTATAAAGTCTGACTTTTTTTTATTTTTTAAGTATCAAAGCTGAGGTATTGATTTCAAAGAATGAGTATTTGCAGGCCAATGACCTACCTGTTATTAGGACGAATGCCATGTGACCAAGAAGCACCTGTGTCACCATCCATCCCTTGTGGGTCATCAAAGAAATAAGAGCGTGGTCCCCTCGTAGTAATTGCTGGACTGCAATTCTGAAATACCATAAGAAAATATTCGCATATCATTAAACATAAACAGCAATCTGCACCAAGATGCAGTTGATGTTCACAGAATGAAAGCTGACCGTTTCTTGAATGGGAAGTGGTACTCTGAAGATGAGAATGAGCAGGCTGGTTGGTAGAAGCTCCCATATGAAAAGAATAACACCGAATACTATGTAGCCTGTGTCTCCAAGTTCACTACGAAGGTCAGCCTTGAGAGGACATGGAATGAACATTATCCTTATAGAAAGATCTACAAAGTACAGAAATGAGTACTAATATCAGAAAACTTTCGCATAACTTTCCAAATTTTGCACCTGATCTGAAATGTTGTACCAGTCAAATCCAAAAGACTCTACTCGTCGATTCTGGGACAGGATGAGCACAGCCAGGTTATAACATGCTCTGCTTGAGAAGAGCAGAATTACACCTGCTCCCAAAACTGCTGTCCGGCAAACAGTGGTCCCCTACAGTACGACAAAAAAGAAATGTCTATAAGGAATTAATCTATTAAGGGATATTGTGTGACAATTGGTTTCTTAAATTAGTAAACACTGTAGCTTTGAGCAAATGATTACAACTGTAACTGAAAGGCTTTAAATAATAATAATAAGTATTATTATTAAGTCTACATAATTGTCCACAGAATATACAAGAACACGGACATTCAACATGCATTCCAGAAATATACTCTAAAGAACTCGTAAGCCAGCCCAGTACAGCTTTAGGAATTCCTGCATGTGTCTCTTAACAGATCAGATGAGGGTTACCTTGCTGTGTAGATAAGGGCTAGTGGAGGGGGAATATCGAGTCAGAAGGAGCAGGGACGTGGCTAGACACACAGCCCCCAAGATGAAAAGCAGGTCATTCACCAGGACTCGAACTAGAACCAGACTCCATGTTTTGTCCCGCACTCCTCCTGTTCCCCCACGTTCACCAAGGCTGGCACAAACCATGTTGACACACAAGAACACAGCACTCATAGCTGCATACACACACCGAGCCAAACACCTGAGAGAAAAGGCAAATGTTTGATTAATAAAACATTAAGTTATATTGGGTCACACATTCAATTAATCATTTTCCAACTGACAAACAATTAAGATACTCACAATCCTTTGTTGGGTTCAATGCTGAACAATCCTCTAACTTTGAGCAAAACCTGTCAAAATGAAACATAAAAGGCCACATAGGTTAAAAAATTGACAATGTTCCAAAACAAATTAAGTATGATTCTACAAAGTTCTCACACACCTTACCTGGGTGAAATACAGATTGATGAGACTCAGAGTGAAAAACTGTAGACACACCGGGCAACAGTAGAGGAGCCAGTATACTGGAGTGGGCAGATGATTAGCCGCAATGGCATCAGCAAAATAAAAAGAAAAAAGGGTTGTACGAAGGGCTGCCCAAAACAGGCAGAGAAAAAGAAAAACACTCTGGTAGCTCCACCTTTTGTGTCGGTAGAGTAAAAGCAACCAAAGCTGAACATATACTATCAAGAACAAACCCCCATAAAGACATGTATAAAGTATAGTCACTCCAAGCTGTACAGACGGAGCCATCGCTGGTTTTATTGGGAAAGGCGGTGGTAGGGAAGAGTTGGGATTATGAAGTGTAATCTCCATGACAGTGGTGTACGAAAGAAATAAAATATTGTTAAATGATACAAGAAATTATGGCAAAAACCGAATTAGTTTTAAAATACAATAAGAAAAATGACATTGGGAAACAAGTCTATATGAATCGTAAGCAAAATTGTAGAAAACTAAATGTAGAAAACTTCAGATTGCTGGATGGCTAATGTTTTCCTTGCGGATATCTGATGAGAGATACAAATCTTGAAGAAATGCAGGCATGCCTTGGATTTAATAAAAACTCAAATTTCCAGTTTTCCCTCACGTTTTTGGCCACTCATCGGTTTTGACTTCTGCTTTAAAGACCTTAAAAACAGCGGCAGTCTCGCATTATGTGGTATCGAGCCATTCAGACGAACGTCTGTAAACACTTTAAGGTGTTTGAATCAAAACGAAGCCAAGATGCCCTTATGATCCAAACCTGTAACAAAAATTAAAAAAAAAAAAATTCAAGATGCGCAACAGCAACTTCCCGTTTGTTAACCTACCATTCAACACTATGACGGAAAAAAAATCATTGTGCGCCAACTAGCTAACATTAGCAACGTATTAACTCTCAAAACACAATAGTACACTCATGCTGCGTGTTTGAACAACAAAGTACCGATACGGAGTTCGTAGCTCTTCACTACGAGCCATTCTTACCGTGTAGTGTGCTTTTCTTAGATCAAATAAAAGTTGTCTAACGTTAGCTTCGTTAACTTAAAACGACACAACAAACTAGGTTAACTAACTACAACAGTGTAAACACAGCTAGCTAGTTGGAGCTTTAGATAGCTATCCTAGCATTAGAAGAAAAAAAAAGGTGTTTTGTTAGTTAACTGACACGATCATACAGCTAGCTAAGTCAATTAACCTGTACTCTCACAAGGATATAACAGCCAGTTCTGATATTTGGCTGCAATATTATTAAGTAAGTGTTGTAAATGTAAAATGAAACCAAACGTACCCTCTTCAACCACAATCTTAGTAAACAGTCAGCTGTCACATAATCTGGCTTCTTCACGGTTCAAGCGTCGTACTGAGTCAGAGCAAAACTATGCAGTGAGGATTTCAATGTTGTTGTGGTATGTCGCCATCTAGTGGTGCAAAGTTTATTCCGTGATTCGTGAATATAATATAATATGGATGTACTGCTGCGGAGAATAATACAACCATATAACTTAATATAATAATTATATATGACAGTATATCAGACAATAAAGCACGGAGGTTACCCTCCTCCAGAGGGAGGAATTGTAAGCGCAGGCCTCGCGTGCTCGGCCGCCAATTGTGACCGAGGACCGGAAACCGCGGCTAGTTTAATTTGTATCATAATTTGTCAGTTTGCTTTCTTGTTTGACTTTCCACCCCATCACCCGTACACAAATGCAGCTAAACATGCTCTTTTGAGCTGCAAAAACTTAGTGGTTTGGCGAATTTACAGCATCACTGTGGACAAGTATTAATTCATTTCTTATAATTAGCCTGTTTGTTCATTCTTTCATTTTCAAAATGGTACGAAGGCTTTTGGCGAACTTAGACGCTACGCCGAGACGGTCACCACTTAGAAAGATGTACTGTTGTGCAGAGGTGGGTGTTTGGCTACAACAGATGGCGAAGTAGGCGAGGTTTTCCTTCTCACTGTACTGTTCCGCAGCCACGTAGCTAGCAGACCGAGAAAATAACTTCTACTGAAAGCAACTGCCCCAATATAGCTAGCTAGGTTAACCGCATTAGCTGGATGTTAGAGGCTTATGTACAAACTTAACAGCTAGCTGAGAGCTGTAACAGTTTGGAAATAGTAGTAGAAAATTAGTTAGATTATTTCTAGAAAATAACCTTGCTTTGTTATTTAGGTTAGCTAGTTAGTTAGCTAAAATTTTGCATTTGTCACGCTAAGTGTGAATCATGGTAAGTTATGTTTCCATCATAAACCAGTTGCCGTTAGCGCTGTTTAAAACAGTAAGTTAACTACCTAAGCAGATGTTAAGATAAATTCGCTATCTTATTTGAATGTGTACTATCGCTTGCTTTGTCACGAACATGATTTGATTATGCTGCTTGTCCAGGATTGGTTGCTTAACGTTTGATTAGTTCATTGGCGTTAAAGGCTGTAGGTATTGTCATTTTCAAAGATAGCTAACCTATCTTAGCAAATAACAGTGTCATTTATCACCAGACGTTACATCTTGTTTGTTGGCAGACAACGTTAATCACTAGTTGTCAGTGGGTCCATTGTGCACAAAATAAAATCTTATTATCTTCTTAGGAATCTGAAGCCACACGTGTCGGAACAGCTGAACATGAAATTATTAAAGAGAATGAAGATAAGTGCATAACTGAAAAAAAGATGGAAGGGGAAGAATCACGTAAAGCTGGGAGACCTAGCTCTCGCATACCTACTTTTCAAAGTTCACTGGCTCGCAAACGAACCATTAGCCAAATTGCAGAGTCATCGCTGCCAGCAAAGCCTGAGGGATCCAGTGAGGAAGGCCAAATGAAAGAGGGAGGAATTGGCTCTGGAGAACCTTTGAGAACAAAATTACCCATACTTGGCGACAAAGATAAGACTTTGCCTATTCTGTCAACTTATATACACTCAAATAGCACTGATGATCTCTCTCTTGCTAATTTCCCAGACCTCATCTCTGGGAATTTAGAAGAAACATCACTTTCACGCAAACAAAATATGTTACTGGAACCAAAAACATATGCAACCAGGGACTCTGAAAGGCTTGAAGAACCCTTTCAACAGCCTAGTCTGAGAGCAGAGTCCTATATGGGTTCACTCTCAGAATGTCCACTGGAATATCAAAGTGTAAGCAAAAAGCCGGTCACCAAAGATGAACATGAATCAGAAGCAGCTCTTCAGGATGAAGTTACAGCAGATCCCAGCTTAATGATTTCTCCTGAAGAGTCTCCTCCTGCACTTAGTGTCAAGATGGAACCCACAGAAGTACAAGGACCTTGTGAAAATAAACAAGGTCTTGGAGAAGACTTGGGAATGAGAAGTGTGAAAGAAACACCCTCTTTTTTCCATTTTGTAGAAGAGTCAGTCATGGAGGATATCGGCAAGCAGTGTTCTGCCATGAAGACAAATGAAAGGAGTTCTCATAAAGTGTCCCATAAAATATCTCTAAAAGAGAGAGATCCAGATGTCTCTGCTTGGAGTAAGGCAGGTGATTCTACACAGGTAGAACACAGTAAAAGCACATCATGGGTAAGATGTACCCTGTTTATATTATTTCTCCCCATTTACTATATCATAATGGATGGTGTAATTGCTCCTAATGCGGATATATACAAAGCAGTAACAGAATAAAAGTATATTTGAAACGTGTTACTGAAATGCTTGAATATGTGCAATGTTTGACCTTTTTCCTGTGGGAAAAGCTTGGAAATATGCCTTTTGTGCTTTTCACAGCCCATAAAAAAGAGCTTTGCACTCTACTGTCTCTTCCCATCAATTCTGCTGCTTCTCGGTGGATTTGGTCAACACATTTGGCTCTATGGGGTTCCTAAATCTGTCTCTCACTTAATGATGCAACTGGAACTGCACTGGCTTGAAGGGTTATGGTTGTCCCAAGAGGGATGCAGCAAAGACTGTAGGTAAGAAAACTATACATTACCTCAACATCTAGAATTTTCATTGAGGAACAACAGCAATTTCTGATATTTAGACCTGGATTGAAACGTATCCACCAGACTCACCCTTGTTGAGAGTGTTCCGAAAGGAATGCTCTTTCCTCCTGGCTCTCCACACCTACAGAGCATATCAGATACCTGGACCAATCTTCTGAATCGAGCTAACAGCTCCGTTAGCATTGCTGCTTTCTACCTCACACTCAGAGACTTCGACGTTGACTTGACTGAGCCCAGTGCTATGCAGGTAAAACAACTTTTAGGTGTGTGTTTGTATTGATACATATAACTGTTATGGGGTTTAGCATATGCATTCTTGATAACTCTCTACTAAACTCTTAAAACATTTTACTATAATTCAAATTGAATTTTGCTATATTCCAGGGCAAAGAATTGTTTAGTCAACTTAAGCGACTTGAATCTAGAGGAGTGAATTTAAAGATTGCAGTTAATGCCCCTCAGACCTACAGAACAGACACGGATGAGTTATCAGAAGCAGGTAGGTTTGGATACAGTTCATCTGTCTTTAGTAATGCATTTTCAGGAGAAAAGTGTTTTAGTCTGTCTAATTTCTTTGTTCAGGAGCAGAGGTCAGAGAGGTCAATCTTCAAACCATCACTGGAGGTATTGTCCACACTAAGCTCTGGGTTGTGGATAGGAAACATATATATGTCGGGAGTGCAAACATGGACTGGCGCTCTCTGACCCAGGTATTTCTGATGTCAACAGGTGTATTATATGGCATTTTGTGTATATATATATATTTTTTAATGAATCAGCTTTATGAAATGTGGCTTCTGGCATAAATTATGCCTATATAAAGTAAACCACTGAGGCAAATTGAACTTGCACTATATTAGACTGAGGTTTGAAAGTGGATTATTAGCAGCTAAGATGATGATATTTCTAATAATATCTTTTTAGCTGCTAATGAATATGCACATTACACCATTACCCTTGTCTGTGGCAGGTGAAGGAAGTTGGGGTTTCTGTGGAGGACTGCAACTGTTTGGCACAGGATGCGGCACGGATATTTGGAGTCTATTGGGAAATTGGTGCTCTGAAAAATGGTTCCCTACCTCCTTTCTGGCCTGGCCGATTTTCTGCCCTCTCCAGCACTAAGTACCCATTAGCTGTTAAATTCAACGGTGTCCCTGCACGTGTCTATCTGTCTGTGAGTTCCTTTGCCTTGCTTTGACAAGTGCAACAAATGCATGTTTGTCCTTGAAAACAGTATAACATACATGCTTTTCTCTCTGCTGGATAAGTATGTGTGTATTGCTGTAGGTCTTTGGTCACTTCATTATGTCACAATACCCATTACCACACCATCTGCAACATTTCTCATAAGGATTCTTATAATTCACTGACAAACTGACCCCCATCCTGTAGACTGCACTGACTGTTTTCACATACATTTCTTAATATGTGGTGTCCTTTTTAAAGTTGCTTGCTTCTGTCAAAATAGCCTCCACTGACTTCAAATAATTCTCTTTGAAACTAGAGCATGAAACTGATGACTTTTCTCTAGTGGCAGAGAAGTGCATTTGCTGTTTTTGCAGAATAGCATTCTAATAGATTTTATTTTAGTTTATCCCTCATTTTTGTTTTATTTTATTTTAAAAAGAGCTCTCCACCTCAGTTATCCACTTATGGCCGATCAGATGATCTCTCAGCTATCCTCTCTGTAATTGCTGATGCAAAGGAATTCATCTACGTGTCTGTTATGGACTACATTCCCATGACTCAGTTTACCCATCCAATACGGTAACTTTCACTTCTATAGGTTAAACATAATGATTCAACATAGATTTTTTTAAATTACAGCACCACAACCTTCCACATGAAGTTTTCTTCTAAGTTTAAGCTTATTGGCAACATGGAACAGAACATGATTATCCTTAACATTTACTTTGACCTCTGCAATGTATTAGGTTCTGGCCTGCCATTGACTCAGCTCTCCGGGAGGCTGCATGTGCTCAAGGAGTGGAGGTGAATCTGCTGGTCAGCTGCTGGAGCCACTCTCCTGGAGCCATGTTCATATTCTTGCAGTCTTTGTCAGTACTCAGCAAGAAGCCACTCCGATGCAATATCCATGTTGTATGTTAAATGATTTCCTAGTCGCAAGTTGTTCTAATACTGGTGTAGTTGTTTAGTGAGTTTAATGGGATTTTTTGTGTGGTTTTCACAGAAGGTTTTTGAGGTACCTTCCACGCAAGAGCAACTTCAGATCCCTTTTGCCCGTGTCAGCCATGCCAAATACATGGTCACAGATGGAGTTGTCTACATTGGTAAGTTAACTCATTTTGTTCTAGCTTGTTGTTGTGATGGTGTTACTCAGACTTCTTCAAATGGTACAATTTATATTTAGGCACTGTTAATTATTTTATTTAAAAGTATGTGCCAACTCCAATTTTCTTAACCTGTTTTTATATATATATATATATATATATATATATATATATATATATATATATATATATATATATATATATAAAAATTGTTTGTAGGAACTTCCAATTGGTCAGAAAATTATTTCAGCCAGACTGCTGGAGTTGGGCTTGTTATCAATCAAACCGGCTCTAAGGTGGAAAAGGGCCAACAAACTGTGCACCATCAGCTGCAGGAAATTTTCCAGAGGGACTGGAATTCTGCCTTTTCCCAGACTCTCACTGATGAGCATGCAGAATATTGCAGTGGGAAGAAAAAACATGACTTATTGTAAAGTTCTTACAATATGATATAGTATAATAGACTTAGAACTCCATGCATTATTTGCATTTTATTAGTTGACTTGCTTTAATGTGGGATATATCCAAACAAGCCTGTATTCTGGACAATATTAAGGCTTGCCAGGAACTGCTTAATTGTATATATTTTTCTAAGTTTGCTGTACATTTTGTTTTCTTCTAGTTGACATTTTTGTATATATTGTGTGTTTTCTAAAATGCCAAACAAATTTTCAGCAGGACTTAATCTTGGGGGGGGGGGGGAGCTCTATTCCATCAGTACTTTGGCTTAAAATATACAAGCATAATTATTCATATCACAATGCTGCAAATGTTGCTCAGAACATTTCAACACTGTAAAGCTGAACTTGAGTGTCAAATAAAAGTACGTTTTAAAACGTTTGCATTTGAAGCAGTGAGTAATTCTTAATAAAAATATGTTTTAAATTATTTAAATTGCAGTGCTTTTACATAAGGATATACTTTTTTTAAATGAAGTTCAATGCAAAGTTGAGGTTCTTAATAGTTAATAGTTGAAGTCGGTGTGATGGGCTGGCGTTGGTAAGGACCAATAAATCGTTGCGTGTTCTCGTCGGGAGCAGGAAGTTGCGGTTTCGAGGAAGAATGAAATGATCACAGAAAAAAACAAACTAGCTCTGTTTCTCAATTCGCATGAGGTTTTCAAAATGTGTAAAAAAATATTCATATGTTTATGGTTTGCTTATTTTTCTTTAGTGTGCTCAGATATAACAGATGGCAACGCTGAACACTTAAAGCGGGAGCATTCACTAATAAAACCATATCAAGGCAAGTAGATATTGAGGCAGCAAACTTCTTGTATAGCTTGCTAGCGCTAGCTAGCCTACTACTACTTTACATAGTTAACTGACTTAGCTAGCTGTAGCTGGTTTGGATACTGATTAGGGTTGTTTGTGATTTTCTTACAGTGGTCAGAAAAGTAAGATAGCTTGATTGTTATTAGTGTGGTACGTTAGTGTTAGGTGGCTGGCTAGTTAGCTAGTTAAGCTAAGATAGCCTAGCTGACTTGCATGAACGCGGTCACATAGCTACATGATATCTAACGCTAGCCAGCTAGCTAACCAGCCAGTTAATACTAGTTAACCCTTTAATTTGTCTTTAAAAACTCGGAGAATTTCGTCAGAAAGGTACATTAAGTCTTGTGTACACTAAAGATCAGGTAACAACGTTAAACGAATGAGCTGCTGAACACAGCTAAAAGACGTTTTAGTATGATGGCGGGCCGCGGGTTATCTTCGAAGTGCTTCAAATAATTTGTTCTACAAAGCCTACAAGGATTATCATTGATGTGTTTGTGTATCTCTCTCTCTCTCTCTCTCTCTCTCTCTCTCTCTCTCTCTCTCTCTCTCTCATATATATATATATATATATATATATATATATATATATATATATATATATATATATATATAGAATGTGTGTGTGTGTGTGTGTGTATATATATATATATATATATATATATATATATATATATATATATATATATATATATACACACACACATACATATATGTGTGTGTATAATAAAATCTCCTAAAATGATTCCAGTAACATTAGATAATCTTTTGTAATTGGATGTTTTCATTTTCTGATTTAAAAAAATAAAAATATTTAGGGGTTGGAACAAGTCTATCAAGTCAGTGGGATTTTTGGGGAAGTACTTTAGTGACGAGCCAATATGTACGGCTGACTCCTGATGAACGTAGCAAGCAAGGTTCAATTTGGAATACAGTGGTGAGTAATGCTTCCAGGGTAGTATACAGTCTAGACATTTCATTTGTACTGACACCACAGAAATGCATTATCTGTCTGCTAGCCATATCTTGGCCATCACAGCATACTGTTCTCTGTGCAGCCCTGTTACTTGAAAGACTGGGAGATGCATGTGCAATTTAAAGTGCATGGATCAGGAAAGAAGAATCTGCATGGGGATGGCATTGCAATATGGTACACAAAAGAAAGGTTACATCCTGGTATGTCTGCAAACAAACACATTAACAAGTTCTTAAAGCAAATAAGTTTGCCCCATTGATGAATGAGGAAAACCTGTTTCCCAAAAAGATGAATGACACAGGGGTATTCAGTGTGTTTGGGGATGTAGGAAAACAGAATTTTGTTTTATTTGTGTTAAATGTATATTTTGTAAAATACTTAATGATGCACTAGAATTACTACGGTTTGCGTAATATTTGAAGATCGCCAGTTGATTTTTTTTCTTGTCCTACTTCTACCCTTTATTTAGGGCCAGTCTTTGGAAACCAAGACCATTTTGTAGGCCTGGCTATTTTTGTGGATACTTTCCGCAATGACCTCCACGGCATGGATGTAAGTGTGCTTTACTTACAGCTGATTCTTTCTCACCAGGCCCAGGCAGCAATGGCAACTTCCATGGCTTGGTCATATTTATAGACACATACCCAAATGATGAGGCTTCTGGTGTAAGTTAAGAGAACTACAGTTTATGTATGGTATATGTTATTTTTTGTTTTTGAGTTTTTGCATGTTCATTTTAATGAGAAGGTGGCTGTACATTTCAATCAAAAGGATTGTGGTTTAAACCAGGGCTATCCAGTTAGATCCTAAGAAAGGTTACCTGCTTTACCTGTTTCAGTAATAACTACACCTCTTTAACTAAGAGAAGATCCTAAAAATCAGGTGCTGCTTGACAGGATTGGTTTAAAAAAAAAAAAAACAGCATACATTAGGGATCTAACTATATGGCCCTCTTTTAAATAATTGTGAAATTCCATCTCTTTGTATTCAGTCCTTTCCTCTGACATTCTGAGTAGCAATTACATGAAGAGTTTGAGGATTTTAGGTTGTTGTACTTTTTTCTGTTTGTCATGCATCCTCACTGTTGGACTTCCTCCTTTCTTTTTTTAGTTAATCATAAATAGTCTCAGTGTATTGATTTGACTACATCAACCTGAATATTTCCAGTACAGTGATGCAAAAATGTCTGATGAAATTCCAGAGGCAGTTCATTCTCTAACACTGTCAATAGTTACCATCAATCTGAAAGTTTCTTCTATCTTGAGAGTCGAGTTTTTTCTTCATTGTCTCGCTATGAATTTTGTATTACTTTACTATATAAAAAAGAACATATATAAATTACTATACTATATAAAATAATGTATTTTAAGTTTATTTTTTAAATAAATGTTCTTAATTATAACCATTTACAGGCAAAGGAATGTGTTTCCAAGTTCCTTTTTGTGGATTTAGAAATCAACATTTCTGAAGTCCATTTCGTGTAAACAACTTAAATTGCCTCTAGGTCTTTTTAATCTGGCCATTGTGGTAATTTGTGACATTAGGACTGGAAGTGCTTCATATAGGTGTATGTCTATGAAAATACAATGCAGTTCCTACTTGTGTTGTAATGGCAGCATGATTGCATGATTTCGTTTGCATGTGTGAAAGATGCAACAAAATGAATTTGTACAAATGTTACAAGTGGGTAATTATGGTAGGACTATTTTATGACATTTCTTTCTCTCACATTTTAGTAATTTTCATTTTGGCAAACTTTCACATGCACTTCCTATGTATGTATAACTTGTTTTCTTTTTCAGGCAAGACAGCCCTCAAATTGGTAGTGTGTTTGCTATGAATTAAAAAAAGATAAATATACAGTGCAGTGGGATTTTGCATAATAACATCGCAACCTGACCTTGCATTCACAATGTGTTTAAAGTGGGTAGATTGTAGTAATTGCTTCTCTTGTGCTTTGTGGTCTCTTAGCGGTCCTTTCCCTATATTTCTGCAATGATCAGTAACGGCTCTCTACCGTATGATCATGGAAAAGATGGCCGTTCTACAGAGCTGGGGGGTTGCTCTGCTGAAATCAGGAACAAAGATCACGATACATATCTTGCCATTCGTTATTCCAAAGGCAGACTCACAGTAAGAACCACATTTTAACTCCCATGTTTAAATTCCTGGCGTCTTTAAATTTATAAACATACTTGTATAGACAGTCATTTATTTAATTGAATGTTAGAAAAAACATTTGTCATAAACATGTAAAACTTTAATAGACTACCATGGTGATGATAGTTATCAGACTTGATCAAATATATATGGGCAGAGTTATTCCTATAGTATTCAATAGGCCCTTATGCAGTTCTCCCTAACTTTTAGTATGAAGAATTGTTCATTTATATTTTCATGTAATCCGTGGGCCACTTTCTAATACTGGCTTCCACTTGTATATGTTTAGCTTCTGGTTGCGTTTATTGAGCAACACGGAATTCTTTGTCAAGATTTTCTTTATCCACTCTCTATCTCTGTAGGTTATGGTTGATGTTGATGACAAGAATGAGTGGAAAGAATGTATTGATGTTGGGGGTGTTCGCCTCCCTACAGGCTACTATTTTGGAGCCTCGGCAGCCACAGGAGATCTCTCCGGTAAGCTTGCTTCAGAAACATCATTGATGATCATTGTTCTGATTTTTGTTGATTGAGGCCCACTTTTGTTGTGTTTTCTTTGTTCAGACAACCATGACATAATCTCTATGAAAATGTACCAGCTGATGGTAGAACACACCCCCGAGGAGGACAGCCAAGACTGGACTAAGATTGAGCCCAGTGTCAGTCTTCTCAAGTCTCCCAAAGGTAACATGCCTAAATAGTTGTGTTTTATGCTTCAAATGTGTTTGTTGTGCTTCATATCTTAGGCCAGGTGCCTGTACAGAAATAAAAAAATAATTAATTGTTGGCACTTATATCGAAGAAAATCTTAACTTTTTTTTTTTTCCTCTCTAAATGTGCACTTTTTCTTCTCTCACAATAGACAATATTGATGATCCAACTGGTAATTTCCGAAGCACCCCCCTTACTGGATGGAAGGTCTTCCTGCTCCTCTTGTGTGCCCTTCTTGGGATTGTTGTTTGTGCAGTTGTGGGAGCTGTGGTCTTTCAGAAACGACAAGAGAGAAACAAGAGATTTTACTAGACACAAATCGGAACAGGACAGTTTCTAAGAACTCTACGGAATATTGCCTGGAGACATAAATGTGAATTTTTAGCAGTTGTACAAATGTTTATATTATTGACGTGAACAGTTGGAAGAATGTTCTAGTAAGTATTCTGCCTTCTGAAAAGGGAGATATTGGGTGGTGTCTCTTCCCCCCCCCCCCATGTTTAAGGTGGTGGCTTAGCAGTTACAACCATGGTGAATACAGTAAAGTACATCAAATCACACTTTTGGAAAACGGTATAAGTTCTGAAAAGTAGATTGCTTTGCTGACTGAGTTTATCTGTTTATCTACATGTTCTTTTTATTGCCTGATTGGTTGAAATCAAAGATATTCAATGATGAGTATCCTATTTTTAATTGGATTAATCCCAGATGAGGCCAATTTGTCAGTGAGTAAGGTGCCGACCACCAGCTTTCACCAAGATGATTCTACAATTGGTTAATACATGTTGATTTAGCAAAACCTATTTGAATGACTGAAATACTGTCATCTTGAAGTTGATTCAGTCCTTTTATTACAATTTGCGTCCAAACATTTTCAGTTTTTTGTTTTTATTTTGCTAGTGAATGCAAATGCTGAGTATTTTTGACTGCACATAAGCCTATAGTGATCTGTATTCACATGTATATTGCTGGCTTATTTTAAAACCTTGTTCAAGGCCTAATTCAAGGACCTCACTTAGGTTGGAGAAGGCAGTGGAATAATGCCATGTTCCATCACAAATTGTTAATTTTGCCAGTAAATGATGCCAATTTTAAAACTGAGTGTTAAATGTTAACTTCAAGGACACATTCACCTACATCTTTTAAAAGGTAACTGCGAATACTTTAGGGGCTGAATAAAATGCACTGATAATGTCCCATACAAGTCTCTATGTCTGTTGAATTGATCGCAAATAAAGCAGTTCTTCCGATAATGGTTAATATTCGTCTTTCCAGAGCATTGTATTTAGTCTTCAAGGTTTCTCGGTTAACTATTTTGCAAAATGTAACCCTAATTGAAAAGGTACAGAATACAAAATCAGCTATGTTCTTTAATCCTAGAGCCGAGTAATAGTTTCTGATTGGATGTTCGCGAGCGTTAGGTTACGTGGCATTGGTGGCCTCGCGCAGACTCAATCCACGACACACCGTCACTGGCAAAATGGTGGTATCCAGGATGCAGTTTACGCTATTCACGGTTTTGTTTTTGAACTTTTGTCACAGTTTCGTGTCTGCACTGTACTTTCACATTGGAGAAACAGAAAAGAAATGCTTCATAGAAGAAATTCCGGATGAAACTATGATAATTGGTTAGTATGTAACGTGAATGCTTTCCACTGTTTGAGCTGCTAGCTAGTAAAGTAGCTAGCTGGCCTGTATGAAATGCATGATAGCAGTAGAGCTAGTTAGCGAACTCGTGCAAAAACTCAGATCAGCCTGTAACGCTATAGGCTAAGGTTAGCTAGCTAAGATAGGATAGCTCACTGTGAATGTGTTTGACAAGTTAGCTAGCTGTGTTGCGGGATTAAGGTGGCTAGCTTTCTACTGTTTCATTAACATACAGACGACGTTTGTCTAATCGCAGTCTGCGGGCTGTATAGTAGAGTTGGATAGCCAGCCAGCTGTCTTAAATTTGTATTTTGGGTAATTGTAAAGCGGTGACATTAGCTGCCAAGAAATGTTAGCCAACTCTTGTCATTACAGCAGCCAACTAACTAGCAAGCGTGATTCACCGTTGTCGCATTCTTATTGGACGCAGTCGGCTAATTTTGACAGCGTTAGTATATGCAGTGTGTGGGACGTAGAACTGAAAAGAGCCGTTGACATTGCTAGCTAGCTATCTTGCAAGGTTCTTTTTCTGAAAAAATGTGAACTATAGGTTAGCTAAAGTTATTGTTTTAGCGAATTACTAGTATCGTGAGTTCTCTGGAATAATAAAAAAGGCTCTTCAAATAATACATAACCATTTCTACCCTTTTTAAGTGGCGTGTCGGAACCAAACCTGTACAGCTTATATTTTTTCCTATGCCTGATCCGTAACTTCAGTACATTGATCAGAGTCATAACCTTTAAAAGACTAATTTAAAGTTTACTAATTGTAAACGGTGCCTGGTCAGTTATCTTTTCTCCATCAGTTGTCGTTTCTATATGGAGAGACATACGTTTTAGCTAGATATTTGAAACTACAATGACACTATGGAGTATAATAGTTCGATTGCTGTTCTTTAAGAATTTTCTTGTTTTCCAGTCGAAATAATTCAGGACATGTTATAGGCAATTCTGCATATAACAGTATTTATTTTCTTAGCCATTTTAACTGGGCTTCTATTTCTACATAAAAGTACACTAGTGGTCACTATGAAATAAACAGATTTCTTAATGCAGTGACATTATATCTAAAACATAATGAAGAAAATACTAAAAGTGCGTTTTATTGAAAGTATACATATTTTACATTATTAGGCCTAAAACATGTTTCAAAATATTTTTAAAAATCCTAGAATGTAAGTATAGTAACTCAGAAATGTTTGAGTTTTAAAAAAAAAAACATTTATTGTAAATCTATATCTTTTGATGCCTTAAAAAAACCCATATGTTGTTTTATTTTTTCATTGTTAAGTTAAGCCTTATCTCTCTTTCCTACTGACAAGTTTTTTTGTCAATTAAACCACATCCTGCATTTGAAACTGTGCTTTTGCAGCATGTAGCTGCATCACTGTTATTGTAATCAGAAGGTTCAGGCCATGACCTGAAGTATATATCTGTATTTCCTTCTGTTTTATACCATTTCTGTGTGATTTAAAGAAGCTTAAATTGGATGTGGTATATCTAAACACACCTCTTTTTTTTAACATTTATTGCCAATAACTTTTTCTCCAGGAAACTATCGAACACAGCTCTATGACAAACAGAAAGAAGAGTACCTGCCTGCCACACAGGGACTTGGAATGTTTGTGGAAGTTAAAGATCCTGATGAGAAGGTCAGTTTTTGCATAACTGGCTTTTTTCTCAGAAATATAGCTAGAATTGCCTTAAGGCTTATGCTGAAAAATTGCAGCTGCATATTTTTGTTGTGTTTTAGGTGATCCTGTCCCGTCAGTATGGTTCAGAAGGCAGGTTCACCTTCACCTCACACACACCTGGTGAACATCAAATTTGCCTGCACTCCAACTCCTCTAAATTTTCCCTATTTGCTGGTGGAATGCTTGTGAGTTAAAGCACGTATTTATTCTACACAAGATCATATAAACATCTGTCATATTAACTTTAATCCACTGTTAACTAATGGTTATCATACTCGTTACTCTACAATCTTTGTTCAATATACACCTCTAGCGAGTTCACCTTGATATCCAAGTGGGAGAACACACAAATAACTATGCAGAGATTGCTGCCAAAGACAAGCTAACAGAGCTGCAGCTGAGGGTGCGCCAGCTGGTGGAGCAGGTTGATCAGATCCAGAAGGAGCAAAACTATCAGAGAGTGAGTGTGTTTTGCTTTTTGCTTTTTTCTATGTGGAATATTTAGATGATTTGTGGGGGGGGGGGGGTGTTAATTTATTTATTTTTTTTATTGAAATAGACAGAAAGGACCATTTGATTCCCTGATTTATATATATATTTTTATTTATGTGTGTATGACCCATCATGCAATAGAGTACTATCCTCCTTTTTCAGTACCGTGAAGAGCGCTTCAGACAGACCAGTGAAAGCACCAATCAGAGAGTCCTGTGGTGGTCAATTGTCCAAACGCTCATTCTGGTGGCTATTGGTTTTTGGCAGATGAGACATCTTAAGAGCTTCTTTGAGGCCAAGAAATTAGTGTAGGGAGCAATTCATTGTTTTTTGTTTTCAGTTTATGCAGTACAAAGTTTGAAAATAGTATCCTCTAGAAATTTTAAGTGTAAACTGCTGAAATTAACCTTTCAGTTCAAGCCCCTCACTAAAATTTCTCTCAATTGTGGGATAAAAATTTATTTAATAATACTTATTTCAGAGCCACATAACTATGAAATGTGCATTAGTTTCTCATGAATGGGATTGTTTTCTACAGTACTAATATGTGTTATATTTGGGTTTTTAGGTCTTTGACACAATATTGCTCATGTTATGGTCAAACCACTTTCCTGTAATTTTGGCAAGATAATTTTCCCACCATGCATAAAAGCACAGACATTACATTGCTGTATGTTTTTTCCACAAGTTTGAATTATTTGAGTTATACCCCCATTTTGTTTTTTTAGAATAACCAATTTTTAAGGAATGAACTTTAGTTGTATATATAGGGATCTTTGTGTGTGGACTGTTCTAAAACACTGTATAGGCACACATTTATCCCGCACCCACAACAAATGAACCAGCTAATTGTGTTGGTATTTGAAAAACATTCTTATTTTGCATTTAGTGAACTATTTAAATTTTTCAGTTTCTTTGGAGTGAATGTATATCCATACTTTTTATTTAATGTGCATTTGTTACATAAGCATAAATTGCTTTTCGTCTTAAAATCCAGGTTTATCCCCCACTCATTTATTGCTCAAATATCCTTTCTGTAGCCAGGAGTAGAGAAACCAGATATGTTGTGAAGAATGGCATTGTTTTTTTCTGTGTCATATGCACATTTTGGCAAGTGTGACTAACTTTGATTCTGGAACTCTACCACCCTTTCAAATTTAGTTCCAACCCTAATCTAAAACACCTTATCCACTTAATCAAGAATTTAAGGAAGCCTCTGATTGATGGAGCCAGATAAAACTTGTACATTAAATTTCATTATTTTCAGGATAAAATTAAGATGCTCTGTTATTCTTAAGTGTTTATTTTCTAGGAAAATGTTCCTCGTGTAGTTTTACTTTCATTAGAGGGCTACAACATTTTAAGGGCCTGTTTCTTATACATGGACAATATTTTAGTGATGATTCACCAGTGAAATATATTTTTAGTCTATATTTAGGAGTAATTATAGTTTGGGAAGCCAACCCTAATAGTCCTGCAATACTCTTTTTTTTATCATCCATTTGATTTCACTTATTAATTTTATTTGGTGCTTTTGACATAGCTGTTCCAGGCAGTTTGAACAGAATCCTGTGTAGGACTTGCATTCTGTAATTAAGTCTCTTTCATTTTCCTCTCCTTCATGCCGTATGGCCATTTTCAAATACTCAGGTATTTCTTCATTAAACAGAAATTGTTGCTTTTATTCACACTTTTATTGCAGCCAGAGTGAGCTGCCCCATTAAGACTGAACATGTATGCTATCATCCAGAAGGACCTCTAAAATTAATATTTGAGTTTTCATTGAATATTGGCCATTTTTTAATACTTGAATTAGTATGGTAAGTTTGTACATCCCCCACCCCCAACTTGGCTTTTTCCCACTTATTTCAGAATTTCATGGGTTGTTAACTTTTTTTTTTTTTTTTGGAAATTATTCAAAGATGTTTTGGTATATCAACTTTGATGGCTGATGGTTTAAGAGTTTTAAATAAGGACACAGGAGGTAAAGCTTGTCATGTTCATGGCTTCACTCAAATAAAAGATTTGAATAAATAGAATTTT
Source organism: Electrophorus electricus (assembly GCF_041902795.1). NCBI lineage: Eukaryota > Metazoa > Chordata > Actinopteri > Gymnotiformes > Gymnotidae > Electrophorus > Electrophorus electricus. The sequence continues at coordinate 20,107,174 of NC_137512.1, read as the reverse complement.
AATCAAAAATGTATTGCTTACTTACTCACTATTTGCTAACACCCATTCTCCAAAATCTCCATTGGTCCCTGTGAAGCATCACATTAATCTCAAAATCTCTGCTCACTTAAAAAAAAAAAAAAAACACCCATCAGTTAATCCTTTTCTCTGTCAAATCCACCCATACCCTTATATCATCCATGAACTGTCTGCTGACCAGTCCTCCATATGACTTCACAACCTAGGTGACCCAGGTCTAGAACTCCCTTCTTGTGACTGTCAGACAGTCCTGTTCACATTTCATATTTAAGAACTTATCCAAGACCTCAACACACTGCATTTTTAAAATAATGATGTTATCTCTGCTTTATTCTACCAAGCTGTGTATGTCTGAGTCATAAGTTACCGGTTTCCCACTAGACAAGAAATATCACCCCAAAAACGAATTTTTACTGCTGTAAGTGGAACAGTAATACTGCTCTAAGATCAGTGTTAACTATAGCTAAAACGTTTTTGGAGATGACTGGGAACGTTGTTGCCGAGCACGCTGTTTCGGCCGGGATGTTTAGCGTATGGACTGTGAAAATGGCCAGCGTGTGATATTTTTTTTTTTTTACGAACTAGCGTTAGCTATCTGTCAACGTGATTGTTGTACGGTAAAATAATGGTATGCGCGTGTCATCTTAAAACCATCGCTTAAATAAGCAATACGCTACTATAGGTGACATGGCCTTGGTCAGTTGATTAGTCAACTTATAGGTGTCTGTATATAATCATTGCATCCTTATGGCTACTTCTAGCTAGCTAAACTACGTGTCGTAACTCGTCAGGTTTATCCAGCAACAAAATGCGTTCTTCACACCAGCGGTACACAAAGTTAACTGTTTTTTCGGTTGAGTCTGTGGCATTTCTCGCGAAATACTGGAACATCGCTAAACTTATCTAGCGTTTTGTGAGCGTGGCCATAAAGGAGAACAGGCACGAAGCTGCTTTACCGTCCGTCCGAATGATAGCTAGCTGGTGGAGGCTAGTACGAATTGAAGAGCCAGATTGCAGGAATGGGAAAATTGGAGTTTTCCGCCTAGCTAATAGGCTAATATTTATAACGTCACATAAATCAGTTTTAGTTGGGTAGGATTACCGTCGTTCATACGACAAGAACAAAGATGATGTATTCTTCGCGGAGAAAACCGGTGCTCTACTTTAAAGAAGACAGAAGGTAATGGTCTTTTCTAAGTAACCTAACATTCTCCCATATTACACTGGATTTGTAATTGAATTGTGTGAACTAGAAAAAAATCAAGATATACGGAAATTATGTTGTTCATACAAAGCCACTTAGATGAGTAGTAGCTGTAGTTTCGTTTGTTTCATACTCTTGGGGCAATCTCCAAGAAACGAAAACCAACAGTGTCATCATCATGGAGATGTGCTGTAAGCAGCTAGCTAGTATCTTTAAGAGTGTGTGCTTGATTGGGTCTTAATGAAGCATTTAATTGTATTTGTTAAAAGTGATTATTCGTTGTTTTTTGTTTGTTTTTTGTAAAATGGTTTTGTGTAAGACAATTGAGATTGTTGTAAATAGTGCACTAATATGTACTAATAAATCTGCATGTGTTGACTTCTCTTGTGCACTTAAGGTTAATAAAACACTAAACACATGATTTTCTTGTAGAAGCTTTTCACTTTTTCAGAGTTCATTACATTGTAAGTACACTAAAATTAATGGTTACATTTAATCAATGTGGAAAGTCACTAACCTCCCCTTTCTTCCAAGCCTGGGGAGAACTTAAAATAATAACTAGCATTTTTGCCAAATGCCAATTCTCTTTTCTTCCATTGCTGTGAACTACAACTACTCTTTGAACAGAATATTATGTAATTCTGTTTGTATCTTGCTTTATCTTCTTTAGATTTCTGTCAAGGAAATGCACAGTTTTGAAGCTCTTTGGGCTTGGCACAGTGCTAGTCTTGGGGTCCCTTTTGTGGCTGCAGTTGAGTTGTTCAGGTGACTTGGGCCAAGCAGTAAGGGATGGTCACGCTCCCTACCAGCCTTGTCCTGTGGAGAGACGGGCACCCGCTATTGATGACCTCTCTTGGGGCCCTCATAAAATGGCTGTCATCGTTCCTTTCAGAGAGCGTTTTGAAGAACTTCTAATTTTTGTGCCATACATGCACTCCTTCCTCAACAAAAAGAAGATACGTCACAAGATTCTTATCATTAACCAGGTGGATCACTTTCGGTGAGAGCTCAGTTTTATTCTTCATAATCAGCTTTGATGAATGCATTTCAATGTAGTTAAGGGAAAGATGCTTTACTCTGGTAATTTTGTGACACTTTTTGCTGAATACATTCAAATAGTTGATTTGTACATACTTTGTTGGATATTGTGATTTTACAAATGGGTTAAAAATTAGGTTAAACAATTTTGCAATGAAAACTTTACATAATGTCAGACTGCATAAATATTCTTAATTCATTAAACCCAGCAATAGGAACATGTATATTAAGCAACCCTGACTTGTTTTACTGAGTGTAGATTTCAAGGCCACTAAATTTAGACAGAGGAGCTATAATTGCCACATTGTCTGTGTCTTGCAGCTTTAACAGAGCTTCTCTCATTAATGCTGGCTATTTGGAGAGTGGTAATGATACCGACTACATAGCAATGCATGATGTGGATTTGCTGCCTCAAAATGAAGCTCTGGACTACGGATTCCCAGAGGAGGGACCATTCCATGTAGCCTCACCAGAACTCCATCCCCTATATCATTATAAGACATATGTGGGGGGAATACTGTTACTTACCAAGAAACATTATCAAATGGTAAGACATTTGATATGACTGGCAAGTTTAGTTTTAAAGCTGCAAAAATGTATAATTCTCTATTGCTGTAATTTTACTCACAGTGTAATGGAATGTCCAATCGGTTCTGGGGATGGGGAAGAGAAGATGATGAGTTCTTTAGAAGACTAAGGACAGCGGAACTGCAGGTACATGAGAGCAGAAAAATACAGGCCTTCACTAGGGAGTAAGCACATACAGTATTGTTAAAATGTTGCCTTGGATAACACATTGTACAAAAATTATGTTAACATTGTGACCTATATACAGCTCTTCAGGCCAAAGGGTATAAACACAGGTTACAAAACATTCAGGCACATTCATGATCCAGCCTGGCGGAAGAGAGACCAGAAGAGAATAGCCGCACAAAAGCAGGTATAGTATAAATCCAACTCTGCTTTTATATATATATATATATATATATATATATATATATATATATATATATATATATATATATATATATATATATATATATATATATAAAATGCAGAACAGGTTCTGCTCAGCCTTCTACCTACATCTGCAGGTGTACTTATCATAAATGCAGCTATTTCATCTCGTTGTAATAGTAGAAACATTTGTTTTTGCAATTTTGTTATAAGCATTGAATTATTTGTAATCCAGTGAAGGGCAGAGAACAAAAGCTTCTGTTTTTCTCTATGTCTTTGGTGTATACTCTATGGTTTCTCTGTGTTTTTGACAGGAACAGTTCAAGATTGACCCAGAGGGTGGTTTGACCAACCTGCACTACAAGGTTGAATCCAGGCAGGAGCTGACCATTAGCGGAGCTCCCTGTATTGTCATCAGCACCTCCCTTGAGTGTGATCTCAGCCAGACTCCCTGGTGCCAGCTCAGCTAACATGCCTCAGCTCTGCATGTCATGCCTGGATGATGCCAACTATTCTGCTGTATTGAGTTGTTGTTGGGACCGGTTTTGCTGGGATAATCACCTATTCTCTCTATACATAATGGCCTGAAGTCCTGGCACACGGTGCAAACAGACTTGAATGAGGTTTTATTTATGCTGAACAGTGTTACTTTGTTAACCTTTGATGAAGCTGCCTCTGTTTCCCTCAGATGGCAAAGAACTGTTGGACCAATTTCAGGTACTACACTGAGATCACATCAGTAATGTTACTAATTTAAAGTTGTTTTCTTTATAAGCATCGGACTGGTGAAGCTGTAGCAATGGCCTTGTTTGGATGGTTTTTTGTGTTACAACAATTGAAATGTTTGTCAAAATTACTCCTGTTAGGATTATTTCTGTATGTCAAATTCAGAATGAATGTGTGACTGCAGATATTGTCATATACTTAAGAGAATTTAGGTGTATTTTGAGTACATTTGCACGCATTTCATATTTATATAAAATGCTCTAGACCAATCTACTGTTTTTTGTAAGATCTTTGTCATGTCTCTCTCTCTCTCTCCCTCTCCCCCCCCCCCCCCCCATTGTATTGGTAAAGATCGACGTATACACTCTCCTTACCAAAGACATTTTAAGGTCTCTCTTGACCATAAACTTGACCATAAAGGTGACAGATTATTGAACATGAATGTGACAGCCAGTAAGTTCCTGTTTATTGGTGACTTTCACATGTTGGTCATTGACTTTGTTGAATGAAAATAAGTAATGGTAGAAATATGCCTGATTTTTGTTTAAAGATTCATTCAATAAAGTCTTAATATTGTCTTTTTTAAAATATATCCCCTGAAAATCTTGCTTTCTGTCTAATGTCCAAAACTGCATGTCTTCATTGTAAGAGCCCGATATTATGCAACTTGGCATACTAGAACAGTGTTTTTTTTTGTTGTTTTTTTGCTTGATGTCTACTGATGTGCTACAAAGTTCTATCACCAGGTCCAGTCAACAGAGAGCCAGAGTGAGTCTACAAAGAGACTGTCCACTTCATATGCATTCAGTTCAGCCAGATCTTAGAGGCAATAGAGTTAAAGTAAATAGAACTAAGTGTTTAAAACCTGGTAAAAGCACAGGGTTTGAGTAACATTCATTATCTCATTACAATGGCATCAAGAGATAGGATATATCAAGCTAGAAGTGAACTGTTCAGTTGATGTATTGGAAGAAGGAAAAATGGGCAAGTCTTAAGGTCTTTGACAAGGGCAAAATCATAATTGCTAGGTGACTGAGTTGGAAAACATCTCCAAAATAGCAGGTCTTGTGGGAACTTCCTGGTATGCAGACAAAATGTGGTCCAAGGAATGACAATCAGTGAACTGCAGCAAGGTCATGGGCTACTGAAAGCTGTTGGAACACACACTGCCTCACGGAATGCTATGTACAGGGCTGTGTAACCATAGACCTGCCAGAGTGTTGATACCAGGATGTACTATTGGAAGAAAGCAAGCTGGTGGAGGCTGATGCTCTGGGCAATGTTCTGCTCAGAAACTTAGCATTCATGTGGATACTACTTTGACATGTACCACCACATTAAACATTGTTCCAGGCCATGCACATCCCTTCAGGGTAATGGTATTCCTTAATGGTAATGACCTCTTTCAGCAGGATAGTGCACCATGCCACACTGTAAAAACTTCAGGACGGGTTTGAGGAACATTACAAAGAGTTTGCGATATTGATTTGGCCTCCAAATTTCCAAGATTGCAGTGCAATCAAATATCTAGAATGTGCTGGAAAACAAGTTCAATACATGGAGGCCCTGCCAGACAACAGCATGACCTCAAGAATTTGCTGCTGTTGTCTTGTTACAAGATACCACAGGCCACTTTAAGTTGTATTGTGGAGTACATATCCCTCTTTTTATGCATCACAGTGATTTGGTTCACTGTCTACCATCCTTACCAACCCCCACACAGTTTAGCCCTCAGAACAAGTGTGTTTTAAGCTAGGTCAGTGGTGTCTGACCTCCAGTAAATAGCTGCTTTCCAAAGGTTCAGTTAAAACAAAGGATGTGCCACATATTCTTTCCTTCTGGCACTAAATAGAATAAAATGTATTTGCAATTACAATCAGACTGCATTTATTAGCTTTCTTACTTGCTGGTTAAATCTTTTGCATCACATCAGCTGCCATCTCCTAATGGATGTATGGAGGCAGGAAAGTACAATCTTCATAATTCGCTGAAATTTCAAGTGGCTTGCCAAGCCAAGTGCCAGACATATTTATGATACAGGGTACTTGGTTCTCATATCAAAATATTTTCTATTTTGTAGATGGTATCAGTAATATTTTTATAATCAAATATTTAAGATTAACCTATCCATATATAAAGTAAAACAATATATCTTTTGGCAACACCTTCAGGAATTACTGTTGCGATCCCCAACAGTGAAACAAAATAACCGCCCATGTGAATAATGTGCACAAATTCAATAATTCAAACAGGAGATAATTTGTCAATGAAAACTCAAGTCTCTACAAAAACTCTTCCAATGATCCACTGGGTCCCATTCATTTGGTACTCTGTGGCTATTACTCTCTAGCTGGAAATAACATTTAGATTAATTCAAAGTTAAAGGTTTTCTGTTTTAAGCAGCATACCCCATTTGATAATTTCTTGTAAGTTGTAATATATACAAGCTTGAGGCATGAGCAAAGCTAGAAGTATTGGGAAAACGTGCTCAGGACAAGACTACAGCGAGTCTCAGCATGCTTCAGAACACTCCTGTGGGGTTACATTGAAAATACATGGTGGTTTTAAATGCTGTGCTTAATATTTATCACTTTTTTGTGGCTGTCTTGTGTTATAATGCTGCCACCACAGGATGACCTGACAGCTCTGACTGGGGAGAATGGTCCCCTACACCCAAATAGCAATCTATAGGAAAGCTTGGTTGTGTTTATTTATGTACTTTTTCACAGTGCAGTTTCTTTCTCATGGCCCTTTTAACCATTTGCATCTTTCGGTTAGCTGTTTTAGTCGCAGTAGTTGACTTATAAAACCTTTTATTTGAACTTAGTTTCTAGTAGTCTGTTAGACTGTTCTAATGTTTAAAACTTCTCCCAGATGCAAGAGCACTGTAACATTTTTTAATTTTTTTTATTTTAGAGAACTTTGAGAGCACTGCTGAACTTCTTACAAATTTCAGCAAAGGCCTCGCCTCTATATAAATGCGGCTTCTTCATGTTGCTGAATATGAACTAATTTTAGCTCATCATTTCTGAGTTCATGGTGTAATTCCAAAGAGAATCCGTTAATTATTCTGGCTCTCGATAAGGTTTTTTTTGTGTATTTTTCTTTTGTCACTAGGTTCTTTAGAATTAATTTAAACAAATACATAAAATCCCTAATCCCTAAACATATAATGCACGTTTTCAGCACGTTTCATATGAATTTTGGCATTTTTTCTATCTTAACCATCGCTGCAAAAGCTGTAAAGACAGTTGTATAACTATGAATTTATAGCTAATAACGCAATTTAAAGCACACTTCACTCCTTAGATCGTTGTCCATATTCTTCGAGCATGCATAGCAAGACGCCAAATATGGATTGCAGTAATCGGTCCAACGTGTAGATTACAAAATAAAAAATCGGTCCATGGTTTATCGCTGCAGTATTGAATACATTTTAAAAATACACTAACACATGTATCTGAACATGACCGGATATAATTGGTCAATTAATAATAATCGAATGCAAACATTCGCTGTTCTTACACAGAATGACGAGTTTAAATAGATCGACTGTTCCACCCGTCATTACGCTTGTCGTCTCAAGGCACTACGCGGACACGACGTGGTTCAGAGAAGCAAGCGGGCTATTCTCCCGCGTGTTTTGCATGTGGCACCTCTCACTGGGAGAGCAGCTGCTGAGCCTCAGCATCGAATCTGTTGTTTTTATAGGGAACCTGTTTTTACAGTCAGGCAACATAAAAATAACCTAAAGTTATAGATTTGCTTTCAACAGCAAGGATGTCAACTATGCAGCTACAGCTGCTGGATATGGATCCTCAAGCGTTCACAGTCCACACCATTCTGCGATTTTATTCGCAGGTTTTTAGGCCTACAAGTAGCGACATTAATACGCTGAAGTGTGGTGGTGAGACTATACGATTTTTCCCGTCATACTTGATTCAGTATTTTTAATTATTCTGGAACGTGCTGAACAACTGATTGTTAAAAATTAATGTATGTCGTGTTATGTCATGTGAAACCGAACAGTTTTTTGGCTACATGTAAAATATGTTTTAAACATTTATTTAAAATTTTAGTATAAAACAAGAAGTAACATGATATGAACTCGGCAGGATAACGATTTACAGGAAAATAATAATTACAGTGACAATCCAGAGTTGAATTTTTAAAAATACGGTACAACAATAGGCAGTTCCCATGTCCAAAAGATTTATTCTAAATCCGTTTACAAGTGGACAAACAGCGGATTTCCAATTTTCATAAATCACTCTAGCTTTTCATTACATAGAGCGCGCACTTTATTCAAGGGCAGAACATTAGTTAATTCCTTTATCTATGCGTTGTATATTTGTATTGACTCGTAAAAGAATGTTTAAACCGACGAATGCCGACGAATTCCCAGTTGAAGAAACTAGACGAGTTTCCCAAAACAGTCACAAATCGCAGAGGCTGAAAAGGTGATTATATACCTGACAGGTGAAAAATTGGTTCCAGAAGAAGAAAACAAGTTGGAGAAAGAGCAAAGAGGTAGAAGCTAGGCGAATGAGAAAATCCAAAACATTCACTTAAGAAAAATAATATCTGTGGACAACCGCGCGTCGTCCATAGTCTGTTCGGTACGACAAAGTCCACGAACCGTTATGAAGGAAATGGACGAGCTGAACAGACTTTATTCATTATTATAATTCTTGGTAAACAAGAAGGGTGCTTCACGTTTTATTACTTTGTCTGACAGCAATGGATAAGATATCAGTCTGTGCAGTAAAATAGATCCATATAGCCTACTTGAAATGCTTTTCTGCAGTAAAAATAGCCAAGAGGTTTTAATGCATTTTAGCATAAATAAAAATTAAATGCGGCAATTTGCATAAATATTTCCATTTCGAATTCCTCCATTTTTGGTCCTTGCTGCTCCCTGATCCCAAATAAATGTTTTCTTTATATGTATTGTTGTTGTTGTTGATGATGTTGTTGTTATGTTATAAAGTTATTATCACTATTAGTACTATTAGACTGTTATATTAGCCCAATCTAGATTACATACTTAGTGTACAACAAATTAACTTTAGGCTTGGATATAAATTAAATGACGGTTAAATAATTTATCTATTTTAACGCTCAGCCGTGAGATACACACAAGTTGTAGCAATAAACCCGTGGAAGGTCAGCAGGTGAAACATGCTACAAAGACTAATTATACATTTAAAAGTGAGCACCGGAAAGACTTAATTTAGTATTCTACTAAAGAATTTATTTAGTCTTTTTTTTCTAGATTATTGATACATAGGAGTGCCATGAATTTAACATATTTGCTAAAGAAAATTATCTTAGGAACTGCTTTGCGCACTTCAACACTGGAACACTAGAGGGCGATGTTTGCAAAGGAAGGAAGAGATTCGCTCGCGATATTAAAATCAGTTTAAGTTAATTAACGAGTCTGTTTAAAGTTGTTATTATTCTATATTTAACCATTTAGAATTTGTATGCAACGATTTTCAGTGGACATCAGGACCACGGCAATTTAAATGGACAACAGGCCCGGATTAACTCTAAATTTGAAATAGACCTGAGAATTATTCCTAATATTACTTCTTTGTAGCTTTGTATTTAGAAAAAAAAACTTTGCATTTAGGAAATACTATTTAGCTACATTTTCAAATCACTTTAAAATCACGTCAATAAATAAAGGGTAAATTCCAAATTAAGTAAGTGTGTATACCTTTCCGGCTTTTATCTGCCACATGCTGCGATTTTAAGACCACACGTTTTATTATGCCCGTTTAATATTATTCGTAACATTACAATTGACTCTATTATTAAATTAAATGTAAACGTTTTAATTTGAGCCTATACGTTCACAGGAAACAATGCAAATCGTAATTCGATAATCATTTAATGTATTGATTATATTCAGGCTATTCAGTTCTATTAAAAACCGAACAAAACACTACAAGTGAGCTTCGTTTAATATTTCCGACACGAGCACTGCGATGCAAATTGTATTTCTTCCTAAATGTAGCCTATAAATTGTTTCATTTTATGCAATTAAAATTCAGTCGATAATATTTCCTGCACGAAGACTGAATAGTCGCTTCAGTCTCCTTGATATGTATCCAAATTATTCGCTTTTTCAAAATTTTAAAAGCGTCTTTTAAAATGCTGTATGGTCTGAAAGAATAAATGGAAATTCATTCACTTTTAGATCGGCTACCGGTAAAATACCCATCCTTGGCTTCAGAATGTTCAAAGAAGGCTTAACTTCAGTTAGTTCTAGACAGGAGAACAATAATCACATTTTAACTCGTCTTCACACTCTGAGATCTTACAAAAACTCCAACTGTTATGGCCTTTCATTGGTGCACAATCTGTAATCAATTGCCAGAGGCAAAATTAATAGATGCTAATGACCATTTGAATTTGAGGCAAAGGGGCCAAAATTGGCCAGAGAAAGCTATTAATTATATGCAGCGGGACTGAGTAGGCAGGGACAAGAGGGCTGGAGACAGCGCTGCTTTGGGGGCTCAAAAGGGTCTGTGGCCTGCGTGGTTCACATGGGCTTTTGTGAAAAGCCTGAGGAGGGGGCCTTTTGTGTGATCCCTAAGCCACGATTGTTCGCACTGAAAGGGGTGACATCTGTCCGGGGTTTCCGAGACTCTGATCTACCCCATTAGCCTCCGTCCCCCTAAACAACTTTGACGATTGTAACTGACAAATGAGACAAGAAGAAGCACTCGAGACACGTCGAGCTGAGAGATCAATGCCCAGTTCCCTTGATCTATATCTGCTTTATTAATAAAACTTCACTATGCCATAGTGGTTCACAATCACTTTATGTGGTATTTTATATTCCAAACTCGGGAATATTCTGAAATCACTATTTTGAGTAGTACCTTCTTGGATGATAAATCACCATCATCATCATCATCATCATCATCATCATCATCATCATCATCATCATCATCATCATCATCATCATCATCATCACCAGTACAGCATCAGCATCACCACTAGTATCATCACCACCACCACCACCACCATTATATTATTATTTTTTATTAGTAGTATTATTAGTAGTATCAGTAGTAGTAATACTAGTAAGTAGAGTAGTAGTCGAAGTAGTGGTAGTAGTAGTAGTACTACTAGTAGTAGTAGTAATATTAATATGTTATCGCTGTTGTTTCAGTCGCACTAATTGTTCTTATAAGTTGCAGTTTACATTAATTATTTTATCTGCATTAACTTTAATGCATTGCTAATTTGTCTCAAATGATATTTCCTCACTTCAAACGAACGCGGAATGGTAACCATACATATTGCTCCACCTTTATATAGAATATACATTTATTTATGATCTATAATATTTCTAAACACCATGGTCTTAAATGAAAACAATGTTTGGATTTCTATCTTAAAATTTGTGATTTGATTTAATACTGAATATAAAATTATAGGCTATCAAATTTGGAACTTTTAGAAAATCCACGAATTTTCTATTCTTCAATCAAAAGTAAACCCACCACTGCTGATTAACTCTTGTTTGGCCATCAAAGGTTTCCCACCGCATATTTTGTGTTCTGTCTTCAGAAAGCGACGGATTCTTCAGATGAAATCAGATTTTTTTATTAACAGCTGATACGTAACAGCGAAGGACTTAACATACAACAAAATGGCTGTAACGCGCTGGCTCTTGGTTGCGTCTGCGCATGCCCACCACACCTCAGCCTGGAGAGCGAGGAGCAGGTATTGAGGTTAGTGAGTGACAAGCTCTGGCTCAAAAGCTGTCCGATCATCGATCATAATAGCGCATCGAGGCGTTCGCTGTGGGAGCAGAATCCAGAATCCAAGAAATAAAACAACGGGCTATCGCTAATGCCCGACGCAGCTGGTTTGTCACGACATCGTTAACCTGAGTTTTGATCAGATTTAAACATAGTTGTCAACGTTGTCAGGACAGTATCTGAAGGCTGTCCGAATTTGGACTCGGGGAACGACGAAGACGAAGACGTCTTAAAACGCATGCCCACACTTTGCAGGCAAAAGGAATTTTGTGCGTATGAAGTTATGGATTGTAAAAAGACTTCTGTTATTTTTAACAACCATTTTGTGGATTTTTGAAAGTGGAATTTTCTTATACTGGTATAGGCTACGGCTTGTGGTCCCAGGTGGAATTCGTTTTTGAAAGTACTCTTAGTATCCCGTTGACTGACAATGTTCCAACACAAAAAGTGTTTCACTATAGAATCTCTAGTCGGCAAAGACTCAAATTCATCGACTGTTGGTGATGAGCCGATCCGACCAACGGCGTTGAGATATACGGAATCACTCCACCCAGCTTCATTTGGTAGTTGCTTTCAGAACTCTGGTCGGACATTGTACAGTAGTCCAGACATGATGTTTCCAGATCCGAGCTCGCACTCCGCTAACTCTGCGCTGTCCCTGCGTCACCTTCAAATTCCCACTCAGCCCTTCTTCGGTCCTCAGAGAGAAAGTTTGAACTTCTATCCTTGGGTACTGCGAAACCGATATCTTGGACACCGATTTCAAGGTCAGTGCCAAAATAACGGTAGTATTGTAAAAATAGACTATAGCTCTTTAGTTTTGACGACAGCATTGTTAAAATAGACTATAGCACTTCAGTGTTTTTGCATTAACAACCAATATAAAATTACATGTAAATTAGGTAGCCTGATGATCAAAGACTTATATTCCCATATCAAAAACAAACTTTGGTTTCCTGTCCTTATAGTACTCAATGTTTTTGGTAGGTGTGTTATTTTAGGTTATAACAGACTGCACTCAAAATGTTATGCATAATCAAATTACATACTATAATAGTCAAATCAAGGTTATTTTTCTATATCAATTCTTGGATACTTTTGGTAGCCTGTTGTCCACAATATAAATTAATCCACTTAAATATTATTTGTTAATTATTTTATTGGCGTAAAGTATATAAAACTTAGCCAAATAGTCAAATTATAACTAGGCGTACTTAAACTTAGTGCAAACTTAGTTTCGACCACGTGGTGCGGGTAAAGGACTGCAGAATGGACAATCAATGAGAAATATCTGTTGAACAATCGGGAAGTTCAGTGCTTCTCTATACTGGTGTGTTCCACCGGTGCAGTACTCTATAAATGTATCTGAACCGATCAACACTTAATATTACAGTAACCCTAATAAATGAGGATGATTTCTGACTATTTGCAGTTACAAGTTTACTATCAGTTCTCATGAAATAAATAACATAACAATGACAGACTGTTAGATAAATAGCACAATAAACATTTGTGGATTTAGGAAATACATACTATAGAAATTAATGTAACTGGAAATATAATATTACACGGATCAACCGAGTGACAATAGGGGCAAATCACAAAATACCATACCCGTTTATAAAAATAATTGGCCACGGAAAAGAGCTTAGAAGCAGAAACATGCATTTTGTCTCATAAAATTTGCACAGCTCTCCATGACAGTTGCAGTGATGTTCCTCATTACTATGGCGAGTTGTGGGTTACCACAGGCTATATAGCTGTCTTTGTTAAATGCGTTCGATTTTGCTAATCGGCTTTTTGAAATGAATACCAACATAAACCTGACCACGATAAAAAGAACGTTATTAAAAGAACCGTACCTGTGTACGAATATATAGTAATATAAAAACAGTTGCTAGTTAAATTGATTAAAAACAAAAAAAATTCACAAAGAACTGATTTCTATTTCTATTTCTTTTCTTTTTTTTGGCAAGAAATTCCATAATTTAAATGTTACTCAAAAATAGATTCTTATAGTACATTTACGTGAACCCGGGGACATTAGTTAGCCTAGCCTCTTTGTATTTGTGGGTCATTTTACTATGATGTTTGTAGTAACATTTAGCAAGTGTAACTGCTTGTGTGGGTGGTCCTGTTTACCAGGCAGTTTGTTAAAGCAGCATGCGCACTAACTCTGACCTGGCTGTCCTTCTTGACTAAAAGGAAGGTGAAATCAAGAAGCTTAGCCACATCAGGTGTGCTAGTTGATGCACTGGGCTTACCCTTAGGGGCAAATAACCCAGGTAATTGGTGGAAGTCAGAGGTTGTTGTCGCTGTTACTCAGATCCGGGGACTCAGATAGAGTCTCTTTGTTCACGGACATAGCTGATCCACTCACTGATGGTGTCCAGTAACCTAGAAAACCACTGTTTAGACAAGACTAAATACAGCCAAAGGGACTGAGTGGGAAGGGATTACCTATCATGAGTGTCACACTTTTTTGGTTGGTGTTAATGTGTGTATAGGTTTTGAATACTTCCTGAATGGCCAAAGAGATGTGTCTGTGTCTTTAGATCACTCAAGCAGGAAAATGTAAACAGGATCCCAGACTGGACAGTTGTTGTACATATGAGGGGTTTTGTGTTATAGGTATGTGTTGCAGAATGTTGTGCTGTTATCAGCAGGAGAAGCGCCACATAGTGCTCTACAATTGCAGCTGGAATAAGTTCTGTTAGTATAGTCACAGACTTCTTGTACTCACAATAAGATCTTAGTGCTCAGTTACTTTGCATGGTTTACAGTTTACACACTCTGGAGAAGTTTTACTCAACAGCAATCTGTGGCCAACATTAATGACAATTCATTTTTAATTAAAAGTAATATAATGCAAAAATTAATATTACATTTGAACCAGTAATATTCATTTTGAATAACATTATAAGACTTGGGTTGAGTTAGGATAAAATTAGGAGCATATGATGAAAATTTACAAAGTCAATTTTCAAACTATTTTGCATCAATTTGTGGTTAATGAATGTTATATTAGCTGAATTAGAAACAGCAACAAAAAAGCAAACTGTGTTCAGCTGTGCTCAGATTTGAGGGGCAATCAGATTGGCAACTCTCATTCTGTGGTTAGAGACCAAATGATCCAGTGTCTCTTTATTTCCCACTGTATGCCACCCTTCTCCCTGCCTTTAATGAGAATAGCACTGACAAGACCAAGCTTGTTTGTGCCAAGGGAATGCTAGTAAAGCTGATCTAGGTGCCATCTGGTTCCCTTTTCCTCATGGTGGGGGCATCCTCACCATGGATAGGCCAGTGAGTGTTTGAGCCCAAACCCCCGGAGGGGCTGCCGGCTCTTCAGGAGGCCTGCGTCTTCGTCACCGCTCGCTAGTATGTTCCACAAGCTCTCTCAAGGGAGACCTCGAGGTGATACCACACATGATGATGATGCCAGTCAGAGTACTCTGCAGGACAAATGCAGCCAATTTATAACTAATGTGTATAACTAAGCTGCTTTTTGGGCTAGTTTATGATTTTAAGCCAAGCTTTTCAAGAATAACGTAATTTTAATGATACCTCTTTGATGTGCAGTGCACCTTGAGGTTTAAGAATGACTTTTCAACACCCGTAGACCTCACTGGGCTGATTACATTCTTTTTCTCTGCCAGGCCTTGACTACTTGTATTTGGAGGTGCCTCTATTGTTTTGGCCTCTGATGTTCAAAGGATTTTCAGCTCACCAGCTGAAATTGACTGTCAGTGACAGTTTTGTGACAGAAAATATGCACCATTCAGGAACAGGGGTAACATGCGTTAGGGGCTGTCTCTGTTACTGAGGCAATCTAAAACTGCCATAAGACATTTTAAGGGCCCACCACATGCAAAATGAGAAAATCTCTGCATAGGGTCAAAGTAGCTTTTACAATTTGCAGCTCTAATGGTCTCCATGGCTTAGAACGTCTGTTTTAAAACTCTGAAATTAAGTTGTTTCTCTGCAATGGCTTAATGCTAACCTGAAAAGAATAAATTTAAACTCACTAGCTTCAGGAAAAAGAATTGGCTTCTGTCACAAAAGAAATTCTAGTCTGAGCTGTCTCAGGGTATAATCCTCTTTTCATCCACTATTGATACTATTAGTGATCTTTTGTGCTAAGAATTGGTACATCTCTGTATTTCCTTTGAAGACTGAAGGTCAAGAGACTTAAACTGAGCTGCTGTACCCCGGCCATGAGTGAATTAAAATGTCTTGTGATGAATAAACTATTTTCTTAAATTGATTTCTTTATGAGGCTGTTTAAAAAAGGCAGTTACAGTGTGTATAGTTCAAAAATGGATATATCTATATATTGATATGCTAAAATTATGCTTTTTTTTTTAGATATCAGTCTGTTTCCAGAAATTGAACATTTTAGTTATTAATAGTAACAAAATAATTGTGAATAGGTGAGGGTTTGAGAGCTTTGAATGCACATGAAACACATTTGTATGCTGAGTTATATTTTCAGTCAGCTAAATTTTCAGTATTGTTGGCGTTGTGATGTGCTCAAAAAAGATATCTATTCACAAAATTAGTATGATAATGATGCACATATGTTGCTACACACCTGCAGTCTGATACATTCCGGTTAATATTTATTAACAATAGACCATGGTCTCCCACCTCAGTGGCCTGCATAGTCCAAACTACTCTGATGGGACAAACTTTGTTTATGCGTGACTGCGGTTGTATTCTTTAAGTATGTTTTTTTCAGGAGCAGCACGTTCCATCTCTGAAATACAGATCCATTTGTTTATGAAAAATGCGTCACCTCCTTGCTGTGTGTGTGTGTGTGTGTGTGTGTGTGTGTTTTTTAAATAAACGGCACACTGACTCGGCCTACCAGATGCTGCCTGCGGTGCAATGAAGGTCACGCACTCCATGGAACTGATAATGGCTACATTTTAATACAGCCTCATGTCGAATGAAATTAGACAAAATGAGGGGGCTTTGCATTTGCTTAACTGCCTATTGATATACATATTCATCACAATCGTTTTTGCATCCTCTCAGGTATTCACTTAGGATTGGACGTTGAGACGTTACTGCTCAAAGGCCTAGCATTTGTATGAAAATCAGGGTGACAGCACATAAACATTTGAGAACCAAGTTGAGGTCAAAATTTACCAGGATGAATATATCTGGTACAAACCTGGAATTATACAAACGTACATATATAACTTTTGCACTTCTGTTTTTTTCAGCAAAGAAAAGTACCATTACATGATTATAACAGTTTTATTACAATTATCTATCTATCTATCTATCTATCTATCTATCTATCTATCTATCTATCTATCTATCTATCTATCTATCTATCTATCTATCTATCTATCTATCTATCTATATGGAGACAGAGAGATAGAAAGAGATAGATAGCTAGATAGATTATAGAGAAGTACACAAGGTGTACTCACTAGTTTTGATCCATTAAACATGCTACATTCAACTCATTAGCAATATCTCTGATGCTTCCCTCTTCTCCCCTCCCCTCCTTTCCTGAAGGCGAGGACAGCAGCCCAGAAAACCTGCTGCTGCATGGGCCATTCTCCCGCAAGCCCAAGCGCATTCGCACGGCCTTCTCACCGTCACAGCTGTTGCGGTTGGAGCGGGCCTTCGAGAAGAACCACTATGTAGTAGGCGCAGAACGCAAGCAGCTAGCTAACGGCCTGTGCCTGACTGAGACCCAGGTGAGAAAGACCAGTGTCCACACACACACACACAAACACAGAGTCGTGCAAGAGCCCAAGCCGCAATTCCTTTAAGTGAGCCATCGGGATGTGAGCATGCTCTTTCTCATCCATGAAAAAATTGCTTGAGGTTGTTTCAGCAGAGGACGGAAGTCAGATGTCCTTCAGTCATGCGGGATGGGCCAAAAGAATGTATGCAACATGCATTTATAGTTGGATTTCGCAATCAGTGTTGCACACACATGCTTGTTGACGCATGTGCTCCTGCTGGTGGATAGCTGCTCAGTGTCTTCAGCTGAGTCATTGTAGTTTTAGAGGTTCTTCAATATGTAATGTATTTTTGAAAATATAATTGTATAAATATTTTCCTGGAGCAAGTAATTTGATTTTCATAATTTTATCTGAGTGTGCCATGATTTCCATGCCATACACAGAACATATCCAATGGAACATGATTTCCTTATCAGACTGAGATAACAAACTTGAGCTGCACATCACTGAACCAATACTGTAAAGTAATGTAAAAGCTGTCGTAACAGAAATACATATGGAATGACATTTACAAAATGTGATTTTCTTTAGTATAGTGTCGACAATCATTCTCTTTGTTTCACCTAGGTGAAGGTGTGGTTTCAGAACCGGAGGACCAAGCACAAGAGGCAGAAGCTAGAGGAGGAGTCACCTGAATCACAGCAGAAGAGGAAAGGCAGCCAGCATGTGAACCGCTGGAGAGCTGCCACCCAGCAGGGCAGCCCGGAGGACATAGACGTCATCTCCGAGGACTGACATCACATGCCCACGGTGGGATGCGTAATACCTCTCTGCAGCCGTCCAGCTCATCACAGTGTGTGGAACTCTGCCAAAAAAGAAAAACAAAAAGCATTAAAGAAAAAATAAATAGAAACTAAAAGACAGAGAGGGAACAAAACACAAAATAAATAGCATTCAAGTTTGGCTCCTTTTTCCCGACCCAGTCGTGAACAGGCTTGGCTGCTACAGCTAAGGGACAGAATCGGTGCAGTCAGCTGAATATTATGTGCAAGCATGCGCAGCAAGGATGTCTTGAGCTGAACTGCTCCAAAAGATTTGACTCCAAGACTATATGCAATACATGTGGACCTCTCTAATTTGTACTGTGTTACAGAGCATTGAGGAACATCTATTTTTTCAGTTGTCACTTGCTCCTCTGTTGTTTATCTGTTTTTTTTTCCCTTTACAATGTATTATGTTTCCTCTGGTTAAGAAACATTTTGATGGATAGAGTGTTTGTTTTATACTGCTGAGCTGCTCAACCACATAGTTTCATTCAATACAGGAATTTAAATGTCACAGATAGATGGTTTGAAAATATAAGATATGTTGTGGATTTCTGTATTTTGCAAGGTTTATTATTTTTAACCACCACACCAAACAAAAGGCTTTACAGATAAAAAACCACCAGGCACCATCCAAGCAGATCCCCTCATAAAACAAAAGTCCCCAAAAAACAAACACCTCCCAGATTTGTCTGTCTTATAGAACATCACCAGAAAAGTTAAACGTTTAAAATGTTTTTATCTATTCAGAAGAATAAACCTTTCTATGCATATAAGTGCCAAGTCTGTTCTGTGTTGGACATTCAGGTTTAAGGAAAATGTTGTTAAATGTCCTAATGTGTAAAAACAATTTTTGAATGTTTTGCTTTTCATTACGAATCAAACTAAATAAATAAATTAATCAATAAATAATGGAAGGCTGAAAATAGTAATTCAGCAAAGTACCATATACTTCACATTCAAAATGAAAACATTTCTAGTAGAGGTTTTAGTGTCCAGAAATGGTCCGTAGCACTTCTTAACAGGTTTTAAATGAAGAGGAGTGGATGAGATTGCACTGTACCCCCCGCAGTTCATTCATATCTGTTGTCTTGAAGTTGTTGTTTTGCATTTGTTTCCCCTTTCCTGCAGAATATTAGATAATAAAAAACATTGAGAAGACCACGGAACTATTTTTTTCCACATTTTTCCATACATGGTACACCTTATACATAATAAAAATTCAGATTCTAAGTATTTATCCCAACCTTTTTTTAAAAAAACATCGTCAGTATTATAATTATTGTTTTGATAATTTGCCTTCTTTTATGTGATTTCCCAATCTTTTTTAAAGACCTGTTACTTTAAAAAAAAAAACTCATTTACATAAAAAATGTTACTTATGAATTATGGATTCACTTACAGTCTTTATGTAGTTTAGAGAATAAATCAAACCTAACACTCAAATACATATGATCCATTTGATGGTGAGCAGAGACATATGCAATCCTTATTTATTATTCATTAATTTATTTTCCATTTATATGAACTATTATTATTATTATTATTATTATTATTATTATTATTATTTACATAGCTTATTTATACCATAGTGAAGTCTTTGTCTACTCATTAATTCTGTCCTAATTAGAGCTGTCCTCCATGTAATTATTTTCATCTGTTGTTGTGATTCTCACCTCTGGTAAACATAATCTCATGATTGCAAATTCACGAGGTTTAAAATGGATGAGATCTAGCTATAAAAAGTTAAAGGTTTTGGGCTTTAAATTCTACTAGCTGAAAGATTAATCCATGTCACCTTTATGTATTGTGATTTACACCTGTTAATTCTTCAGGCCTGGAGCAATGGAGACGCATGAGATGAGTATCTTTATCATCACCTTTACACAATAGTCAGCCTCATTATCTTCAGATATGCATATAAACTGTGAAAGAAAATGTAAGAACAAATTATTTATATTCTCCATAATTGGAGAAAATATAGCACTTCCATTCAAATATGCTGCATGAGAACAGTACATGAGACCAAAACAGATCAATTGATTTGAAGCTAAATGCTGGTAATAGCAACAGCACAAGAGAAAGAAAGATGCAAGGTAAATCAGGCTACTCTTTGATTTTAGACAAAACTTTTTATTCAAATGCTTCCTAAATTCCAACAAAACATGTTACTGTTTATGGCTTGAAGTACACCCACAAAATGTGTTCATATTTTCAGTCCTCATCTTAGAATAAGCATTTTGCTCTAAGTTTATTATAAATACGTCTTATTTTACCATAGCCATAGAGTCTAACTATTTCCCACTCCTACCTGCCTCCTGTTGTTGCCATGGAAATGTAGAGGTGTAAACAAAGGAACAGATGGTAGAAAATCTTGTAGGTGTAGAGAGGAGTCTGTGTTCTTTCCCCAGCTACATCAAGTGAAATACTTCCACTAACCACACTAATTTGATGATGTATTGCCTTGTGCTTTCTCTTTAATTAGCAAACAATAACAGCCACTGTCAGTTTTTAAACTGTGTATGGTAGATATGCTATTTTTAGTATTATATTACTATTAAAATAATTTAGTATTATATTAATTTTATATTTGATTATATATTTAGAATTTTGCTATTTTTTGCTGTTAAATACAAAATATTATATCATACGGAACACTTGATCTATGTACCTACACAGTCTCATTTTGATATTTTGTCAAATTAAAAGGTTTCAGGAAAATATCACAATGAGGCAAATAAGCATAATTTTCACCATTTCATGTACTACCATTAAATATATTATAATTCTAAAATTGCAAACAGTCTTCAAAACAGCAATCAAGCTGTTTGTAAATAATATGCTTTTTTAGATCATGGTGTAATATCTCTATTTTTAGGTATTCAAAATATGTGCATAAATAAAGAAATAACTTCTTTTAAAATTTCACCTAAAAAGGAGTAAGAATTTGTATTTTATTTATTCATTTATTTTTGCTATGGTCTGACATACATGAAATGCTTCAGTACCCCTTGTTAGACAATGTTTCATTTATTATCCATTTATCCATCTATAAGTGTTTACCCCACATATTGTACAAGGAGATTCATTTAGTATTGTGTTAACCACAATCAAACTAATGCTGCAACTTCAAAAAGTGAGAACACGTCCGAAAACATCATTAATATATTATCTGCAAATAAATGCTTTTATAAGACAGAGTTATTCATATAATTACATGAACAATGATTCCAATTATGAAGCAAGCCACTACCAGCATATCCTTTATGAATTACTATAACATATAAAAATACATCATTTATATTTTAGTTGGTAGATAAATTACTAGAACTGTTAGCTGATGAGATTATAAGAATAAGTGAATTTCTTGCATATCAAAAATGCTGTGATTTGTTCAAATAAATGGGCATAATGAAGATTTGCCTTTGTTTAAGTCATATCTTTCATAGTTAATGTAGCTGAAAGTTAAAGTAGGTCATGTTGCTTATGACTGACAGTCACCATCTTAGAAGCTGAGCACATTGTTGCTAATATGAATGCATCTGCTGGCAGGGAATTTAACTGTTTCTTAGAGATGTGGGTGGGTGCGCAGGAATTAGAGATGTCCAGACTTGAGGAAGGGAAAGTGCAGACTATATTTTGCACACTTGTGCAACAGTCATTGACAGGACATGCTCCTCTGCCCATTGTACAATCTCTAGAGGTGACATACAGTCTGCTTTAATCTCCTTTTATAATAATCAATGTTTTCATTAAATGGCTGTTATTCACCACAGCAGCTACAATCAATGATATAAAACAATACAAAATCAGCAATAAAGTTCTCTGCATGACAAATATCTCACAGAAAGACGTCTCTCCTACATTCTTTATTCTTTTTTTCCCTTTTGAATTGTCCGTGTAGATTTGCAGCATGAAGTTGCCGTACGTCTGATGATACCATGACAAGAAGCAGTGTGATTTACAACACAAATAATATGATAATTACAGGCTGGCAAGTTTCAGGAGCTAGTTAGCCAGTTTTATGGACTGGAAGAGCTTGTTTCCTCTGCTGCCACCTGTTTGGTCTGTACGGATTGGCTGTGGGCTACTTGAGAAAAGGAAAGCAGCCACTCAATTGTAGGGTGCTGCCAGTCATGTCTAGATGTGTAATTGATTGGTTTTTGTGAATCAGCATAGGGGTTCTAATTAATGCACCATGAGAGTTACCAATTAAGTGAAATGTCTGTGAGATCCAAAAGAGAGAGAGAAAAAAAAAAAAAACCCAAACCCAACAGCACATTCTCTGCTTTCTCAGTTACACTTGACTTTTTCAAAGTAGCTTCTCACTTCACAAAATGTGTTGTATTCATCAAAACCTGACAAAACATCTTGCATGCCCAAAATTACCAGTGTGTTTTGTGTTTAGCTTACAAATATTGAAATTCAGCGAAACATTATGCTTTTCACAAAACCTCATTCTCTTCAATATTAGTTATGTGTTTGTAAAACACAGACACTAGCCATAAGCAGTCCTTTGAGAAAGAAAGTAATGTGTAGTAGCTGGAAAGCATGAAGTAAGCCTTGAGTATGACTGGTCATCAACTGCATCATGACACCTGAAAAAAACACGCATGCCTGTCCACAATACTTGCAAACATAGATGCTGCCCCAACAAAAGATTCCAGTACTTTCATAATAAAATTATGGCAATAAATTGGCATTTGTGTTTTTAAAAAATATTTATAAACATGTAAAAATGTTAGATGTAAGCACGATTTCTCATACCATAGGTGTTTATTGCTCATTGCTTCTCCCACCCACTTCCTGTCAATGCTGAGTAGTTATGAAGAATTATTTTGTGCTTGTGGGTATGAGTTACTGTGCATTTGTGTGTATGTGTGTGTGTGTGTGTGTGTGTGTGTGTGTGTGTGTGTGTGTGCGCGCGCGCGCGTGTTGGGCGGGAGGTGGGGGGGGGGGGGGGGTGCATATCAGGTGCCTCCTATACTTAACACAGAGGCTTCCATATTTAATTAACTGGGTGTCCAGTCACCATATTATGTAGCTATACCAACAGAAACAACAGGCCTAAAGCAGATATGAGTAAGTCTTGACAGTTGATACACTGATAAAAGCATGTCTTTATGTTTATACCAGAAGCAGTTTTGCATGGCTTTTAATCACACCTGTGACTAATTAAGCCAGTTCCTCTTGTAGCCAAAGCCACTTTTTGCCTGTTTGCGAATGTAAAAATACCACAGCTATTACAGTATCATATCACGTCGCCGATTAATAAACACTGATGGGAATATTTCTTTCCCTGCCAACGCCTCTCCTCCAGGCTCGGCTATAAAACTGAAGCGCTTCCCCACTGGCAATTGCCAGACAGCGCGAATCAACACTCGACAGCAGGTTTTCTCCGATGTGATCACACATCCGCTGTTTGTGTTCTAGTGCATTACTATTTAAAGGGGCCCAGCCTGGTTCTGGGATAAGTCATGAGCTAATGTCCGTCTCATATCTACGTCACCGATTATTAATGCTTAATACAAAATCGGACGCATACTACACAAGTGTTGACAATGACTATAGACTATACTATACAGATGACAACGACTAGACTTATCGTTGAGAGTGGTGCTGGAACTGTGTCAGGAAGTTTGCTCGACGGTTGGCGATAACTTTCATGTCAAATCTAATTTAAATGTATTCTCTGTTTCAGAAAAAAAAGGACTAGTGGGTCCCAGGAAGTGTGACTATGAACTGTCTCACCTCTTAAAAAGGGCGGATCTCCATCGTCAATCTATGTCGAATAGTCACACACCACACAGGATGCTGACATGCCCATTGGCTTCAAGGCAAACGCTTTCTAGCATGATAAATATAGTCTAAATACATGCTTCTGAATTGCGTGGAAAAGTGGGCTAGTGAATGTGTGGTCCCTATTAGACGGAAAGAATAGGACGCTTGATATGAAACGCAAATGAAGATAGTAAGCATTTTGCCCTCAAGTGGGTATTCAAAGTGTTAACCTCCAAGCTATCGTGTGAGACACTTTTTAGTATCTAACACTTGTTTCACAACGCTCCCTAATTGCTGCTTTAAGCAGCACATGTGAACCTTATAATATCAGGCCTCGGGTTAAGAGCACATTCCAATACGTTTCAGAAGAACAGATCCAGGTTTTTCCCTTTTCGAAAATGCTCCTCCTTAGTCGTTGCTTTAAAACAAACCTAAGTAACGGATTTAAATAGGATAGGCCGATGGTAAGCTAGTAATAATTATCATGGAAGAAAAAATTGCATTATAGCATAATTCTAAGATTGTCACTAAGTGTTATCGTTTATTCCTGTGTTATTCCAATTAAATTTCCCCTAAACAGGATTGATTTATTCAAATGAGCCGGTTTCTTCATTAGCACACCTGTGCTCTGCCGTCTCATTAAAATTGGAATCCTGTAAATTTTTACATCCGCAGACAGTGCCTCTGTAACCAAATACTGAGCAAGGTAGCACTGTGATAATTAATGTTATAACGAGTCGGTGAGTCAACGAGGACTGATTTGCATAACCTGTGCAAAAACACAAAACGTCGATGCGTATTCATCATTTCCTGCACATGGAAGGTCTTTCCATACAGGAAGGTTGTGTTGTGTTGTTTTCTTCCCTCCAGCCCTCTAACACTGTTAGTGGCACCCCACGGAGGAACTTGCAGCGGGAGATATCTAAGAAACAATAGCTAATTAAAATGCAATTTATATGTCTTACAGTGGTAGAACCAAATTTGCATCTTGATCTGTCTTGTAGGAGCGTACATGCTTTTTAAAAAATGCTTTTAATACTTTCAGTCACTTTTATTACTTTTTGTAGTCACCCCAAATGGACTGTTTTTGTTATAGAGAACATAGCAACAATGCAATTCATACAACTTATCAATGAATCCAAATTTTTCATGACAATACCTGATGGAAGGCTATATGCATAGCCTATGTATTTCAAGTGATCAACAACCTTGATCATTCATAATATGCTTGATTACAGCTATATTTTAATGTTATAATGTCAGTAATGGAGATAGGCTTCTTTCTTAATTTTGTTGATAAATGACATATTTACTTTGCAGAAAATACATGCTTGTTAGTTATACACAAAAACAATAGATATTATTAAGGAACCTACAGTTGTTCTTGGTCACTTTGGGGTATGCCTCAAAAACTAAGCTGCAACTTCAAAAGAAATAGAACAGCACACACCACTTTTTATCATGCCATGGTAAAGAATCCAAGGTCCTTTGACATCATCAACACCAGTGACTGTGATATGACTTTCTGCTGTATAAATCACAGATCTTATCACAGTGTTAACTATAGTAAGTGTAAGATCAACTAGTTTGTGGTGAGCAGGGTCTAAATTAGCCTTTTGGACATGGGCTATTTATGGACTATTTGTTTAATATTGACTACGGGTAAAGACCAGGCTTCTTCCTCCCCCTAAATTGTCTTGTGTGCAAAGTCCCCCCGGCCTCATCTGCGCTCATGCATGCTAAGTAGGAGGTGGATCCCACATCCTGCAAATTAGCAGGCCAATTTCCATCCAGAAGTTTAGATAGTGGCAGGCTGAGTAGAACATGGAGGCCTAAAGAGGATGGCCATGCCGGCTGTGGCTGAGTCAGAAGCTTCTCTCCCAATTCAAAGCAGCTGACTGAGTTATTACAGCCAGGGATTACCCAAATCTTTTTACCATGCTCTGTTAAATTTAGGCTCATGACACAAGCCAGGATAGGCTCTGGGCAGCGTTGTTTATTTGATGTGCACGTCCTGCACATGAACAGGTTTAGGAGGTATTATCTACCAAGCTGTTTCCCTCAGCAAACCTTAGCAGCATACTAGATTTCACTTGCCAAATTTCACTATCAAAGTAATAAAATATGCAGCATCAAAAAAGAGAAGTAAAGAGAAAATTAATAGACACCAGTTCAAGGAAATGGAGTTCAAAGGATTTATGGGGTTAATAAAGAATGACTCATTAAATGTTTTTGCCAATTAGAAAAAATAACTCTCTGAGGCTCTTTGCCCAATAGGTTAGCTTGCATAGAACCTTGGCACAAAACTGCTAGTGTGTGATAGAGTTAAATAAATGCATTTAAAGTTGTAATCATAAGCATATGCACCACAGTCTGTTGTGTTATTTTGAAGCATGCTAATCACCAAGAAAAGCAAATTTAGTTGTCCTGCCTGTTAAAATTCTGGAAAGACTTCACAGTTAATAATTCATAAGCACTTGCTAATCTCACTGTAGGAGTCTAATTAACGCATCATTAAAAGCATAATTCTGATAATTATAATTTCTCACTTTTTAAATGGGAGTGCCACAGAGCTGTGCAGAGAGAGGAAGGGTGTCTCTGCAGCCAATTTACTGAGTGAACCAGATTCTGCAAACAGGAGACAGGGGCTGAAGGAGAGAGCAGATCTGATAAAGCCCCCCCCCCCACCACCACCACCACTATGAAACTCCAAAAGGTATGTATTCCATGTAGTGATAATAAAGTCAAATCAAACATTGATTTATAGAGCAGCATAGGCTAAATCGTGTTTTGTGATCTGACAGTTTAATACTAATGATAGTAAGTAAAAACAGGCTTGTGCCCTAGAGCCAGAATCGAGTCCCATCTGTGCCGTGTATTGCTCATGAAGTATAGCATTCACATTCTCTCCCTTGAAACATTTGATTAGTACATTACGTCATGAATCAGAATAATAGATATGAGTTTTTTTCCAGGTGTGTTGAGGAACTAGACCTTAGCCTATTAGATTGGTAGCACTGCCATGCAATAAAGAATGCTAAAGGAAGAAATTGGAGAAAACAAACTACCAAACAAACAATTTTTTTAGTGGTTTAAAAAAGATGACATTCTATATAATTTGAATCAGATTTGATAAGTAATAACAAGCAGTAGTAACCTCACCCAATAGCAAAAGCTGTTTTCCTGATTGTGAATGAAGTAGGTGTATTTACAAAGTTCTACAAATGTAAACAACGACCACTCATGTCATGACAAGGTGAGATGGTCTGAAAGTGAGCCCAGATGTTCCTGTCATGGCAGCCATCCAAATCAATTATTCCATTCTCAGCACAAATTCAATTCTCCTGTTCACATCAGAGGTGTGAACAGATAAACATCACTCTCTCTTGCTTTTCCCCCAAGATGGAGCACTGCATAAAATGAGGCGCAGGCATGATGAGTGAGAGGAGAGTCGGCCTGATTGGGATTGGTGTTGCTCCCCTCCCAACAGGCAAAATGGGGTTAAACACAGTGCAGATTTCCCCTGTGCAATGACAAGTGTTCACAAACACATCACAGATGCATACCCTCGTTGACTCTTTACAAAAGTGAACAGTTATGTTGTTCTCACTGTCTGACGGAGTATTTAAGGTAAAACAGGAGGACCTTTTTGAACATATGATCTGGAACCTGGGTATGGGCTCCTGAGGTGGTGGGCTGCATTGCTGTCAGGGCTGCATTGCTGTCAGACTCTTTTGGAATAAAGACCTATTGTTTTTGCTTTCACACCTGCTTGTGTGCTGAAGGTGAGAGCTTTATCACCTCAGGTGTGGAGAGGATGTCGCCTTTCTTTTCTGTTTGTGTATGTGTGTGTGTGTATGTGTGTGTGTGTGTGTGTGTGTGTGTGTGTGTGTGTGTGTGTGTGTGTTAGTGTCACATTCCCTTTTGAGTTGATAGAAGTCTTTTACATCAGCCTAAAAAAACAAGCTTAATTACTGTGGACATAAAAGTTTCTAAACATTGCTGCACATTTTACTGATACTTAATTGATATCTTGAGAAATTCCAAGAAATGTCCCACTGTGCTCAGGGCTTTCCTTCAGAAATGCTAAGCTTTGATAGTTCCAAGGGGCTGCAATATAATTTGCCACCACATCAATCTTGCCAAGAAACTCCTGGATCTGTTTAAGAAGCCCACCTGTGCTGGCAGCACAGCAGGAACAGGAGAAGGCATGGATGAGCCAGGAAGGGACTGGAAGTTTCTGGGTTGGTCTCTCTCATTTGTCTGATGTCAGGGCCCATGTATAGCACAGTTGAGAGGCCCACAGTCTGGAATGCCTCCAAGCTCTGGACACCAGGGCCAAGGTGGGGAAAGTGAATGAGGTCTGGGTTCTAATGCTGCTTCCAATAGATTTGCTTGTGAAAAGATGCTCCTCATCAGTAGCATCATCTGGGTTGCCACACCCCAGATCACTGGATGGGAGAATCCAGTCACAGGGAACTGATTATGGAACAAAGGTGATTTATTACTGTAAATCTTCCCTCTGTGGGTTCTCTATTCAAAAACCGAGTATATGCTCACTGATCAGCCTAATAATGTCATTTGACATACACAATTATATTCTTAAAGCTAAAATGAATCTTTTAGCCATCACTCACTAGATAATAATCCTTTTTTTCAATTTGGCTACTGCAGTCATGATCAGTCATTTGTACATGATTCCAATTTAAATGGCATCAACAGCTGACCCCACTTTCGCCCCACTCCCACCCACAAAAACATCCACAGAGCGTCCGGGGGATGTTTAGAGCGGTGCAAATGCGCGCGTCGCAGGCCAGAGCTCCTTCTTATGCAGCAGGGTCGAGTACCAGGGCTGCTGCTGACGCAGAGTGGGCTGGCGGCGGGCTCCTCTGCGCCCGCCGCTACAGATGGCAGGCGCTCGCTCAGCCCTGGATCCGCAGCACAAGATGGCTGGATTGGCTCACATCTCCTCACCGCCGTCTGCACACATTAAAGACAGCCAGCCATTCGGCACGTCAGGTCATGCACAAAAACAGAATCATCTTAAAAGACAGATTACAGATTTAGCAGATTTATTAACACAGGCTAAACCTAGGCTGGGATTAAATTACACTTTCACTATGGATTCTTTGATAAAAACAAGTGTACATGTACACTTATATTGTGTGTGGTAAGCCATTCACAGAAATCAGAGAATTTAAACAGATTGTGCTTGCCAAAGCCGAACTGTACAGGGTTCTCTTTCTTGCACATATGAAGGTGCTTTTCTTTTCTTAGCCATGACTGAACTCTGCATTAGTACTGGAGGCCCAGATTCTGTGAGTGACAGGCAGAGCTGATGTCAGTGTGGGAGAGAGACTCTGACCTGAACAGAAGGAGGCTGGGGCTCGCAGCACTCCCAGCTGAGGTGCCTGACGGTGCAGATGGACCGGGGCTGGGACTGGGGCTTCGTGTGGGAGAGAGAGGAAATGGGATCTGCGCAGAGCTGGAGGGCCACTTCAATCCTCCCTCGCCACTTTGGCTTCTTCTGAGGCTCCGACTGAGTTGCAAACCACCTGCAACTCAAAACACACTGCAACATGAAGCAGAAAATATGAAGCCATGTACTTTTATATGGGTGGTGGAGTGAGCTCATGTAGATGCACCTTTAATCCACTGAAAAAATTCATTTTGCCAGTGCAGGGTTAAAGCAAAGCTGTCCTTCTGTCATCTGTAATGCAGAGCACCAGATCTTAAAGATCTTAAAGTTGGAATATCATCTACATAAACTGCAAAGCAAAGATTCCATACCAGCAGAGGGAGCATAGATGCATGCCAAGCACATTATAGTTCTTCCTCTGAACAAAAGGAAAACAAACAAACAACCAAAAAAGAGATATTTGTAAAGTGACCTTGAGTTTGAGAAAGGCGCTATATAAATGCAAATAATAATAATAATAATAATAATAATAATAATAATTCCACACCCATGTCGGTTTTCTTCTTGCTGCTCTCTTGAGTGTTCCAATCTGCCTAATACACTGAAAATCCTGATGCACTGTGCACATGCTTTTTGAAAGAGTTTAGATGCCTGCAACTACACATCTTCTACACATTCACTTTTGCACACCCCTGCTCTTGTAACTCTTTCTCCAGTTTCGGCTCCACACAGCCCAGGAACTTGTCAGAGAGAGGCCAGCCCATACGCTTATGCATGACCCTTAGGGTCATGATCGTAGTGTTGTCCAGTGGCATAGCCAGAGGCAGGGTCACTGTGGCGTTCCATTGGGGCGAGAGAGTGTTGCACATGGTTGGGGTGTAGCGGGAGTGGGAGCCCAGCTGCAGGGTGACAAACAGATTACTGCTGCCATGGACCCCTTTTGGGCCGCAGGCCAGTGGCCCTGAAGACGGTGACCGTCAGGTGAGAGAGCAGAGGCTCAGGCAGCACTGGCCAGTTGTTAGATGGTGCTCAGTGACTTTGCAGCTACTACAGCAGCATGAACACGTTATTTATACTACTTCTACTGCACACCACATGACAATATGACAAAACAAAACTTGCAAATTGTAGGGTCAGAAATTTTTTTGCAATGGCTAACATGATTATTAAGCAGATCCTCATAGTTGATATACTTAATTTGACCTGTTTTTTTTTTTTCCATCTGCCAATCCATTAGAGAAAATCCAATGAGACCAAGCTAAACTTGTTCAGGATTCCATTTAATCCAAAAATAAAAATAAATAATAAAAAAAATTGAAAAGAAGGATCCCAGCTGTGATGTCACATTTTCATAATTATATATGTCTATTAAAGTTCTACAAATAGGTCTAATAATCTCTAAACATATTTCCACTTCAGTTAGATTTTAATAAAGCTAGCAAATAAGCAAATTCCAGCAATTACAAGCTTAAGTTTGCCGAGCCAATATCTGTCACCACCATTGTTCAGTGTCACATTGCTATGACTAGTGAAGTCTCATTACTTGCATAACCTTTGTTTTCAAAGCAGTTCTTTCAGTTTCGTGTAGGCTCTTTGCATGGTACTCAGGAAACTTCTTTTTATGTTTGGTTAAAGGAACGTAATTAACCACATCACAAAAAGAGGTTTGAAAATAAATAGACATAGTACGTTTTGAAATGGTTCAATGGCTCTTGCAGTAGACTGTATCATTATATCACAGTAGATTTAATTATTCAAGTATCAGATTTGCTATATATTATTAGACACTATTTTATTAGTAATTAAATATTATGACCAGAACTGCATAAAATGACATTTATTTGTTTTGTTTTTTAAAATTATTTAGACCAATTTATTGAGTATGTGCTGATTAGTCTGAAATACAGTCATTTTAATGTGTGGTTATTCTTCTTTTGTTGTAAGTTGTGCCAGCCCATGCGACTCTTGTGTCTTGGAGAAAAGTCCTGACACCAGAACCACGATGTTGTGGTGTATGACACAAATTTTAGACAGAAAGAAAAGCAAAATGAGCGTTTAGCTGTGAGTGTGAATTGCCTTTCGCACCAGACAGATTTTCTGATCCCATTATGGCTCCAGCTAGCGTTTTTAGTGCAAATTTCTCAGCGCTTGTGTGGATTGCACATGCTCCCGATGCCTAATGAGGGAGCATTAGCCAAGGGAGAAGCAGTAATTAGACCAAGCGTCAGAGAGGAGGACAGATGGCATGCAAAGACAAGTCTTTTCCTTCAGACTTATTGTCCCACTCCTTCAAGGGATGTCAAGACATACAGTTTTTTATTCCGGCTCATCATACTTTTGATACACTAAGCACAAAACAGTTTGCTTTGTGAGGACAAATTGATTTGAATTATTACCTTGGACACAATAGGCTTGATATCAAGAACATTGCTAATAGATTGTGAAAGGGCTTTTTTATGAAGCTGACAAAGGTGAACTTTAAAGACCCAGCTAAGGATTAGAATAATAAATACTATTTGAGTGGATGGCATTTACTATGAGATTATAGATGAGTCTAGTTTCAGGTGTGTAAAAATGACTGATCATTAAATTGGTTCAGCTATGGCTGAGATATCTCCAGCCATAGCTAATCTCCCTGCTTTTCCTTTAAAATATTCAAGAGACATTTCCTGATTATGAAAATCATGATTATGAAAAATAATTTATGCCTCTGTGTTCATGCAAAACGTGATAGTCAAGTTTTGACTGTACATAATTAGCTTGGTACTATGTCATAATGTAATGTGTTTTATTAGTGT
Organism: Electrophorus electricus; assembly: GCF_041902795.1. NCBI lineage: Eukaryota > Metazoa > Chordata > Actinopteri > Gymnotiformes > Gymnotidae > Electrophorus > Electrophorus electricus. Next base: position 20,074,923 of record NC_137512.1, on the reverse strand, counting down.
ATTGTTTATGGTAATTTATTGTTCGTGTAGTCAAATATTGCAATGTGTTCTGCATTTGTCGATGGCACATTTGAGTCTCTAATTAGGTTGTACAGAGTCATGAGGAAAATAGTGGGAAGTTGATGACAGCCCCGTCAACATCTCGCTGTGGTTGCAGGCTAAGTCGCTGCATGCAAATGAGCTGGGTATGAGAAACACTAAGTGAGGTGCCCTGTGTGTGCGTGCGCTCAGGAATCATGAACAAGCAAGCGCACACGACTTAATTACATTCAAGATACACACCCACGCACCTCTGAACATCAGAAAATGTTAGAATGCAACTGCTGAGAGGTTTCAATCTCTGTCATGCTGGAAAGACCTGCATCTTTTATGACTGCCTGTGCTTCTCCAGATCATCTGCAGACCTGCAGGTCCTGATTTACACTGACTTCCTTCTCTGTCCCTCTGTCTCTCTGTCTCTCTCTCTGTGATATAGCTGTCAGTCCAGATGCTGGATGAAAATGTGTTGCATGGGCTCTTCAAAACTGGGCACATTGCTGAGTGACGCCCAGGCGTGCACCGGATGCTGTGCGTTAGGGGATTCTCCCCGATTCTCACATATCAGCCGCGGCCTCGCACCACTCCCCCCCCCCCCCCCCACACACACACACAATATCTCACTCCTGCTAAACTGCCTGAATCAGTACAATGAGTGTTTAAAGGGCCCCACTTTCTCAAAGCAGACTGAGCGGTCTTTTCTTTCTGGCCGTTTTAATGTCGCATTCTTGCCTAGCATTTTGTTTATTTTTTCTTTCTTTCTGCTGCTACTGCCCTGGTGCTGTCTGTCTCACACACACAGCTGCAATGCCTGAGGCGCAAGGCCACGGCCCACACCTCACAAGCCCACACCCCCTCCCTGCACAGAGGAAACGAGGAGCGTTTACACCTGAAGAACTTAGCCGAAGGACACAGAGCACTGAGTTATTAGCCATCCATAACAAACTCACTTTGTCTCTGTGCTCTTTACAGAATGTGGACCAGTCGGCAGAATCACACACCTGTAACTATTATAAATAGATTGGTAAAAATGCACTTCCACACACAAACCACGAATAATAAGGATAAGTAATAACAATTTTAATTCTTTGATACTGTCTAGAACAACAGAACAAAGTTTTTTGTTTACATATTACTCTGTGCAAATATTTTTAAGGCTTAGGGTGCATGTGGAACAAATACACCCTTATTGTCTCCAGTGGCTAGAAGCTGCTCTGGGTGCGATAACGACTTTGTGTGGATGAAGGCATTGTGCATGCATGTGTTTGTGCACGCGCCTGCAATCAGCAGCACCTGGGACAGCAGGGACCGCGGGAGGAGTACCCGTTCCCAAAGTGCCGAGCGGCAGCGCCCGCCTGGCTTTGGCACCTCAGCTGTCAGCCCATCCTGTTGGTAACGCCAAGGTGTGGGGCGAGAGAGCCGATAATGAAGGTACCGTCTTGTTGTCACGACAGATTGTTTGCTCTGGGCCTTCCGAGGTGCCGGCGTGCTCCACGCAACTCCACGCCCCCTACTGCCTTAGGGCTTGGCACCTCTGCCAGGGAGAGGAAGGTATTTATACCCTCCACACATCCATCATCGCTGACGTCCTGAGCCACTGTGTTGAGTGCAAATGATAATATTTGGCCTGATGACTGACTCTATTTTGTGTGTATGCGTGCAAGTGTGTGTGCATGTATTTTCCTTTCCCTCTTCCTAATCATAAACAGAAAACAAGACGCAACAGACAACAACATAATTAACTTTCACCTGCTCTTCCCACAATGTTTGAAAAGTAATTCTTCTGTAAACTGAACACTATCCAGATTCCAGATTTTTTTCCATTTCACATACTTCATTTATAGATTTAGAGTTTTAGAAGTCTATTATGCAATAAAACTTTTTTTTTTTTCAAAAAACTCGGCAAGACTTTTTGTGCCCTTCTCGAGAGCTGCAGAACTTGAGAGGCTGAATAGCAGGGACTGGGTCTCAGTAAGCCAAGACTACAAAAGGTTGCTTTGTGAAATCTGTCACAGACTGGCCCCTAATGAGTGTTCGGCTGGGATGAGAGACGCCCACTTCCCCCTCACTAATTGCTTTATTAATGGTCTGCCTGTTTTTGATACGGCCGTTCGTGTAAGCACCAGCTCTCCTGCACATTATCTGGCTCTCCAAATCAAAGATACCTGACCCCTTAGCCTAATATCACAGGCTGGGAGTCTGGTAGGAGGCAGGGACGAAGGCTAGAAAAGAGAGAGGGAAGAGAAAAAACTTTTAAGGCTTTCAACCCACTGATGAAGAGGATAATTTGAAGAAAACCATATGCACAGGCATCTGCTTCTCCTGACTCTTAGCTTACTGAAAACTATCTCCAGAGTCTCTCGAAGCACACCAAACACTGTTTTTAAATGGAAGGGCCATCTGTCTTCCACTCTTCCCTTGCGAGGGCTTTTCTTGGCATGCTGAGATGTCTTACCTCTTCCGCCGACACTCTGAAATAAGTGTGTCTCCCCAGACAAGTCAGTGGCGAGTGTTCATCCAACTCCCCAAAGAAGAGAGATGCAGGCCTTGTAATCGTTGGACGTTGTTTGTGTGTGAATCTGTTACAAGTGCTTGGAAAAGAGTGGATCTCACACTAAATGTCACACAAAGTGAACTGCCAACATATGACATAAAGTAAATATTTTCTTAGGCATAATTCCTGTGACCAATTAACTTCCAATCTGTTTCAACTTTGAAGCAAAAGTTCCATTTAAAAAAAAAAATTTTGCTTCTTTAATCCTCCACCTGTCTTGAATCTGAAGCCTTGGGGAAGACAAGCTTAGAGAAGAGAGGAAAAGTTAATAAAAGTTTTCCTCTTTTTTTAAAAGCTCTTCTGCAATGGAGGTCCATGTCTGTAGTACGTAGGATAACCTGGTTTGCTAAAATTTGTCCTGTTCATTTAATCGAGTCTACATCAACACAAAATAATGTTCCTTTAATTGCTATAATGCTCCTTTAAATAACTAAAACAAAACAGCCAAATTACACCCTGATCTTTTATATAATCTATTTTAATATATTTTATATTTGCAAATCATTCTTATATGCAAGTTGTGTTACTTTGACTGGGACTTGTTATATCAGATATATCTATCCACCATTAAGCTTAATGTAACTGTATCACAGTTTATAAACTGTTTTGACTATGCAGGCTACTGTATTTCCTAACTGTGATGGTCAGGTGAAAAAAAAAACTGTATTTGCACAGGAATGCATACAGAGACTGAAAAGGAAGTCATCAGCATGTGCTGGACTAATTAATGCAGCTAATGCCATGAGCACTGGCACTGAGGCTTATAATGAGGCAGTTGTTTTGAGAACCTGGGCTGCCCGGGACGCCTGCAGGTGTCTATTGTGCTCCCTCTCCATGAGGGCTTTAGGAGTGGGAGGAGTGGCGGCTAGTTTGAAAACGGCCCCTCGAAAAGGACTGGGCCTGGATTAGCTTGTTCCCAGCAGTATGGGGCTATTCGGGGGGTAACGTCATTAGATGGCATTAAAGTGATTCGCTTTTCCCTCCATTATTCTAGAGATGTTCCACAGTGAGCACAGGATTAGTGGGTAAAAGCAGCTTTAATTGACGGACTGCATCATTATTTATTTCCCCCCAAAATAATGTTATCCTCCCCTGCTTTGAAATTGGATTGGGCTAGATTAGTGATATCATTCTATGGCATGTCTCTATCCTCAAATATGAGGCAGGAAGGAGAGAACAGGACTGCTGTATTACAGCTTGTCTCAAATGACCAAGTGTATTTAGCAACCACCATGTTAATAAGTGAACCCAAAGTTGTTTCTCAATTTTCAAGCATAACTTTTTGGAAATCACAATTTCTAGTAACTAATAGCACACAATTAGAAAAATAATGCAAAATGGAAAATCAAACTCCTTAAATTAACACCAGAAAATTAAGCCTATTTTTGCCTAAGTGAGGTAAAGTGGGTCTTAAGTAAAAATCTCCTAGTTCCTGCTTGCCGGTCACCTCCCTCGACTTTTCCTGTTCTCTATGTAGCGGGGAACAAGAGCGCAGCACTACTGCAGTCCTCTGTCCCTCTAGAGCCGTGGTGTAATTAAAGCGTGATTAAGAGGCAGGGTCTGATGAATGTGTTTCTAAGTGCCCCATGCTGTGCTGCTGTCGAGCCCAGCGTGGTGGTTTTAATTGATTCGGGCTAATCAGCGAGCAGAATTAAAACAGTCACAGTTGTTTGGGAGAACAAGAGAGGAGGACTGAGTGCCAGGACGAGAGCAGGCAGTGTAAAGCTTGAGCCACGATGGATCGACACTCGGTCCTGCATAAATTACGACATGGAGACCCGCCATGCGTCCAGCAGGTTGGTAAGACAAACGCTAGCTGCTATTGTTTGATAACCCCCCCACCAGCTAAAAAAATGCTCGTTGGCCATAAAATGTTTAAAATGGTGGCTTTTGCTCCTGCCATTTTCTATGACCTTTCTAGAGTGTTCACTTACCTTTGGTGCAGTTATAACTAATGAGGCAAGAATATAGTGAAAATAAATGATGTTGCTGAGCGTCGAGAATAGAACCAATTTATGAACAGAAATCACTGATTGTTTTGTCAAAGCATCGTCTGTTAGGCATTTGTCTGACCAGTTATTCCTATGGCTTGACTTCAGGCAGATTCCTCTGTCTATTTACTCAAATCTGACTTGTTGGGAGAGTTGTTTGTTGGTCTTACACCCCCTGTGTTGAAGCTCTGGTGATGGCAGGGGGTCCTGATGCTTGGGCCTTGAGCAAAGGAAGTCCTGGTTAGGTTTCTGAGGGCACCCTTCAGGAACTGGAGGGAAGCCAGTAATGCATAGAGGGGGCAAATGACATCAAAGTACAACAGCCCATGTAAGCTATGGGAACTTAAAGTAGGTGCGGTCTTGCAGGAGGGGTGGGGGTGTTGCAAAACCTTTGTTGTTGGAGTACCATACACTGCTGCAGTGGTTCCAGGTTGGGGCTTTAAGACATTGTTTGACTGAATGTGAGTGCAATTTAAAGGAGTAGGATTTCATTCCATGTAATCCTATAAATAATATTATAAGCAAACAAGAAGAACATCATCTATCCATGCATATGACATCAGGTAAGGCTCATATAAGCCTTTTGACAACGTAAAAAACAAATTCTGCATTAATTGTATTCAGGTGCAACTGGAATCTAATTGTGACACTTAACACAGATCTGCCCATTTGTGGTTTAAAAAAATAATCAATAAATGAATAAATAGAATCCCTTGACATGTAGTGCCTCTTCAAAAAAATACAACATGAAGACAGGTTTGGCTTTGGACAATCTCACAGATTATAGCTGCCTGATGAGAAAAGGCAAGCTGGTTGTGCAGATGGTAGTCATGAGGCACTTGTAAGATACAGTTGGGCAGATGACATGTCTAAAGATCTGCCTTTATGATCTCCATTAGTATAATCAGACAATCAAGCACCTTTCAGGGGCTCACTGTCACTTGTGGAGGAGCACTGAGGCATTTATAAAGGATCAAATGAGTTGACGTGTGTAGTAATTATGTGTGCAGTACACAAACTTTGTACTGGCTATCACAATAAGTTTTGTGCTTTATTAGACTAGACCTGTTTTTACAAAATATCAAATGTTTTTGCGTCATTACAAATGCAGTAAACATCTCCCTAAGGCACACCCAGATTTTTCTTGAACTAAGTCATGTTAAACTGCTACTCACCCAGAACATTTTTTGGAGAGAAGATATTTTCATAATTTTTACTTCAACCACTAAATAATACATGTATTATATCATAGTTAGTAAATAAATACAAATTACTACTTAAAAGTGATATATCAGTATTTATAAAGTCGCTGATTTGATTGCATACAGTGGTTCTTCTTACCACTCAGACAGACACGTGCTCACAGAGACACACATGTACATGCGCACACACATACACGCACTCAACCCTTGCACCTCCCCAGCAGGTCTGTTGTGCACTGTAACAGGCACACCTGGAGACGCTCGAGTGATCCTTGTGTGAAGCCTGTATTATGCTAATTGTGACCCACGGGCACTGTGTGAAGGCTTGGTATAATTATCCGTGTAATTGTCTCGTATTTTGTAAAGTGCCAGATCGTTTAATTCGGGATTAACATTTCTCACCTCCAACGGCCGAAGGCTTTGCCTCAGCTCACCGCCGCTCCCCTGTGGGGAACTTGACAATATTCATATGCCTCTTTCCATCTATTTCTCTCTCTCTCTCTCTCTCTCTCTCTCTCTCTCTCTCTCTCTCTCTCTCTCTCTCTCTCTCCCCTTCTTCCTCTTTTTCTCCCACTGTCTCTTTCCCCATGCTTTCTGCTCACCGTAAAGCTGGGAGAAACCCAGTCCTTCCACCAGCCCTGCAACTTGTGGATAGCACCTCTTGTGCATGTTCCCCAGCAATGGGCACAGTGGAAATAACATGGCTTCACTGAACCTTCCTCATGTTTGTAGAGGGAGATGACAGAGCTGCTTTCATTTATGTCAGTGTCAGTTTTCACATGCTTGATGCGTTAATCCCCACTGTGTTTGTTCAGGACTGGTTGGGATGAGTTCCTTCTCCTGCTCTAAATGTGCTCGCTGTGTACAGGCTGGCCAGTGCCACAGCCACAAATTAGGGCTTTATTAGGAGTCCTCTCTCACCAGGGTTTTCTGTCTGTTACTGAGGTCAAGCAAGGCTCTCAACATCTCTGACGGATAACTGGGTGTATGCATTTATGCTTAAACATCTTGTGCACTGTACTTGCTGTTGGCAAAAAAATAAACAAAAACACTAGAATACACACTTGCCACATGGCCTAAATATAGAAGTATGTGTGTTCTTTGTTTTACAGTCAAATGAGTTGTATTATGCATTATGATATTATGACACATACTAACATTAGGGATATTACTTTTCGACAGAGAATTAGGCCGTTTACAGATGACAGCCTAAACCTGTTCATCCCATTAATGCTGCACAGAACTTGTTGTCCCTAAAGGCAAGTGTGACTGATGAAATCACATCTAATAATTCAGTAAAGCCATTCCATTCTTTCTAACTCTTTGACCTTATGATGCCATCAGAAATATGACATGTGTCAGATTATGTGCTATGTTATATAATAATTTGACTGATAAATACTGAAAAAAATACAGATGTTTCTAAAACTGTTGTTTTTAGAGTCCCATTTTTCTTAAAATATGACCTTGTCAAGCTTTTCTTTGTCACATTATTATTTTTACTAAGACAAGAAGTAAACTGAGCCGTCTGGGGGCAAAACCAATTAGGCCATCAGTAAGACAACAGTGTTTCAGGTGACATTAATCTGACAGATGCCAAATCACCTGACACTGAAAAGTTTTTAATTTAAACACTACTCAGTAAATTGTCTGCTCACTAATGATGTGAAGGTAAATAATACAAGTCTGGACAAAGTTCAATTATTCAGAGTGGCACCTGAGGCATTCACAGTACAAATGTATTTACACCCGTCTCCCAGTAACTCAGTGCCCCCCGGCACACAGATATTTCACATTTCCCAGAACTCATGGCAGCCTTTCTGCAACAGTCATCTGACTTTTTTTTTTAGAGGTTTACACACAATAACAGACACTTGATCCAGTCACCCTCTGTCCAACGTAAAGAAATACCATCTTTCAAATATCTGCCAGGCCAACAGTTAGGGGATTTACAAAGGCTGTGCAACATTTATAAAATAAATTTCTTGATCAAAAAGACATGTCTAAGACAACGGCACACATAATGCCACTAAAACACTGTAAAATACTGTTTCAAATCACTATTGGCCTAATACGTTTTGTATGCCATTATACATTGTACTGTATTCTGTGTTAAAAGGTTGCTTCATTCTTTGGCTAAAATTTAACATAGTCAGAAATATTCACTCAGTGAGTGATTCAGCAACATCCTTCTTTACTTTGGAGGCATACCATCAAAAATACAACTACCATCAAATACTGAACTATTTTAGCTCTTTGTCACATGGCATGTTTGTATTTGTCTTTTTCAGAGAACTCACTAACAAATAGCATGTTATTATCAACATTGCGTCATTCGCAAACCAAGGAAGTGATGTAAAAGACATCCTGGTGCAGACATATAAACTGGCAAGTGTATGGTACAACCTGTCAGCCTAGACATCAGTAAGCCCAGCCCTGCTCCTCCCATTATAGCGACACACAATAATAGCAACACACATAACAGGAATGTTGCGACATCACTAGTTCAAACACCTGTTTCTAACTGAAACCTGGTTGAGTATTTGCTCAATTACAATGTTGGAAGTCATTATGGAAATGCCAGTGATCATGACGGGGAAGTTTCAAATGGTATTTTAGCTATGCACTAAACAACCTCGAATGAATGACTAAGATGACACATTTAGTCCATTTTGGAATCACTCTTGGCTAATTATTTCCACTTGAGCACATTTGTTGTATTCATCCGCATACTAGTCTTCAAGAGACCTGTCATCACACTGGAGGAGCGATGAGGACCTGCTGCTCAGTTTCAGTGGGTTGTACATGCCAAGTAGTTTTCTGGCACTATCTTTATAACTAACAAATACTGTAGTTGCCAACTGTCCTTACAGGATTTTTCTTTATGGTTAAAAGTGTATTAAATCCATTTTTTTTCACAACACAGGTCCTTCCTGTAGGATCTACATGTGCCATGTGTACCTGAAGCTGGGCTGGAGGAGCATCAGAGCAGCCTTATCTGATCCAGACCACTTTACAAAGACACCTGTGGAATTCTAAGTGATAAACTACCACCTAAGTACCCTTAAAAAGAAGATTTACTGTCATGCCATAGCTATCCTGACAGCTGGAAGCAGCACTGCTGGGCCCTTGCAATAATAAAACACAAGTTACGAGGTAATGAGGGTTGTTCCATAACTGGTTTTGAGGCAAAACTATGCAGGTCAAAAGCTTGCACAGCAGAGAGCAAATTAAAGCAAAGCAACAGATCAACAGTGAAAATCCTCAGTAGACATGATTTGTCCAAATGATCCCCTAATGAGTCTGACTGCAACAGTCACCCAGAATTTTAAGGGAGTCACAAGTTGCCAAGCCACATCATGGGTCAGGGACAGATAGCAGAGCTGTCAGGTGAGGGCTTTCGGGTTGCTTACCTGCAGGTTTGGGTTGAAAGCGTTTATTTGACACCTAATGTGATGACAGGTGTCAAGGCAGGGTGCCTCTTCCTTTGTTTAAAAGAGAGGAGCTAGAGGGAGGGGAGGGGCCAGGCTCCCCAGCCCCTGGGGTCTTCCTGTGGTGGCGTATGTTTCCAGTGCACTCCCTGAAGGTGAGGGGCCCTTAAATAGATGCTTTAACTAGCCCAAACGGTTCCCCGGTGAGCACAATTAGGCCTTAAACACCCTTGTGCACCTCTCTGTTTGTTTTCCTCTTCTGATATAGACGTGTTGTTTGTTTTTGGTGATATGTCCTGTTTGATACATAATTTTTGACAATTGCACAAACAAAGTGCAAAAAAATCAATATTGTTCACTTTAACAATAAATGGGAAGAACAAATTTTCCATAAAATAATAAGCAAATAAGTCCTAAATTGTATGGTTTAACATATTTGTCCAGAAGTGCAAACACACATTTGGCAACTAATTCTGTAGTAGTGACTAAATCTCTGAGCTGTGCTGGAACATGAGTAAGAGAAAGTGCTAACAGTTTGAAGGATTTTGATTGGAAGCTTTGGCTAAATTTCTTTCAAGGAAAAAAAGAACACTGATTGTTATCGATGGCTGACTTCTAATTTGCTTCATTTCAGAGAGGTGACGTGAGCTGACAAACTGAATGAGAATGGCAAATGGGAGAGAGAGAGAGAGAGAGAGGTTGAAAGCTAAACTTTGGCATAGTACAGTGGGAGTGCTGCCTCACTCCTCCATCAACGATCATTTCTCACAGGACCGTGCCACGTTCCACTCTTGCAGCCACAGGGACTTCCATGCCCAGTCCCTGCCTGCTGAGTCTCCAGTAGCGTCTGGGATTATGACAACTGACAGACACAGACAGACATACATACCTACAGATGGTGATATGCCATGGTAACAGTGAGACTGTTCAATGTTGTCATTACACAACATTTTTTATTTTGGGTTATGTTCACTGGTGGAAGCCTACAGCAGTTCTGCAGTTAGCATTACCATTCCTGCCATGCTTTCTCACAGTAAACTCTGCAAGCCACTGAGTTCACTGGCAACTCCATATAAAGCTTGGGCAGAAGATCCCTAGTGACAATTTTATAAGCCACACAGAGTTCCGGATCCATGTAATTAGTTTGCCTATAGAGGATATCTGCATAGTAGACACAGATTCACTAGGGAGGAGATTTTTAAGATACATCAGTGTCCTCTAACCCTGGAGACTTGCACAGCAGGCTTTTAATACTGCAGAAATACAAACTACTTTGTTAGTGTAGAGAAGGTTAAAACATCATACAAATGTAAACAAAAACAACTTAAAAGAAAATTCAATGTATGAGCTAGTAGTTCTGAAAGCAGGCTCACCAAAGAGTTTGTGGGAGACTTTAAATGTGAATGTATATATTGTTGGGGACATATGGCTCCAGGGGGCGTATCATTAACTAATCTTTCTTCTACATGTTTTCACCTGTACGGAAGCTATGCAAAAAATGTCATAGCTCACTATATCCTGCAGGCAACCGAAGACATGAGGCATATGGAGGAGTGTGAAGGGAGCTTACAGCACATACATCAAATGGAGCAAAATGACTAATTCACTACCCTAATGCATCCTGCCAGTCTATCACAGCCATATTTATGCAGTTTATTGTCATTTCTCAGTGACAGGAAAACGATAGATAAGTTGACACCTTAACAGGAAGGCAAAAGAAATTCTTCCGCTGCAGCGTCTTCATTATCAAGAGTTTCTGTGGCACAGAGTGCCCTACTGGAGATTAAGCTTGTTATTGGCTGATCCTGTTTGCAAGAGTGGAATAACTCTTCATTCCTCTTGATTTATTGATGAAGAGTTTTTGTGTGTTGCTATTACTCCTGACAAATTTGACAGGATGGCTTTATACACAAGTTTAGAGTGTTATCTGATTAAAAGAAACCGCAGGAATGAATCCAACTATGGGTAGCATATGCTTAACTGTAGCAGAGACCTCTTGTGGTTTTTTATGGCAGTTTATGAAAATGGCACAAGATCCTGAGAAATATGACTACAGTAGAAAGCTATACAGTAAAAAGCGGGTGAGACGTTGTTACACTTTTCAGTCTTATAGTCTTTCAGTATTCACAATATAAGCAAATACTGATTAAGCATCCAGCTGGCTTGTATATGGGCTAGAGCTGGTGTATGTGTGAGGCAGGCCATCTGTAGGCCTGTGCTGAATGCTGCCTATGTAATTACTTGCTGTTTTCTTGCTGGCTTACATGGGCTGTTGTAAGTTTAATAGGAAATTTCCACCTTTAATTTAGTCCATATCCAGGTAATAAACAATAATAGTAGAAACAAACAAACATGCACAAACAAACTGAGCATAAGCTAATTTTAGTACCACGAGTGAGTCTCGTTAACCATTTAGACTGAATGGAGCTTAACTGGGCTGTAGCTTCCAAGTAGGACTCTGATTAAGATATAGCTGAAAGAATTTAAATGTGACATGATCATTAGTGCCCTACTTTGCTCCATCTGTGAAGTACACTGACTACCAGTGCTATCCAAACCATTTGAGGATCAAAACACAAAGCTCTTGATTCAAGACAAAAATCCACCAGACCATGAGCTCAGGAAGTAAAGCTGAACATAACGTGTAAAAAGGGGGTGGTGAGTAACCACACCTTTTAATCAAAGCTGCTTTCCCTAGGGTGCAATTTTCACCTTTTTTGTTCTAAGCCTAAGTGACATAGAACACCTCAGAAGCCCCAAATAGCACATAGAAATAGGTTGATTTTCCACTAATATGAATTTTTGCTTCAATTCTTGACAATCAGGAGTTATTTCTGCAGTAATAAAATAATTGAAGTTTTGGGAAAAAAAACATGAGTATTTCACACATAACTCAACTGGGATCAGAGCAGATGTAATGAAAACACATTATTTCTAGCGCTGTTAATGAATATGGCTTCCATTACAGAACAGGGTGCAAATTATGGTATGAAGGAGAAACAGGCTTAATGTAGCTTGTTACATTCACATGGATAATGATGCACTAAGGAACTGAGTGATATTTAGGTGTATACACAAAACCCTGCACTCCTTCCCTCCACCTGAGAGCGAGGTGTCTCATATATCCCCTTCTACTTCCAAAACAAACGTACTTGATCGACTACAGAGTCAGGTGTGTGGAGTGTTTGTTGCCCTAATTCACCAGACTTCGCTATTTAACACAGTTTATTTATTCACCTTACGCCCACAGGATATGCAGCTTAGCTGGCATGATTAAAGCAGCACTATGTAAGTTTGGGCAATTGGGGACCTCTCTGGTGCAGATATGCAATTGCATGAAACATGAGGAAGAATATTTTGTAATGTGGCTTGCATTTCATTTCCTCAAGCGGATATATAATTTATAATTGCAAGTGCTTTCATGTTGAAGGAGTATTAAAAAAAACTTGATCAGATGATCTTTGTGTTGGAAATATCCTCTGAGGAAATGTTGAGCATTACCTACTGTTGTAATCATATCCTTATCAATATGTTGGATTTGTATTTGAGAGATATGAGAATAAAGTTGTGTGTGTGGTTTTTTTTCATTTAATTTGTAAACCTTTTCTATAGTTTCACTGTGTTCTTCTCTCCTGTTTCATCAGTGTATGCTTGATTGCCTGCTTATTCTCTGTTTAATTTAGTCTGAAGTCATACATTTGACAATGAGAAGAAAATGTAGCCACTTTTTTGTGACAAGAATGCATATTATGTATAACAGTGTTTACACAATGACATACAGATGGTATGACTGGAAATGATCTGAGGGATCTGAGTATAATGGCCAGCCTGTTTTTAAAACAGCAAAGGACGAACTCTGAAGCAAAAAAAAAAAAAAAAAAAAAAACTTTATCAAAGTAATAATCTAATATTAGTAAATTAGCTAGCTAACACAGCTATGCAGCTACAATAACTTCACAGTTACAATGGTATATTGCATTACACTACAATGGCTACGTTACACTACATTATTTCCACAACAATAATAATCTGGCTATCCATTCGCAGTAGCTAGCAAACCAATGACACAATTTACCTGTTTAGCAAAAAAGCTCTCCTTTTTAGCTTACCGGCTTTCTTCAGTTTTAGGTTTCTTTGATTTGACCACGGCTAACGAAGATGACTGGGTATGTCAATCCAGTCTCTATATTCAATATCTCTCTCCTTCCATTCGCGGGCTAGCTGGGCACTGCGCGCCACACCACTAACGTAACGTAGCCATCGAGCCTAACCGTCTTTTTGAGCCTGTGCATATAAATAAAATACTTAAAGACATGTCACGTGTTTCGATAAACTATCGCCAAATCTGACTTGACAGCTCCTGTAGATTTAAATGAATATTTCATGCTTTACATGGTGACTCGCAGCAGAAGAAGGACACTACATTTTGTCAGATATTTTTGCTCTGGACTCAGTAATGTAACTTCAATTTTAACAAAGCAATCTGTGTACACTGTGTAGCTTTAATAGCTGTAGGCCTACTTTGATGCATTGTATTTCAATTTCAATGAGTCTTTGTGATATTAGTGGTCTTTGATATTAGTGATATGAGTGTTTGGTATTAGTTGATATTGAGATAATCCCTTATCTGATTTATATTTTTCGTCATCGGTATTGTTTTTTTTTTAAATTACCTGTGGACATTTATTTAGTTGATACATTGTTTAAAATTAAGATATGTGCACAGCAAACAGAGTGAAGACCTACTTATGTAGACAATGCAGAAAAAAACAGTGTTAAATAAAAGTTTATGTAACTTCACCAATTTTATGTCTCATTTGGTATTATGATTTGATATTATGGTAATGTTATGATGTTATTATTGTTGTTATGCTATTAAATTATTGTACTTTATAAACATCTTTTAACATTTTATAGTCTTTATATAATGCATTACTAAGTTGTCCCCTGTAATGTAACTTATTGTCCTATGCACGTTTTCAGAACACTGGTTCATGAAAGAAGATTTTGAAACCCCATTTGCCTGCTTAGTTTCTACTACTGTATATTCAAATTAATTTGGGAATTCACCTTGGTTGCAAATTGCTCCAGATCACAACTGATAAAACTCTACAGCACCACTTCATTGTATATGGACAATAGCTGCACAGCTATTTTTCATGATTCCTGAAAAAAGAGCTCACTGTTCTCAAAATCTACTGTATCTGATAAAAGACTCTTCAGGTAAATCTTGCGCTGAAGGAATATCCAGAGTACAACACACCATACAGTGAAGTTACTCTCACAATAATTGTAATAACTTACAATTATTATGACTTGTCTAAATGTTTTCTGCATGTGTCTTGTGCACACTGGTTGCACACATATGTGGTAGTACTAAATAAAATAATATGTTAGGTTTCTGATGTTACATACTGTACAGTCACATAGAGTTGTCTAGAGTTAACTGGACAAGTGGTAATTGATTCCAGCTGTGGCAATCAACTGAACCAGTAGGCTGCAGGTATGTTGAGAAGAACCTGTCCTGCTTCTCTAGGTTGTGTAATTTTGAGCTATATTCAGGGAGTATGTCATGTACACCCTCTTTCTGCTTTAAGGCAGGAACTAGCCCTAGATTCTAAATGGGCAAATGCTGAAACAGAAGAGTCCATTAAATGAGGAAAACATGACAGATGACACAAAAGATTAAAAACAAGATTAAATATGTACTCATTTTGGTTTCTGATTGTAAGTATCATGTCAAGTTTTGCTTGCAGTAATTCTTGCATTCATGTCTTTTAGAACCTCAGTTCCAGTGTCATAAATGCAAAGAATTTTCTCAGAAGGTATCTCAAACTTGTTCTGATCTAAAAATAAAGCATGGAAATTAAATAATGTCAGGATAACCAAAATAACGTGTACAATCAAAGTAAAAATCACCTTCAGTAAGAAAGTCAGCATAAGAAAGTTTCAGTTTTTTTTGTTTTGTTTTGTTCTGTTTTTTTTGAGTTACAGAATAATTTCACCATAATACTTTACATCTAAAAAAGGTTAGGTACGCAGTAGGTGCTTTTGTCTTCTTTCGGCTTCCACAAGTTAGCTAGCTACTAGCCACTAGGTTAAAGTGCTTGTATCAGTATGTATGAAAGAATACCCATTTTAGACAGCAGCTAAATAGTGCCGCAGAGAAACGTTAAGGTCCATATATGAAAGCGGGCTTGCATTGGCAGGCTAGCTTCGCAAAGGCTGAAATAATGAAGTTTGTTAGCTAGCTATGCTAGCCAAGCATCTCAGAAAAAGAGCGTAACTAGCTTGCTTGTTAGCGAGCTACCTAGTTGGTTTAACAGCTATCAAATATTAACTAAACAGCCATATAAATTAAGTGAGCAATAAATAGCCAAGCGAGCAATAAACAGCCATATAAATGAGCAATAGATATATGTACTCGTCCGATGTAAGACATTTCTCCATGTTTCTCCTGTGTGAGGATTAGGAAAACATTTAGACTCAACTAACGTTCAATGACGTATGAAATACTGGATATCGAACATGATTTTATTGTGTACTAGCAACATGCACATCTGGAGAGACACATCTGCAGCTAAATTAAAACGAGTTTAATGCTCCTATCCCCCGGTCATAAATCAGCCCGTGTTGCTTCAAAAAAGTAAGCCATGCAGTTGTATAAATATGCCTCTCGCGCTCTGATTTATAATTAATTATCTTTAGACCGATTTTGGGAATAGTTCCTCAAGCCAGCTAACGTGGCGTAGTGAAGGATAATTTGCTGTATTCTCTTTTGTTGTTGTTTTTATCGCTGGTGTTTTAAACAATGGTCTTGACTGATTTTAGCGTCTCATAATTTTAATATACGTTAAATAAACCAATCATTTATCAAATTACCGTCAATATTTAATTGAAACAGTGCAGGCACTAAACAATTGTCGAAGCAATGTACAGAATAAATAGAGGAGGGTGTAAAGCCACTTTGTAATTGCAGTGTTTTCATTTAATGCTCAAAAAAACTGACCCACTTTATCGGAAGTGGCTGTAAAAAGAGGCTGAGCATCACTTTATTTGTTGGAGTATTAATTCCAGATTTAATCAGTTACATTTGTTCTTTACAAAGTAGACCCTTTAACACAATTGTAC
Organism: Electrophorus electricus; assembly: GCF_041902795.1. Classification (NCBI taxonomy): domain Eukaryota; kingdom Metazoa; phylum Chordata; class Actinopteri; order Gymnotiformes; family Gymnotidae; genus Electrophorus; species Electrophorus electricus. The sequence goes on along the minus strand of NC_137512.1, from coordinate 20,058,578 downwards.
TTTTTAAAAGGTTTAAGGTTCTAACAACCTTTGGAAGGAAAAAGTAACTCTGGGGAAAGCAGTTTATAAACAGACTATTAAATTTGTAATGCAGTTACGCTACCACTGTGACACACATTTAATATTATGAATGCATTTTTTTTTTAATACAAAGGACAACACATTCAATTCAAGAGTAGCAAGGCCTTTGAGCTGCTTGAAAGATTTCAGCGAGGCTAAGCTTCTTAATTCATCCACCATGTCCTGTTAGAAGACTACTGGTGCAAGGTGTTAAGTGCAGGTAGGTCAGCACCTCTATTTGTGAAAGGGGCTGAAACAGGATGCGGTGTTGACTGGAGGTCTGATATGTGTTGTTCTGGGTTTGTATCCCTTTCAAGTGTTTCCTCTTGGGACCCAGAGATCCATCCCAGGTGGATGCTAAATGCTCTGGGAACCCTGTGACATCACTACAGGGGACTGACCTGCACTTATCCTGCTGGCTGGGCAGGTATTGTCCCAACATGTCAAACAGCCATAGAGCCAGTGATCCTCTTACATCTGCTGAGCCGTTCCACAAGGGTGCAGATGCAGTGAAAGACAGAGTGTCCCTCCTGCAAAGTGAGCAGGGAGTATGAAGAGACCATGGGGCCCAACAGGGCAAACATCACCCATCAGTATGTCAATCACATCTTTTATACTCTTATTTGTCATGAGTGGACTTCCACTCATCATCTTCTCAGTATGGCCCAGAGTGAAAGTGGAGTCTTGAGTAACTTGACTGGGCTAAAAGGGTCACTAGTTAACCAACACCAGCTCACTTCTAGGGCGAGAGACTGCATAGGTAAAATAATGCCCCCCCACCCCCCTTCATTTACCTTAATTTGCCTTTAAATACACATGCAGTTCTACAGAAGGTACAATTACATGCATAGTTTGTGTCCCACTCACATATGCCAGATTTCATTTTATAGGCTAGAGCAAAACAGAAAAGCACAGTCTGGTCAATATGAAAGACAGCAAGAAATAAAACCCCAAGAAAAGTGCACAAAGAAAGCATTATTATAATTTAAACTGGCTATTCTGGGAGAAAAATAGTAACTCAATTTCTAAAGAGTTTACAATGTTTCAAAATAATATTCAGTGTCTAGGGTTAGGGTTAGAGCTACCAGCTCTACAAAAGACAGGAAGGGGTAATATAAGGTAGATATTGCCCCCTGGTGATGATAACATTGACCACTGTACAACACTATAATTTGAAGCCTCCCTCCTTCTTAAAAAAATTTTACAAAAAAAATGTAAAGGTATGGGTACTAGTGACATCCAGGACAGAGGAGTGACACACACACATATTTAGTTCTCAAAGAAAAATAAGGGCATTTGGCAGTGACTAAGTACAGAAAATTCACATATTCTCAAATAACTCTGTATGTGTCATACACTTGGATATGCCCCCCACTACACTACACAAAGGTATAAACAGTATACAGTTTATGCTGGGGTGCAATTAGCACACAGAAGCATACATTGCTATTTATGCTGTGATGCAAATAGCATACATTGCAATTAGTATGCAGTTTTATTTTACACCAGAATGCAAACATCATCTGAAAAAATACCTTCACAACCAACTCTACTCTTAGTTCTTTTCAGGAGCTACATCATTGCTCTGCCCCCTAGTGTCTAATTGTCATCATCACACTAGTGCTGCATCATCAGAGTTTAAGCACAGGTTCATTCATTAGACCTTCATTATCGTTAAATCTTAATTTTAAAAAGTTCCTGGAACTGAAAGAGAACTAATCACAAGAAAGTTGCATTTGGAGTATACATAAAAACAAATTGGCTGTGTTTTTAAATCCATCAAGCTGAGGTATAATATATTGGGGGTGAGCAAAACTCTGGAGGTGTTTCAGGACACCTTATGTAGACCTAACAAAAGACCCAGGCATCAAGTCAGTGCTCTTCGGTCACTCCTTTAATTTAAAAAAAACAAAAAACAACCCATCTCAGACATCAGACAACTCGTCACAGCATTCAAATACTCCATGGATTTTACAAACACTTTGGATGTAGTGTTTATTGAGACTTAATTGTCTTAATACAGCTAATTTCAAAAGGCACTTATTTAGAACAAATGTACAAAACAGAACTCATACAAAAACAGGGCAACAGGCCATAAAAGAAGGCAATAAGAGCGAAAAACTTTCAAACTGCTACTTTGACAAAAATGTTAATGCATTGTCCAATTCATTACTGCACTTGTCTACACAGAATGGGAAGCATAAATCCAGAAGGGGAGCCCTCCAGCATGTACCCAGGGCTGCTCTTCATGTTGTCCATTACGGTGAAGTTCTCTCCCAGGGGCCGTTCATACTGGCCTAAATCCCGAACATTAGGTTTCTTCAGTAAGCCACTAGTTAAATTTCCATTACCATAACTTCAAGGTGCTCAAAATCAACATGTGCACATGTCCATAGGTGGAGGCATGCAGACATACTAGTTTGGCATGTGCCAACAAGACACAGAATCCCACAGTCCCATATACATATACACACACGAAAATACTGCTGTAAAAGTGCCAGTGCATCTGAAAACAAGGGGGGGGGGGGGGATGTTGCTTTAAACTACACTTAAAAGTGCTTTTGGCTGCTACAGGGTTATAAGGCAATAAGGATTTTCTTTGGCCAGGAAAAAAATAAAAATAAAAATAAAGAATCTACTACCTGTCTAATTCCAGTACATTATGCCAAATACAACAAATAAACTGGCCCAAAATCTCTATAACAGTAACAGATTTAATGAACACATCTGTTATAAATGCCAAGTCCAACGTTATTCCAAAATGGAACATTACAACTAAAATGACATAAAACAATTTAAAATACAAAAAATGATTTCAAAATTGGCGACTTGGAAGCCAACAGCAGAGTGAAACAGAGCCACTGAGGTGTAAACCCTGGAGGTCTCAGCAGGCATGGGCTGGTAAAGTCTATGAGGTAGTAGGGATGAGTGTGGGTCAGCTGGGAGACACTTCTGCAGGGACCATGGCTGCCAGAGTAGACATCTTGTCTACTCCTTGTTTACTCCTGCTGCAACAGGAGTCTTCATCATGGAGAGCTTAAAGAGGAGCTCCTCTTTCTCCCGAGTCATCTTCTGGCCCTGCAAAGACTGCTTCTTGAAGGCCTCCTGCAGCTCACTCTGCTCCTTGGATAATTGCCTGAAACCATAGGGGGGAAAAGTCCAATTTGTAAAAGGTAGAGATGACAGTGGGCCTAGACAGGTGTGCATCATTCTTCAGGTTCACACAGTCTTCTTTTACCATGTCTTTCACATTAATAACATGTGACCACAAGATGGAGCTATATATGCACACAACAAATATTCCGCTACATGCTTTGCCCCAAGGAATGTAGTTGTATACATTTTTATTCTACAGGAATAATGAGCACCATTGTATATCAAAGACTAAACAGATCAGGCCATATTTTGAAAATTAGCAATTTAAACTGTTACTTAACCCAGTGACTTGCCTACCTCTTAGAACAGACGTCTTTAGCTACATACCTCAAACTAAAGAGCTTTGATCATAATGATTTCCTTCATTACCTTAAAGGAGCATTTTTCCCCACCCAGACTTTATAAAATGGCAATTACATACATAGCAACTGTACAGAGGCATTCGAATCACAGTCCACCACCTCCTACAGATTGTCCACCCTCACTTTATCTAGGGATCATCTGTGATAATGTGTCCAATCAGTTGCATTAATCATTTCATCAATCTCAGGAGACTACAAAGCTCAGGACTGGATTTGAGGTCTATATTTGAGTACCTCTACTCTAGTACATTCTGACAATTTATGAACTGCCATCTTAGACTTCGAATTGCTAGTGTAATAAAACTGATAGCAAGTCAGTACATTACCGCCTATCTAAACAACCTCAGGGTGGGGTGTCAAAATAAGGTCAACGAAACCTAAAAAAATGATGTTTGCAAACTTCCAAGGGCATATTATCTGCCTAGAACAATAAAGGGAGAATATACAGGAGTACCTTGAAAATATTGGCAAGGTTTGTGTTTATCATTATAAATGATAGGAAACAGCCATTTTAATATGCCTAAGTATTGAAACACAACCCATCCTTTTAATGCTTGGCTGATAGGAAATTCAGACTACAACTTAAGAAGGCATACCGTACGAGTGCTTGATAGTTGTCTATCTGAACTCTGAGGTCCTCGTTCTGACATAGAACTTGCTTGACCTGGGCCTCCAGAGCAAAGTTTTTTTCGATCTGAAAAGAAAGCATGGAAGTAAAATCACTGACAATTTAATAAACAGAATAGTGAAAGCCAACAATCTCCTGTGCATGACTTGAACAAAATGTCTGGACACCTAAAACTGTTTATACACATGAGAAAAATTTAAAAGATCAGAAACGAGCAATTTAAGTATGAATGTATTTAAAAATTGAGGTCAAATTCTACATAAAGCATCCACCTAAATGAACTTGGAAATCTGTAAATACTATAATATATTTATATGCCTAAATGGCCATAAAAGTTCAGCATAGTGAGGTTCTATACTAGCCATTAAAAAAAAAAAAAAAAAGACATACTGAAACTGTGGATTTTGGTGAACCATGTTAAGTCCACCCTGAAAGTGCAAGAGCAAGAGGTCAGCTGTTTCCATCCTGACCAAAAATGGTGAGTGGGAGTTTATACCAGTGCCTCCATCTGCCGCAGCTTGTCTCCCTGCTTCTGTAAACGTTCTTTCTTCATCTCGATGACGAAGAGCAGACTCTCTTGCTCCTGTTCCCAGAATGCACCAGGGCTGCCATGCGTCTAAAAGAGATGGGGAAAATTGCTGTTATTGAACTGTTATTTACATTAGAAGATTTTAAATATAAGCCTGGTTGCATCTCATTGTAATTATTTTACTTAATGTTTTATTCTTTTTATTTATTTGTCTTGTATTTATATCATCATTTGCCTACATTTTGATTTTAGTTTACGTTTATTCTAACGTAACTCAGCGTCACTGAAAATGCTGGCTTGCCTACAGATTAAGATAATGCATAATACTACTATTTTGAAAAAAATAAACTTTTCCTATGACGGTCATTCTCTTCTACACCTGAATGTTTCTCTGCAGATCTCTGTTTAGTGTTGACTCCTTCACACGCTGTTTTATCTCCGTGAACATCTTCAGATCTGCTGTGAGCATGTCAATCTGCTCCTGTCAAGGGTTCAGACAAAGTTCACACCACAAGACCATATTCAAACATTCTACTGGTATATGCAATGTGGCACACTGATGCATAATTTCTAAAGTGCTTTTCATATAGACTTCTTAACAGGCAGACCTGAACAGCCCGTTAGCAGTGCTTTATTGGATACATACTGTACCTTCAGAGCACATTTAGATGCCATGTGAAATTCCTCTAAAGTACTCCTCTCAGCACTGTGTAAGTGCTGCATCTCTTCTGCTTTCTTCTGGTGTTGCTCTGCACAGTTTCTCATCTGCTCCTCATGAAGAGCAAGCAGCTGAGCAATGGTTTCAGTCTTAACCTGTTCATGAGGAAAAAAATGTGTGCATGGTAGTAAGTGTGCATGCATGCTCACACCCACACACCTCAATAAAGCATGCAGATTCACCAGTGATGCTACTTAACTTTTCAGAATCTGTGGGAAAATTGCAAAAATGTCTCACAGCTAGGGTCTGACTTAAGGAAGCTGCGGTTTCAGACTGAGAGGAAATGACCGTATCTCACTGCAATGGGCGAAAAGCCTCCAAAAGAACCTGCCCACTACTACAGATTATTTTTACTTCACTAAACTGTAAACACTGAGTGTGTCTTGTGATGATCTCTCAAAAGCCCTTGAATGGGCAGTTTACAATCAATCAATCATCTCTTTTCTTCACCCAGAACCAGCTGTATGATCCCAATCAATTAAATGTCTTAATTTTCCTTCATGTGCATTACAATAAGCCTCCCTTCTTCAATAAACCCATACTGATATGATCAGATATGATAAATGTCAAGTTTATGTACACAAATCTACCATTCAAGGGATTGTAGAGTCAATACACATACTACCTTGCGTTCCCATATAAAACAAGTGGAGTCGTTTGCCTAGATTAATCCAACTTCATTTACAAAAGCATTTCTTATTGAACAGGTTTGGTATTGTTGGCCAGAGGTTGGCAAAAAATTCCAGCCCTTCTCAAGGGGGAAGCATTAACACTGATTTCATACACAAAAAATGCACATGGAACAGGCACTGTTCCCAATAACTACATCTGAAAAAAAAAGTATGGCTTGTTTATTACAGGTGATGACTTCAAAATCACCACTGACAATCTCACCTTTGTTCTCCAGTTTCGCTTTAAGCTGTATAGCTTTCAGCTTGTTGCTACATGTCTTCAAATGAACTGGCAAGCAATAACTTTCTCAGATCTTAAATGCCAGTAAAGGCCATTTTATATACAGTAAATAACAGCATTTAAACTTTGCACAAAACACATTACCTTCTGAGTAATGCTGTGGACCAGCATACAAAGATCTCCATTCTGATGCTCCTGCAGCAGTTGCTCTCGCTCTTGAATCCCTGAGGCTGCCAGTACTGTATGCAGGAGTTTAAGCTGCCACTCATACTTTTCCAGCTGTGTCTTCAGGCTGGGGCTTTGGTCCTCCTTGGGGAGTTTTCCTGGGGAGATCACCACAGTGATTTAAGCCATTATAGATCAACTACCTGCTCTTCAGCCTCTCATTTCACTGTAGCCATCTGTTAGTCATGGAGCCAAAACCACATGAGGATGAACAGGTCTCTACATTACTAAACGTATGCCAGATGCAACACAGTCGAACAGTGAAAGAGTTGGGCAAGCTATGCATCTTTTATCAGATAAAAAATTATAGATCAAATAGAGATCCCTGGTGCTAGGGAGATGGGATGAGCTGCACCAGAAGGAAAACAAAAACAAACAAACCTGAGACATAAGCTACAGACAGAAGTAACAGGTGTCATTCTGTTGTGTTTGTTTAAGTTCTTTATCTGTATAAAGTGAAGTTATTTAACCATCACCACCATGCTGAGTGCAGTGATGTGATTTAACTACTCACCATTTCCATCATGAGCACTGTTGATCGCCTTAACAGGTGTCCCTTGTTTTGCGATGCTTTTCTTCTGAGGAGTCCAAAACATTTGAATTTAAAACACTGGAGACACTACATACAGCAATAAAAACTCAAAGGAAAGCTTACTTCAGAAAGTTATCTCTAAGGCCATTTTTATGAATGTTCAGACACGATCAATAAAGGCATACTAATAATTACACCTGTTGCATACAGATTTCTCTCTCAACCACTCCAAATCGGTCTAAATATCACTGTTGCATTCACTGAAGATAACATAACAATGACATCACAAATTCCTTGCAGTAACACAATACACTGAGAACCATACCTGGCTGTCCAACCAACCGCCCATTTAATTGCTTATTTCAGTACAGACACTGTGACTACACATTTGTAAGCGAGTTTAAGCATGCTACTCATCTTATCTACTCATACTGTAGTAAAACAGATGGCTGTTTCAATGCAAAATGGAAAAAAAAAAAAAAAGTCACATCATCTTGAGATACACTTTTACTTGAGAAATGTACGATGAACAGGCAAACAGAAATTACATTTGAAGCACTTATAGAATCAGTTGAGAATGACCCCCAACAACCTCTTAGATCTGGACTAGGTTTAAGCTTGGTCTAGAGAACCAACCTTAAAGTTTTGTTAACCACCAACTCCAAGTCAAACTTAACATATACTTTACAAAACTTTGGATGTGGTCATGTGTATAAACATTTACACTTGACACCCACTTTATTAATAACATCTTGTAGATGTATAGTAATAATCTATACTTCATTCTTGTTGGCCTACTCTTCACCATTCAATTCCTCACCACTTGACCAGTATTGGCTGGGATATATTTAGGTGGCATGCCAATCAACACAGCGTGCTGTGACACTTGTGTGTAAAAACTCCCAATTCATTCATAGCAACATTCAATATCATGCAAATATCACTCCTTTGCTGAGTATGGTATGTTGTCACCAATGACCATGTGCAGCAATAAAAACTTGTTCAAGTCAGTGGTGAACTGAGAAATTATACCTGGCTAAAGATGTGCTATAGTCTGTAAGTGAACACAAGATGGAAACTCATCAGCATCAAGGCAATCATAAAGTAAGTAAGACAACACACAAACCATGAAAAATTATGCCATTGGACAAGTCTACAAATTTACTATCATTCTAAATTCCTCATCCACACCCATTTAAAAAACACCAAAATGCAGATTTATAAATTCAACGGGAGCACTTCTGTATGCGGTAGGAAAGTGCAGTTCAACTGCGACTGTTTAAGGCATCTCAAGGCCAGTAGTGTGGTAGTTTGCAGGCGATTTTATGTTTTAAAACTTTTGTGCCAAAGTCAAACATGATGTACAAACAAAGACGAAAATGCACATAGTGCAAGATGTCTCATGTTCGAACAACTTTACTCAGTTCTGTGAGGAAAATGCAGACTTTTTCTGCATTTTCCATTAAGTATAGCACTTCTTAAAAACATTTTTACAAAATTTCTTTTTTAAATTAAGGATTATAAAAATGTCATTGAGTAGGTGTACATTTCAGTCAGTTTTTAAGAAACTAGTTCACTGCATAGGTAGAAACCTTAAGATAGCTGTCATCTGACTCAAGTCTTTCATGGCAATGTCCGCAATAAACAACTGGGGAAAGTAAAAAACGAAACAAAAAAACAAAAAGCAAGGTGTGTTATCAGAGCAAATCATTAGATTTAGTAAAGTATTTAGACTATATTAGCAACATTCATTATTACATTAAAAGAAGCTTTATTTAATTTGCTAAAATGTTTATTAAATGGCAAAGCATAAATGGAGAACTCGGGCAGGATTTTTCATTGCCCAAACCAGATTAAACCACAAGCCATTCGACATTTGTTGGCCCTTTGAAGCAAGGCAACAAATGTTCTTTCGCGTTAACGAACCCTTAACTTTATTACTCAGTGCCCTACATGTGGTTATATGTTTTGAAGTTGTTTTGAATAAATCTTCCGTTTCCCAGACTTGTCTTGCTTAGCTTTTGGAAACATTCACACTTTTCCAGTTGGCCATGTCAACCATAGACACATGGCTTCGAGATTAGCAGGGCCCGAGGAACTAGATGGTGTCCGTCTGTAGGTCACGTTAGAACTTGTGCAAAGGATCGTGTGCAGCAGATCTAGCAGGTTAGTCTAAATCTGGGATAATAACATTTCCTAGCTTTCACTTAATTTTAAAAACAGTTCGTGTTTTTACGTGGCACAAGGAGGATTACAAGCATAAAAAAATATTTCCGCCCATCCAGATAAAAACACTATGATGTTGTAATAGAAAGACAATAACCTTAGAAAAGTCCAATTGCTGATATTTACGGCCACTGATGAGAATGCGGTCGTCAGATTGTAACGGTCTTTAATAATAAAATGCGGAACAAGCAAATGTTTACCCGATTTGCTCGTTTATTTATAATAATAATAATAATAAACCGTTGATGTGGAAAGCTAAACTGTAAAATTCGTAGTCTGCATGTCCAGCAGCTGCTCCTAATTAAAACATTTACAAATCGAAGCAGACTACAACCCTGAATTTCCACACCGACTGCAAGCCTAACTTAAAGACCCATAAGAAAGGAAGTAACCCAGATAACCAACTTGGATGAAGCAGTGAACAGTTCACAAATGTTTGATTTACAGCTTCCTCGCGCTGAAAGGTCTGTGACCTTTTCATTTAATCTGTAACATTCTAATAAAACCCAAAGATGAAGTTTCATGCCTACCTTTTTCCGTGGAACTCGGATACACATCTTGCTATTAATACAACCCATGTTTTCTTGCCAGGCCGCTTCGGTCTAACGAAAACGTCAGAAATCGAAAAGGTTTTTGGCTACCGCTGGTTCAAAATACAAACCTACAAGTCAACCTCCTACTTCACCACGGGGAGAAAAAGGCGTCAGCAGACAGTTCTTTAAACAAATTAAACATCTACGAACGGAATTCATCTGTGTCGTCACAAACGCAAAACAAGCATCACAGACGCCAAATAAACAATAGTAAGAGAGAGTTGAAAAATCATGAAAGTAATCTTAAAGTGCATTTGACTTCACATATAATTTGAATTTTACCTTAATTACCAATATAGTTGCGCATTCGATATTCAGCATGGAGTGATGTCAGATTGTGCGCCCTAACATTTTACTATTGTTTTTAATGCTCTCGGTGAGAATACAGTCTTGAGATTAAAACACAACCACCACCACCACCGACGTCCCATACTTCCATCAGCCACTTTATTAGAAACATCTATAATTGTAGTCTACTGACATGCACAGTTTGTCAATCATTCTCTCACTCCATTCATCAGTAGTTTCTGACCACAGGCTCACTGCTAACTAGATATAATTTGGATGACACACCATTCTTAAAACAGTATTAACACATCATAGGTGTTAAATGGACTATAAGACTCTGTAAGCTTACAAGGTGTTTCTAATAAATTGGTGATTTACTCTAATCCCAAAAACATGACAAAGCATGTTGATGGTGTGCATGATTTGTGTTTAGATTCTACTGACTGATATAAAATGCCTATATTAAATTATATTAATCTACTATATTAACAATGTTATTAACCAGTTTTTGTGGTCACATTTGTGGTCACATTTATTACCTGTATATGTAAATTGACATCTTAGCCTTATGTTTAGCTAAGTAAAGTTTCACCTTTGAGATCATCTCATTATAATGTAATAGGCATAGTATCCCTGTGCAGAGAGGCATGATTTATTTTTGGCCTCTTGGCCTTCTTATTTGGTTATATTAAGCATTGATGTGATAACCTACCTCAGCTCATCTGGGGAATCTGAAACACTTTCATTTTTGTTAAACCCAAGTCTATTTATAAAGGAAGGCTCTAATATGACATAAGAAGAAAGCAGTTGTTGGTGTATGTGAACAGAGGAACTTTCCATAGAGCAGCAGCTGTGGAGTCTCAGTTACCAGCAGGCTTCAAGTTTATTGGCTGAAATAAAGTGGCAAGCTGTCTGATAAATCAGAGTTTACAGTGCTATCTGCAGGAACAATGACATTGAAGTATCATAAAGCAGTTTGGTCACACTAAAAGGAGAGAAATGCTAAAGATACACATTAATTGTAAAGTCATGTTCTTAACATGGGAAAGTTAGAGCTTCCCCCTATTAGTGCACACTTTAATAATAGTAGTATTAAGCACAGCAAAGAGTTAAATTCAGAGATCAAATTCAGTCACATTTGCACCATATGTCCTATGGGATGAATCGAGTCAAGAAGAGGATTAAATAAAGTCACAGATTTCACAGATTAAGGGCACCCACCATTTATCACACTGAGAACATTTATATGAGCATTTACATTCCTCATTATTGTGTAATACAGAGATCTGATAATCGGATCGACAGCATATTTGGACCAGTAAAGCATGGGCAAGGTCACTTGGACAAGGTCTGTCAAGTAAGTACATGTGCTGCAAAAGGATAACGAAAGTTGTGCCACTGTTTTAAACAGACCAGACTCAAGCTCACAGTCAGTTGCAAGATAACATTCTTTCCACTGCTTCCAAGACCCTGGGTGATCTCTCTCCTTCTCTCAGTCACAAACACACACACACACACCCACAGGTGTTAGCACCAGAGGGTATCAAAAAACCAGCAACTTTATAGCAGTGGCTTTAAAGAAAAGTCTTTATTTTTAAAAAGGATTATGAATACTAGAAAAGTAAAACAAACCACCATCTTAAGGAAAGTAAATCAAAGCAGTTACACACTATAACTTAAAATGTTGTTGTTTTTTGGGGCAAAGTACTGTTTTTAATGGACTAAACGAAGGAAATATTTTTGCAGCATTCACAGAAATTATAGGCACCAAATCCCACCTAAACATTATGTTGATTATTCTGTTAGAAGAAAATGACTAATCTCCCCAAAAGTTGTATGGTCATGGTAGGTTGATACAGTCTGATGATGTAACATGGCCAGGCACAGCCCACGTTCTAGTAATTTGCTCATTAGTCATCAAATAAATACACATAACAGCACAAACCACACTGGACATCTTTTACCAAGATTGTTATATTTCTTACCAAATTCATGATGGACTGGTAGCCAGATGACATTTACAGAGACACATGAACATGCATGCTTTTGTGTGTGCACATACACCCACACCCACGGTAGAGGTTTGCAACTTTTGGGTTTCTATCTGCCTGTACATCTGCAGTGAAGCTGGTCAAGAAACTTGGAAAATGCTCTGTAGAAGTAGGAATGCCAGGAATGATGATAGCAAGAGAGATGTGGCACCACCTTCATGATCTAACCTTCTGCAGTCCATAGTGTGGAGGATTTCACCTCCTGGATTTAGTTCTTTTAACATTTGGATGACATATTTGCTATTTACAAAAAGCTTAGTTCAAAAGCAACCATTAGTTGTGTGTGACTAAGTAAACACATTGTTTCTGTACACTGAGGTCAACCATCACATGAAATACATATATAAACGAAAGTATAATGATTTCTACCAATAAATCTGTACTTTAAAGTTAATTTGATAAAAATGATTGATTCTTAAAGACACTTTCATTTAGGTGACGAAAGAGATCATTAACTTTCTTATATCTTAAACCACCATAGGTAATTTTAACAGCATTGTTAATAATGATCCAGAATCATGGCTAAAATTAAGGTTCTTTAAGCTTTTTGATATACTTACTTAATTCTTAATTTTAAGGGGATATAAAAACCGAGTTTTGTTTTGTTTAGTCAACCATCTGCTTAAGTGAGAATGCTCGATGTATCAGTAGCTTTTGGCGCCATCATGCGTTTAAAGTGTAGTCTGCAAGCTACTATGTTTGGGTACATGCATAAATTGGATACATCCGAATATGAGAGCCTTTTTATTCACTGAAAACAAACTGTAAGAATCACAGAAAAGTATTATAAATTAAAATGTTTTATAAATGGTCATAGTTCCTCTTTTATCTCTAAATAAAATTAATCTGCTAAAGACAGTTTTGCTTAAAGCAGCTTTTGAAGAAAACAAGACACAAATCATCTAGTAAAACAGAAAGAAACTTAAAAGACACCATCTCAATCTGAACATGTACAGCACCCAAGAAAAAGTCCTGAAACGCTCTTCCTTTTTCCTGGGTTAATGTAAATAGTAAATTCAAGTCACACCTACCAATGATTTACCATAAAAAAAAGAGAAATGAGATGAAATTTTCCTTGAATAGATTGATGTACCAAAATCATGACCTCAGATTAAAAGGTCATCTTTAAAGGTCATACTCCAACAACTAGAAAGATCAGGTGCTATGCTTTTTTTTGTTTGATTGTTTTGTTCACACTTCAAAATTCAGATATGCAAGCCCCTCATTTAATATAACCCACTGGATAAAATGCAAGCTCCTTTATCAGACTTGCCTGGTGATGTGTCACTAATGAACATAATACAAATACCCTGCAAATAGGTTTCACACCGTCTCCCTGCTCTGTAAATTACAGTGAGTGTACTGAGAGGCTAACTTTAAGACAGCCCAGCTCTTTGTCCATACTTCCCAAAACCCCTTGCACTCTGTACTGGCCATTGGTCAGCCAGAACGGCAGGTCTATTTGGGGCAAGTAGAAATCAGACTGAGGCAGAGAGTAGTCACCCTTAAAAAAAAAAAGAAGCACAGAAATATATTAGGACTCCTAAATATAGATCAAAGTCACAGAACTTTTAAATACAAAACAATAACGGGGGAGATGAGGATTCAGAGCTTTTATAAAATTGGTTTATACAATTATAAACAATAAAAAGTGTTTCACAAAATCGGTAAATTCAGTAAGCAAAGTAATGTTTCATTTTCTGGGTTTGTGCAATCTGTTTAGTTGCAGATGAATAGGAAAGTCCCTTCGAGACAGGGAAAAATGTGTTTTAAAGTTGAAAGAGAGAACATCCTGTGATCACACTCACTGCTTTGAAGGGGCAGTGGCAGGGAAGGCCATATGTGTGCAGGGGCTCGGGGCAGTCCTGGCCTGGAGGAATGAGCTGGTTCAGTATATCACAGGCATCTGGATAGTGGCAGCTCCCTATCTCCTCTAGACATGGCACCTTGACCCAGATACCAGCCACCTCTTTCTCCAGCGTGACATTCACCTGAAATAATTAGACTGCTAGTTCATCAGATCAGTTTCCTGCTCAATGTTCATAAAATCAAGTGAGTATGTAGTCCTATGTAAAGAGTATGTAGAATATGTAAAGGCTGCTGTTATCCAGCTGTTGACAAAAGGTCTTCTGGAACCATCAGCTCGTTGGAGTGTTGTGATAGCCACGAGGGGGGAAAATAAATACAGAACAAAATCAGAAAGATTGGAGATGGGGGTTAGAGTTCATTCAGTTAGGTCACATGATTTTATATTTGTTTCACTTTTAACATGTTATATAATCAATACTGCCCTAGAGATGAAGGCTTTGGACAGGTTTTTCTTTGAGTGGTGAGGGAGGAAAAGCAGAAGTGAACTTCTGTGGTATGCAAATAATGTGGCACTTGTATAAACCTGTATAATTTCAACTGAATCACCAAACAAGTTCCAAGATAATATACATAATGGGAATATAAAATGATGCTGATAATGTTAATCACAGACTCTCACAGAAACAAACTATCAGCTCTTTGGAGTCTTGTGATGGTCACGGGGCGGGGGTAAAGACTTTACAATCAGAAGGGTTGGAGATGGGGGTGGAATTAATTCACTTAGGTTTAAACACAGTCACAATTTTATAATTGTTTCAGTTTTAACATGCTATATAATCAATTCTGGACTAGAGCTGAAGGCACTGAACAAAATGTTACTTTGAGTGGTGAGATAGAAAAAGCAGAAGTGAACTTCTGTAGTGTGCAAACACTGGGGCACTTGTATAAACCTTTGACTAATTGAAACTGAATCACCAAACAAGTTCCAAGGTAAAATACTGCATGGGAATACAAATCGACGCTGATAGCGTTAATCGTGACTCTCACTGAAACAAACAATATCATACAATATTGTTTTATCATACAATAAAACCTGGGCTCAGTCGGTGCTAATGTTACAGTACCAAATTCAGCGCGCAAACATTAAATAGAGCACTCTGAATTTATTCCACAAAATCTTAACTTACAGAAAGAGGTGAGACTAGCGCCACGGATGTTGTGCCCGACGCAGACGCTTGCAGATTTCCTGGAATAGGAATGGGATCTGGAGACAAATCAAGAGTCTTCATAACAGATGGATCTCCAGGTTTTCCGCAGTTCTCCCAAGAAAACCCCACAAGCTAACGAGGGATAAAACAGTTAAAAAGTTGTCGTGAACTACGATAATCTATATTGTTGGCTATACGACTCTTACCTTGACTATTGTTAGTGGTCTCCTGATTTGCACGTTACATGTGGCTTGCATTAAAAAACAAAGTACAGTCCATAAAGAAACCAATAACTTGCTAGAACTCATCGTCTACAGCTAAACTTTAATCGTTGCTTATAAAATAAATCACAGTAACAAAGACTTTAAAAATTCACAAGGGCCTACTGTATACTACGCACCAAAAGACACGCTACAGTTCTCCAAACCGATGAGGTTGAACACAAATGTTTACTACACGGAGGTGGTCATTCGTATCTTCTTCCGCACATCCTACTGGATTACAGAGACCTCTAAAGGCTGGAGGAGAACACAAACCACCCAACACTTCTAAATAACTTCGCAACGCGTTCTTTTGTTCAAACCACAAGATGGCAGTGTCGATTCTCCCTCTCGTAATCCTACGTAAACTAAACCGAGGATGCAGGCGACACCACATCGGAACCAAATCCAATGATTTCAGCAATCGTACTGTTGTTCCACTTTTATACAGATTTTCGGAACTATTTCCACTTTCGAAGGTCGACACTGCATTATAATTTTGAGTCCACACCAGTTCAACCCTCCAGTGTCAAAAGATATGCGCACGCACAGGTGTCATGCGCGGTTTTATTTCGGTAGGGGATATACCAGGTCGTCACTCTGATGCTTTTGAAACCAGTTTGTATTTGTGAACCCTGTGCTGCACGGCAGCGTTGGTGAAACGCTGCTCCTCACTAGATCCACAATAGCCATACGACGACACTGCGAGTGTGCATGAGTCACTTTTAATCTCACCGCGTGTGAGTCCACAGGTAAATGCCAGCCCATATGCGCACAGTGGTCTCATATCTCGATCTGTTCTTGATAAGAGTACACAACACAGAGCCGTTTCTATTAGGCCCACTACGAAAATATCCGTTCACACTTGATCTAAAGGGTTACAGTGAGTAACTGTTTGTTTCCCTAAGCATATCCAAATTTCTCTTATTCTCTGTTACTTCATGTGGAGAAAGAACGAAAGCGGATCTCTTTCTTGAACATTATTATTATTATTGTTTTCCTGTATACGTGTTGGTATAGATAAGCTTGACTTAATTAAGCACTACAAGTGCCCAGATGGTCAGTGTAACGAACCCAGGGTGTGATGTCGCCTCTTGAACTTTTTAAAACAGATTGTCTTCCTTATATATTTTCCAGTATTGTTATCCTGCAGATGGTAGTGAATGGTATATAATCACTGCGCCTCAGTATATTTGTTAATATTTTATATTAAAATGACATTTTGAAATCCTCTAAATTACTGCACAAAGGGTATATATATATATATATATATATATATATATATATATATATATATATATATATATATATATATACACACATACACTCAGCCTTTCAAACTCAGTACAAAGTTTATTGTATATAGCTACTCAAGCTCCTCTTTGATGTCTTAATTTGCTGTTCGTACAAGCACTGACACACACTACGTTTGTAGAATTAGATTCATTGCATTCATAAAAACATGAGACTCTGTCACTTGGATGACTTAAATAAGATGGTTTAATGTGATGGGGTGTACAGATTTGCCATGATTACAATCAGCATACACAAGAATTCCTAAATGAAATTAAATTTTTTATGTATATGGTTCACTTTTTGTGTCCACTGTCTGCATAACCCATAAAAAGCAGAAGCTAGCTGAGTTGGATGGAGTATTGGGACATTGGAGAGCTTTGGTGGTTTAAAATGTTACTGTAAGCACTATTGAGGTTCTCTGGTTGATGTATCTTAGCACAAGGCCTGTATTACAAGTGCTAGAAAATATCAACCGGTTTCCTGTATTTGAGTGCTAAACATCAATGTGACTAGTTATAATCAATGTTAGCACACTGTTTTATTGATATACAGTACAGTGCATTTTATCAGTTGCCTAGCTAATATTTTGTCATCCTGTTGTGTGCCCATGAGGCTGGTGGTGATGCATATTTGATGATTTGAAAAATTAACACAAAGTACCATACTGCAAGATCACATAATCACCTCACTGATGTTATAACCTTTGAAATAATGAATTTCATGGAAGGAAAAAGTTATTTTTTTCTGTGCTGTTATCTTTCAAAAGCTAAATTTAATAATGAGAAGACCATGCTTCCCTCCTTTCCTTGTTTCCACAGAATAAACCGTGAGAAACTTCTATCTCATCAGTCCCTGAGCATCTAAGCACTGCTACAGAAGTAGATGCATATCTTTTAAGTGGTGCACTAATTCATGCCTAAATAAAGATATGAATCGCATATTTCAAATTTCGGTTAGGTAACTTTAGGTCATAGGGTTTAAGATACCTTCAGCTCAATTCCAAAAACTGATTTGTATGTCTCCAAATCAGTGTGTTTTGTCTGAGTACAACAACAGATAAAATGTGGCCTGAATGTGCACACAGCTGAATTTCCCGGTGTGCATTTATGTATGTGTGTATATACAAGCAAAATATGTACCATCTCTTTCACTCACACGCACGCACGCACACACACACACACACACACACAGATATATAGAATTTTCATATATATATATATATATATAATATATATATATAAATCCAAAGAAAATTCTGTGTGAGTCACTGCAGTGTACTCTACTAAGAGATATAGAGATATTTAAAATTGTAGTAAAGTACACAGAGTTTCCAGAGAAACAGAATGTTTCAGACAGAGATCCTTCAACAGCTGTGCAAGCAAAGTGACCAAATGTCCCCTTAAACATGTGCAGTTTGTAGTTGTGCATTGGGTTGGCTGGTCAAATTTCAGCAATGTGTGTGTCTAATATATCACACAGGTGTATACTTGTAGACATTGCATTCCAAAATGATTTTAAACACTTCTAAGTGAGCTGTTTTCAAAATCATATGCTGTATACATTTGCAATAGACACAGCTCAAAATGTGTCATTAAAGGAACCCATTACCTAAAGTGCACCCACATTCACAGATAGATGCAGTGATTCTTTGTAGCACTGACAATTATTGTGCTGCAAGTTATTTTTCTTTCTGTTGCACACTCACAAAGCTAAGTGAAATATGGCTGACGAGTGGGGTCTATCTGTTTCTTGTCAAATGGTCCTGAACAATCTGTAATCTCATTGTGCCATCCTTCCCCTTCAGCTCTCTCAGCCATGCATCCTTTAGGCAGAAGAGTGCAAGAAGTGGTAACTCATCCCGACATGCCCTGGGAGAGCTCGTGCAAGGACACTGGAGTAATATGAAAGCTCTTTGTCATAATTAAACCAGCGGCAGTGACGGGTAACACCTCTCATCCACGTTACTTATGAAACATCACAGCTTCAGATGTGTAGAGACACATCTTTGACACGTAATCTGGGGGTGGAATTTGTGAGAAAACATAGATATAGGCTACAAAAAAAAGGGAAAAAATTATAAAGCATACACTAATCAAATGCACAGAACTGTAAACTGTAAAACCCCAGGAAAACAAATAAACATCTGAGCAATCAGACAGTAAAATTATTCATACTTTCTACAAATAAACAGTGTGGGTAATATAACATTAACATGTTTTCATTTTGTCATATCTTAAGTATTCTGAGCTACTTGTTTATCTGCATTGTCTGAATTGTTGGCCATGTGTGCGTGGCACCTATCGAAGCTCCGTTATAGGTCAAGGCCACACGCATGCTTGCAGCAATATCACAGAACAACTCTCTTGTCTTGGTTGAGGGCTATTAAAGATGAGTCCTTATTTTAATATCCTCTTTGCATCCTTACAACTGAACAAATCCTGCCTGACTGAAATATATTCCCTGAACCCGTGAGATGTGCTGACAGTTGAAATATCAATAGCCAGTATGAGTCTACCAATAATAATAAGACAGAGAAAAAATTTGTTCCTGGGAAAAGTCTGTTGCCCCAGGGCAAGTTCAGAACATGTGTGATTTAGTTATACATAAACTCCTGAAAACTGTTCAAATAAGTAAAAAAAAAAAAAAAAGTTTTCTCTGTCAAACATCTGTTCATATCCAGTCTGATTTTGCTCCAGATAAGAACACAAAAATTCATATAGCAAATAAGTGTGGCAGGACACACTTTTTCATTTTTATAAACTTTATCTTGACAACAAAAATATACATATGTTTAAATATTTTAAATGCCATTGTCAGCATTTACAATCAGTCAAAATATAACACCACCTGAAAGTAAAAAATAGAATAATTGTTTATCCAGCAAGAAAAATGAAGAATGTCAATCATTCATTTACATTTCACTTTTGAGGGCATATAAACAAACACTAATTTGGGAGAAACAATTTAAAGCAATCAGAAGTTGCTGTTACAATTAATTATAGCTAACATTTCTGCATTACATTTCTTGAAGCTGAAATATCTCTTTTCTGAATAAACTCTTCCTTGAGTGTGGTTGAGCAATATGAAGAGGTATGTTTGCCCGGACACAGATCCAGAGACTGACTGGGGCCTTAGGAGGAAACAGATACTACCATGATAGTGGAATGTGTTCTCGTTTGTGGGGAATGTAGTGGGTGAAAGGTCACAGTAGAAGTAGTGCATATAAGACACTGATCTATGCTTACATTCCATATTTTCCTGAATAGGGGTGCTCATATATGACTGCTCAGGGTTCAATCTTGTATAAACATTTTTACCTTTGTACAATACACTGGGTTATCCTCATATGACATTGGCTTATACTGTAGAAAATAGATAATTGTATGGAATGGTGATAGTGTTAGTCCAATGAATCCATATAAATTAATTAATGAGTCCATATAAAGATGTAAACGCATAAAGCAGGTGACAACATTTCATGCATTCTTTTGTAAATGGAAATTGGAAAGAGATTTTATTGAAATGTATTCACATTGCTTAGCACACCACTGAACTACCCACAAAATAATGTTGCTAAGTAAACCACCGTTCCTGCCTGTCCCTCCCAAGAATGCGATGAAAATTTACAGTCAGACCTTTGACCTCTGAGCAAAATGTGTGTGTGTATTTGTATTTATATTGGTGTAATGGTGGTGAGGTGGTTCTTGGCCAAGTATACTCCCAAAGACGTCTGCTGTGTTCAATGCATTCCTCCTTATCTGCCTGGTGTAACACATGAGCAAGCTCTTTTTGCCAAGATCAGCACTGAAAGCAAACCCCCACATCTTTAATACAGAACCTCTTTATTTCAAATGTGAGCAAATCCACTTCATCTTATCAGAGCCTTCTGCAAGTCACACTCTGACCATCTGCTTCTGTGCTGTGTTGGCATTACAGGCAAACCAGAATCCCTAACCAAGGTTGTTACCAAGTAATAATTGGCACTGGAATCTGTCTGCTGTCTATCACAAATTGAATATCACCATGTTCTTAACGCAGAGAAAGATGGGCAGGTGAAAATACCATTCTGGACATAAACAAGATAGTTAACAAGGATAATCTGCCCCATGACGTGACAGATTAAAAATGGTAATTGATTTTAGTAGCCAATGTGATATATTCTATGTGGTCTTATGAACAGTGAAATGGTAATTCTATTTGTCAACATCTTTTGTGGATTCAATACTAACATATGGAATTATTCTAGAAGATTGAGTTGGAGGTGAAAAGGTGCCATCAGTTGTCAACAGTGAGGTAGGTTGGTTTACAAATGTACAATGCAAATCTGGAGAGTCACGGTTCCTGGCTAAACCAGTTTTCAGCACAGTCAACAAACACTGGGTATTACAGACAGAGGCTGCACAGAGCTACACCACCCACTGTATGCCATCTAACAAAGACACAGTAATACAGGACTTTAAATACTCAGTCTGGGGTTGTACCGGGTAATGCTCTTCATTTTGAAATGATATTACATGTCTTTATGTAATTCTTTAGTAAAAGTATAGACACTAAGTATATTAATGATATTTTTAAAATGTCATTATTGTATCAAGATGAATGGATTACTTCTATGATCACTTGTAATTTTGCCAGTGATCAGCCCATGATAATTCATAGGCATATGGCAATGTTTCCATAATCGTAAAAAGCAATCCTAAAGAACTGTCAAGGAAGAATGTGTTTTAAGCGTGTGTGTGAGAGAAAGACAGACAGAGAAAGAGAAGCAGTTGGAAAGGAAGTGGAAAAGGGAAAGAAAGAAAAATTGAAAGGCAGAGAGAGAGCGAGAGAGTGCTGCAGCGTGTCAGGCCCAGCAGGTCCGCTGGGAGTTTGATTGTGTTTCCTGTGCGTGCTGTGTTGGGCCGGGTCCCGTCCCCTCTCCCCCTACCTTGCTCCATCTGCCTTCCCTACTCCTGCTTCCATTCCCGCCACCCCCATGCTGGCCTCCACCCAACCCCAGGAGCCCCCCGTCCCCTGAAAGCAGGTGATGGTATTGTCGCATCAGGCCAAGCACTCTCTCCTGGTAGCCCTGGTGGGCTCTGACCCCTGCTGATACACTGATACCTTCCCTCAAGCAGGATGAGGAGGTGGAACCATGCCACACAGAGGGCAATCATGCATCACAGTGAACAAGAAGTGCACTGCTCAGCTGATCCACTCATTTACAATTTCTCAGACCTATGCCTGTAGTGAACAACTGAATACAGCACTGGTAGAGCAGAAAAGGAATGGTACAGTGCTTTCAGATTCATGCATACACACAATAATTTGTAGGCAAAGGATTGTATAATTTCTTAAACCCCCAGGCTTATGCAGTAGGCTGCTGTATTTCTTCTCCTGGAACACACAGTAAGTTTTTAATTACAGGTGTTGTTGCTGCATGAGCATCACTCCACAGAAGCAGAACAACAGGAGAATAAGACACTATTGTGAGGATTATGCTCCTCGGTTTCTGTACTCTTTAGTTTTACCCTTGTCAAAACCTCCTAATGGGAGGTTTTGACAAATAGTGTTCAGAGTTGCATCCAATAATTAGGCTACATCCTATTCAGTGGAGTCCCCAGGACACAAACATGTGTCTCCTTGTGTTTTGCTAACTCAGAGATCTTGCCTTCTCATAAAGTAATCTCATTTAGCTTTAAATAAATGGCTTTGTCACTCACTGAGTTAAGATGGCCTTTGCTCTTTGTAATTGCAGTTCTGATGATTGACACTGGTAATTTGATCTCTTACCAAAACACTTTCTCCAGTCCACACACAGACTTGGCATTTTGACAGTGATTGTTGTGCAGGGCTGGCAGACAGCATCTCTGATGTTCTGTGCAAAGGGTTCGTTCTGTGCACTCAGCCTCTGCAGCATTTCAGACTTCAACTACTTCAACTCATCAACTGACCACAATAAAAACTACAATGCACGTACAAAGAACATGGTCCCAATTTCTGGAACTTTGAGTCATTTGTGTGTGTGTGTGTGTCTGTCTGTCTCTCTCTCTCTCTCTCGCTCTCTCTCTCTGTCTGTGTGTGTGTGTGTGTGTGTGTGTGTGTGTGTGTGTGTGAAGAAACACACCTGTGTTTAACAAAGATAAATCTATTTCCTGTAATCTGACAGACAAAGAGTGCTGTTTGCAGAAAATTGCTGTCATCTCAAAGAAAAAGAGCTGGCCTTGAAAAATGTTACAGGTGTTATTTTTTCATAAATCAAGCTACAGTTCTGACACAGCTATTTTGAACAACCCATTATTAGAGTTTAAAGAAGAAGATCTGAAGTTAAACCCATATTTTTCCTTATATAGTTTTTATGTACATAGCAAATTCACTAACTTGTTTCTCTGCCCTTCTCATAGATCAAGCAATGCTACAGAGACTGAGTTGGGGCTGAATAAATGACTATCACCATCACAGGGAGCTGAGTGAAAGCTGATAAGTTTGTGTGTTCATACACATCTCCACATAAGACATTATTTCCCAAAGGAGCACAGCATCCAGTGGTTTGCTGAATGCTAAATCTTATTTTCATAATAAGCAAGAATCTTGCAATTGCTACTGTTGTGGCAGGAGTATACATTAGTGTTCTGACAATCCAAACCCTTCTTGACCCACCTCCCTGACTCCCAACACCCCGTGTAGCTCTGGGTGGACAGAATGGATCACAGTACAGACCCAAGCAGCCGCTCAGTGTCAGTGTCTTCTCATCTTAATGAGACAAATGATGCGTTTTGCTTACTGAGGTAAAGCCATTGCAGTGAATACTCTTTGTCATGGGCCTAGAACGTGCAGGAAAAGAAAGGAAGCAAATGAAGAGTTTAATTAAATGAATGAAAACGAAACCGAACATAAAAGTGCACAAACATGAACAAAAGATAGTCAGCGTAACGCCAATGACCGACAATGGTCATGGAAACAAAAAGGGCTTAAAAAGGATAAACATACTAAGATAACAATCCCCAGGTGGTGTGGCAAATGAAGCACAACACACACCACCTGAAGGAGGCGTAGCAACAAATCAAGATAGAGAGAACACTTGAACAAAGGACATAACGTAAACACAAGGCCACATGCAAAGCTACTGCCGTCTAAAAGAGGCTACGGCTGAGGGTTTTGGGGGGAGGGGCGCCATCACAGTTCTTCCCCTCCAAACATTACGGCAGTGGAAAAGTCAAGAGAGTGGGGGAAGGGACTCAGCGGGCACTGCATCCAACCCAGGCCCCAGGGCTCAGAGAGCACTGCATCACCTGGAGCCTGTGGGGCATAGAGGACACCACGCTTCCCAAGCCCTGGGCACGACGGCACCACACATCTCTGGAGCATGGTGACCTCCCTCTTTCTCCGTGGGGCTTCCTCTCATTGACAGAGTGCAGAGCTGGCAATTCTTTGGCTGCTTTTATTCCTTTAATGTATGCCTCTCCCTGGAGGTTGTACAAGATGACACAATAAACACAGCTACACAGATACCACTCATACATTTGTTTGGCTCACTCACCAAATGGCTAAGGTGCCACTGACTCACTATATCAGTGCTTTGAACATATTACACACTGAATGTGCCAAAACTTACTGCTGTTAAAAAAAATAAACTGAATTTATTTTATTAGGAGCAAAGGTGAGAGATGTAGTTAGATGTCTATCTTCAAATCAAAAGAACTGGTTCATAACCTAGGTTATATATATAATATGCTCATGCAATATAATTTGAACAGGCCTGCCAGATTATCTGTTAATCATGCCTAAATTAAACACTAATCTTGGAAAAGCAGCAAGTTTCTGTGCTGCTCTTAGATGGAACAAACACTTACAAAACCCCCAAAGTGCTCATTTTTAAATTAGGATGGACAACCTACCTTTTTGACATATATTTTAGTTAGGCTTGAAACACTGATTAAGGTCTCAGTGAAGTGAAGTAGTAGAACTTACTTATTTATACTTTTTTGTAGAACCACAGTTTTGTACAAATAACATCAGGAAAAACAGATGCCTAATTTATAATAGTGAAATTCTACGGTAAAGAGGTATGTGTTAAAGTCTTGACTTATAACAGAGGGAGCAGACCAAATGCTGGGGGGCTGGCTATTGCACAAGCTCAGTGCAGTAGGTGTAAAGGAGCAGTCATCCTTTAGCATGAGTCAAGAGCATGGAACAGGTCAGCAGTAGCTGTAGGTCAACAATATAATGGGGGGCTAGTCTATTTAATACTTTAAAAACGAATAAAAGGACTTTAAACTGTACCCTACGTATTCCTGTAGTGTTGCTATAATGGACAGGAAGGAGTTTCATAAACAGTAATCTAAACAAGATCAAATCATGGATTACTTGAGTGTGGAAAGAGAGAAAATTTTAAAACCACTGTTAACAGCAGAGTTGATTTATAAATCAAATCTTAGATATGAGTGAAAAATAAGACCTAGATTTTTAACTTTTGGTGTGACATACTCTGTCACAGCTCTTAGGGTTCCGACCAGATTTCCAGTCACTTTAGGGGAGCCAAAAATAATGATGTAGTTTTACTTGAATTTAACAATTAAAAAAGGTTGTTTGCCATCTCGGCATTTAGTGAAACACATTAAAGGATACAAATTATATGACTATAGGGGGAGATAAAGCTGAGGATCAGCTTTGTAACAATGAAATGAGATACTATGTTTTCTGAAAACATTATCTAGAGGCTGCATATATGACAACAAAGAACTGGTCTTAATATAGCTCATGAGCAACCCCACAACTAATGGTACAGACGAAAGTAGTAGCCAATATTAACTGAACTGATACACTAACAAAAAAAGGACATGAACCAGACAGGTGCTGTTGTCTGGTTTATGTGTTCACCATATGTTCAAGGTGTTCAATTAGGATACCAGGATCAGAAGTGTCAAATGCTGCACTGAGGACTAATAGCATGATGATGACACAGTCTCATTTATACTCTTATATTTCGTTTTTATTTATTTAAATTCTTTTTTTTTTTCCTTCAAATTTTTAAACTACATTTATCTTTTTATTAAAATGAATTGTCTGGTGGTGTCTGGTGTACCAGTTTGCAGGTAAACTCTTAAACATCATCCATATCCCATTACACAATTATTAATATTCTGAGATGATTTAAACATTGCCATTATTCAACATTTACATTTACGGCATTTGGCAGATGCTCTTATCCAGAGCGACTTACAAAAGGGCTTTGTCATAGAATGTATCCTAGCCAGTACAATAGGTTAGAGTTCAAGATACCATTAAACTAGAATACTGTTGAAATACAAGGATCAATGATGATTCCTAGAAGTGCAAAACACGTATAAGATCTATTTCAGACAGAAATACGTGCAATACCCTACAGTAAGTACTAGAGTTTCAGTTACACAACATAGGTGCAGGATCAATTGTCATTGAAATATTCCTTAATATTGCACTGGCACCAAAAATATTGCACCTTCTGCTGAGTAAAAATATAATTTTTAATTACTATGAATATGGTGATAAACAAATTTGTCTGTCTACTAATACCATGCAGAATTCTGCACTATACTAGAAATCAGGGACCAAACATCTGACATCACTCTCATTGCAAACCAATTTTTAAATTCTTTAATTAATCTCGTTATAACATGATCAACATGGTTCATGTATATATAGTAAAAGAAGTTGAGGCTCCCTAAACCTAGATGAAATCATAAATGCTATGTTGATGCAGATTTGTATGTAAATTTATTTACACTTCTCGGAATTACTAATTACACTATACGTAAGATACACAAAAATGCTTTGGGGACAGGTCTAATTATTGGATCTGACTCTTGTATTCTTCTCCTTCAGTTCCATTTTCAGTGTTTTCTGTTGACAACTTGGGTCGCATCTTGACAGTCCATTATTTCAGTATTTATTTTGTTTTATCAAGCTACTTTGCTTCTTTACTTTCTTTGGCTTTAAGCTTGGGTTTGAGACATAGGACAATTTATCCTTGAATTCAGAGAAAATGAATATTTAGGCTAAATTCCTATTCATTCCAATCTATTCCCATCTATTGCAACTACTTACACTTAATGTGCAGTGTATGCAAGTTACCTAAAAATAGATTTCTGTTTCAAAGACATAGGCTCCATTAACAATTTTCACAATGTTCTTTTGTGTACTACATTTGAGCAGCTAATATTCACAAGTATATATTTTGGAGTAAAGCTTCAGAAATCCATGGTGCAAGACATCCCTGCTCACTTTTGTTCTCTGCTACTAGATTTTCCATATTGCCTCAGTGACATTGGGGTTCTTTCTGCTCTCATCATGTACCAGGTAAAAGTCATTTAAAATTCTTCATCAGCTCCATTCTTCATCAGTGTACGTTTTTAGGAATCACACATTTCCACTTACTCCCTGGATAACACAAGGGAGTTATCCGGTAAGCTTCTGTGAATTATACGATAGCGTTACTTTTGCTAGTTTGACCAGTTTGTCATCTAAGTATATAATGTCCCAATTATTCTGGTGTTTTTAAGTCAGACATTGTGTCTCTTCCCTTTCTCAGTGTTCCCTTCTCACATTTCTAACCATCCTTGGGGAGTGGGGGTCATGTTAAATTGAACACCACATTAAAAAAGACCTTTGATTATTTCACACACATCACAGACATCTTGATTCCTAAATGAACTGGTTAAAAAACTGCCTCGGAACGAAAACTGCAGACTGATGGGGGAAGCAGTTGATACTTTAGGCATCACAATAACTTGTACTCAGCTGGCTCTCATACACATCAAAGTTACTCCACCAAAGTCTAGACTATATCCTTATATAGAAGACGTATGTGGCAGATATCACAGTAGTCACATTTACAGTTTTATTTTCTGTCCAAAAGTTAATAGTTATTTATGGAGATTCCAAAGACAAAATGCAGCAAAAATGTATTTGGTTTCCTTATTAAATGTCATTATTAAATATCTCTTATTTGCCCAGTGGAATTGATTCAATGCAAGTCAGTGGGGGTTGGTGAGGTGAAAGATGGTTGCTTCACTGTTGGTGGTGGGTGAGGAGATGCAGGTTCACAGTGCTCATTGTAATTAAACAAAAAATCTAACAAACAAACTTTGAGGCAAAGGTCCTGTTTTGCATACTTGCTTCTGCAGTAGGCAGTTTCTCTTTGTTTGCTACACTGATGGCCTCATTAGAGTTTTTCGATTGGTATTTTACAGCACTGCTTCCCAGTATCAGTACTAAAGAACCTATTCTCTGAACATTTTAACTCATCTGGCTCAGCTCATGCAGGACTTGAGAAGGGCTTGCATTTTATTTGGTGACGAGTTATGATCTGCATGTATTTACCTGAAGCAGGAAATCTTAAGTAAACATACAGTAAAATTGTCTTGGCAAGGCTAGAGCTATAATTCCTTCAGGCCCCCAAAAGGAATTAGTTGGGATTCTGTGCTCTGAACAGTGTACAATCAGGCTCTTTGTCTTTCACTCTCTCTGTCTTTCAATCCCTTCCACTTTCTCATCCACCCACACTTACACAAACATGTTCCCATGCCATGCTCCCATGCTGTTATGCTGCCCAATACTGTTCATTTTGAAGTCATTATACTCATAGCTCTTGGAGCATGGGGAAAGACATAGCTAAAGGAGCACTGCATGTTATTTGAGATTGTCTTGGAATTTGTACCACACAAATCACAGTACCAATCCTGCTGTCAAAGCTGCTACCTTGTACAAAAAGCATGAGAGTCCAGAGTTTTTTTCCGGGAAGCCATGTGGTCAATGCTAGATTTCATTTGGTTGGTGCAGAGAGTTGTGGAACTCAGTCAATATGCTCATTACTTTGACACACACTTGAAGACATGAGGCAAATATTTCTCATATCCTGTGAAATGGTGAGAAAGAGGGGATTCAATTATTGTTGAATTGTTCAATTCCATGTACCAACCATACTGTATTTACCCTGAGTTTACTTTGTAGTATCAGTGCACCCCCAAACAAACAAACTGTGACATGCTGATGAAACCGGAGCAAGATGTGAGTGCAAAATAAAGCACAAAATGTTTATTCAGAAAGGTTTACAAAAAAAACAAACAGAAAAGAAAAGCTTCAAATAATGAAGATCAGGCTTGCTCAGTCATTAAGTAGGGTAGGACATTCAATGCAAAGCACTGAACCATGGCACCTCTGGGGTTTAAATAAGAGTAAAGGGGAAATATGCTGGTGATTGGAATCAGGGGAGTGGTTGAGTGTTTTGATTGATGCACAGTGCCTGTGTAGTGTGTTGGCTGGATACCGGCTGGGGTATGACATAAACAAACAAACAAACAAACCCTGTATATCCAGCTCACTCCATGTAAGCTATCAAATAATCACTCATAAACTAGAAAACAATGCAATATCATATTTAATTTATGCAAAATTATCAGTATAGGTTGGAGACTTAATGATGTAACAAACATGCTTAATATCATAAAGCATGCAACCAAAACTCTGAAAAAGGCTTATATGTTATATATAGGAAAGTGTATAAAAACAGGCTGATCATTCTGGAAGACTCACAGCATGCCCAGATCAGAATGATCTCTCATCCTGAATCTGGGGATGCTGTGAGTCTTCCAGAATGTCCATCTGTCACTCACATCAGTGGCCTTCTTTCAAATGCAAAAAAACAATGAGCCTCTCAGTAGAAGGACATTTATAGAAATGTCATATTATTATATATTTTTTTTCCCCATGAAACAGGGAACAAGAGTCAACTGTGTCAGACACTTAGTTTTGCCATGAAAACAAACTCAGATGCACTCCAAACATTGCTTTATTGAGAAGTGTCACAAAAGCTGATATGCAGGTGGCTCTCTTTCTAAAGCTTCCTCTCGTGCCCTGGGGGTTGCACATTTTTCACTCTGTCTTCAAAGTGCACTTCTTTCTGCAAAGTACACCTGCTGCCAGTGGCCCAGTGCCCACCTTCTGTTGAGTCTTATTTGTGGGCCATGCCCACTCTCTTCCTTGCTGGGTCCATGTGCTCATTCCCTTACTCTCCAGAGCTGAACTAGGCACCATATGTGGGGTCCTGTTACATAATCTCAGTTGGGGTGCTGAATAGGGAAAAAAACTCAGTAGTTTTCAGATTGGCTTGATTTTTCAGATTTAAATGGTTGGGGTTGAAGCTGCTGAAGGTAGAACTGATGCTATCAGAACGCTTTATTCTCCCCAGAGCATTGTGACTGTGATGTGTGGTAAATCTGAAGGAATGCTGAATTCTCTTTAGAATTTGCTCACAGGCCTGACACTGAAGCTAATGTAATTTGGAGAAGTGATCTTAGTTTATTTAATAATAATTCAAAGATCATTTGCTTTAGGGCATAAGTTGCAGCATGAGAACCAAAAAAGACGAATTACTTTTTACTATCATTTGGTCTATAGCCCCAAAAATCTTATTATTAATGTAAACAGAAACAAATAATTGTTTCAGCTGATAACAGAAAGAAATGTATGCCATTTATAATTACCATTTATATTTTAAATATTTCGACTACACACATTCACAATCTTGAAAGCAATTGACTGCCTTTGAGGAAAGTGTAAGATCCCAGTAATCTCAAATGACTAGAGAGAGAGAGAGAGAGCGAGAGAGAGAGAGAGAGAGAGAGAGAGAGAGAGAGAGAGAGAGAGAGAGGGGGTGGAGCGTTGGGGGAGGGACAGGGGATGGACGTCCTAAGGGAACAAGGTGTCTCACCAGCACGGTAACTCTCCTGACTAAAAGGAAATTAGCTGAAGCAACTGTACACTGAACTTTTTTCCCTTTATTTTATTTTACATTATGGAAGAACAACTTCATCTTGTACAAAACCGGAATACTACATTACAAGTGCTATAGGGAGCTCCGGCAAACGTTCCATGAGGAGTTGTCTCTGAGGACCTCAGGTAGGTGTACTGTGGCATACATGTGTGTTTTGAAAGTCTTAGCTCCTACTTGGAAATGACTTATGTGGCTTGTTTGTCCTGAATATCTTGTTATTACTCCTGATTATAAAAAAATGAAACAAAGAAGGAAAAACAAAACAAAACAAACAAAAATCCCCACAGTGATTTAGTATCAGTCTTATGTTATAAATGAATTTTAGTTAAATGTTCTTTTGCATTTGTAATAAGAAACAAGAAGGATTTCTTTTTGCTCTGGCAATACATTTTGGTGTGGAAAATACAACAATGTGACAGATTTACTTAATATTTAGTTCAAACATAAATTGCCAACTTTCTCAAACAAGTAAGAAAGAAAAGAAAAAGGGATCAAATTGAAGTTATTTTAAAGCAAATATAAAGGCTGAGATGATGCCTTAGACATTTGAAAAGTTTGAAAATAAAAACTGTAATGCAATTATCAAAAGCCAAAGATAAACCTTTCTGCACAGGTCTATAAAATATTTTAACATAAGTGCAAAAATAGTGCGCTCTAGAAATTGAAGCAGAGGAGAAAATAAAGCAAATATATATATTACATTCCTCACAGTTGTAAAAGGATTTGTAATGGGATTTTCCATATCCTATGTGGCAATGTGATTTGTTTTATATGATTTAGGGTTGAGCTGACATGTGGATCAGAGTACAGATAGGCATTGAAATAACCTTACTGACTGAACTAGCATTCCCACTTGACCCTGTGATTCCACATTTCATTCTAGTCTGCACATAAAGCCTTCTTTAAGATGGTGTGAACACGAGAGAAGGAAATGATACTGTTTTGAGACCTCTAAGTTAATTGAAACTAATTTAAATCAACAGGCTAATAGTAACAAGGATAGGACATGGCAGAAGTATGAATATCTGGAAAAACTGGAATTAAGCCATCTGTTTTAATTATCTATTTTTTGGCCCCTTCCCAGTAATTTGGATCATTGACTCCCTATGGTAATGGGTGTGGACGCATCTTAGCCCATGCACAGTGCACTTACAGATTAAGTGGACAAACAGTGGACTTGTGGAAACACATCAAAGTTACTATACACATATCTGTACACATATCTGTTTGGCAATCTGGTATGTATTGCCACTAGAATTGTTATTGAATTGTTATTATAAACTCTAATTATAAACTTTCATATTTATGAAATAACAGTGCTGTGAAAATTATTTTTCAATCCCTATTTCCTATTTTTTATATTTCTTTTTTAGTTCTTTAGACCAAATCTAAAGGTTTATTTAAAAGCTTTAAACAAAATAACCTGTGTTAAAAAGTATATACTTTTTTACTTTTATCCTATGATGTCTAGAACATATCAGCATACTTTTGAGCCTGAACTGATCAGTCTTGACATAGGATCCTTCATTAGGTCTATGTCTACTAAACGCCACGTCAAAACTTTAATTTGTTTTTTTTCTCAGCCATACTCTTTTTGATTGAACATACTCCTAATTAGCTTGGGATCACACAGGTGCCTCTGTGGACATGTGTGATGAGCATTTATGTCTTTCTTGGTTAGGAGATGTTTCCAGCTTGCTACTCTCCCTTGATGCCTATTTTTTTTTGCCGGGTGTGCCGGGTGTTTTACAATTGTATCGACATGAAAACTAACTTTAGCTGAGGCAAGAGAAGCCTGTAGGTTTGTGAATGTTTTTGTTTCTTTATGGCTATCCTTTTTTTCCCCTCCCAGCTGTCTGTGACAGGGCAGATGCTCCTGGGAAGATTCATTACTGTCCCTCTACTGCCCAACTACAGACATCATGCCTCTGAGAGACATCATGTCTTTCACTGCGAGGGTCACCTAGTTTTAAAAATGCCTTTGTGACATTTACCAGACTGAGAGATAATGCTACTTATTTTCATTCACAAGTTCATATTGAGCAAAGAGTGGCTGTAATAAAACCTAGCTGACTCTAACTGAGATGAATGAGAAAATTTAATTATGGAGCAATAGTTTTTTGACCCAGGGCTAATGGGTTATTTTTTAAGACCTGAAAATATTTTGCATTTATTGTTATGAAACAATGAGGAAATGTAATATTGAAAAAGCTGTATTAATGGATTTTGTAATTAACTTCATATTTATGGGATTTTGACACAAATGACACTTTGTCTTAAAGCATCTTAAATGTTTTTCCCCACCATTATTGTGTCATTTGATTGTTAGCTTATATTGCATTAGTGAGGACACCTTTGTCTGAACTTTGTAAATGGTCCTCAGTATTTCCTGCTCCATCAAAAACTCATGGTGAAAGATACCATACCATACATACACACTTGAGAGTAAGATTGCTGGTTCAGGGTCAGGTTGTACTTCTTATATTTGAAATGATAACATTATATGGACATGTTGGAGCTGATTCAGCATGAGTACTCTGTAACAATTTTGTAAACTTTGGCTCTCATTGTTAAAAGTGATCCAAGTTCCTATATGGATGGCCTGAACAAGTCACTACAAGTAGCTGACACTCTAGGCTGGGACTGCAAACTAAAATACTTAACACATCCTATTACTATCAGAGACTGACTTCCTCTCCCATTTTTGAATTTGCTTTCATTTGGGGGGGGGGGGGGGGTCCCAGTTTCATAATCAAGACCAGCTGTCTAAATTATACTTACAAATGTTTAAAAGTAGCCAAGAGTTTTAAAAGTTCTATTCATTCTGAGACTTCATTTAATCTGTAAAGTTATCTAAAATACCATTGCAGATGGCTTAGGATGTATTACTTTTAATAATTTTCAGTCTTTCATCAAGCAAGAGAACTATTGTTAGACATTGGGAGTATTAGACAGAAAGTAGAGAAATTACAGGGAAAAATGATAACACATGATAGCCTAGAATGATTCACCCACTCTTAAAGCTCATAAGATACTTAGTTATCACTATTGTCTTGTTTGCATTAAGAATTGTATTTATATACACCAGATTTCATTGTACACTATTATGATCACAAATGTTTTCTTAAAGTTTTCTTCTTTGTTATATAACAAAATGTATGAAATAAGTGAAAATGTAACATCTGTCTAAAAGAGCTCAAGAGTACTTCACAAGCTCAAACAATATAATGCTGCTTTTGTCAAGGCATGTTAGAACAAGAGACCAAATACCTGACTGTGGGCTTTCACTTGGCAACACAGACTGTGTGTGTGTGTGTGTGTGTGTGTGTGTGTGAGTGTGTGTGTGAGTGTGTGTTTGTATGTAGTATGAGTGCTGTAGACTGCTTAATAATAATTATGTCTGCAATAACTCTTAATTGCAATAATGTATTTACATATGAATATAATATGAACAAACTATCACTATCCCATGATCTGGCAAACTTAGTGATTATATTCATAAATGCATGCTGAGTCACTCGATAGACCTATCTCTTTCTTCCCTTCTCTTTAGGCCCAAGGATCCATGAGGAGCCGATGAGAATGGCCTTGACAGACAGAGCTAAACTGCTCAGTGTCATAGCAGTCATACTGCATATAGCCAGATGTCAAGGAAGCCTAGAAAAGAACAGCTCTCCTCTGAGGTTCACTCATCACTTGTACAACGCCACCATTAATGAGAACTCTGCCCCTAGGACCTACGTGGAGAGTCCTATTCGAATGGGCATTGTGATTTCTGATCCTCTCTGGGACATCAAGTACAGAGTTGTCACTGGTGATGATGATGGAATTTTCAAAGCAGAAGAGGTAGCCATGGGGGATTTTTGCTTCCTGAGGATAACAACTGGCAGTGGTAACACACTTTCTCCTGTTCTGCTCAATCGAGAGGTACGAGATACCTACACTTTGACTGTTGAAGCTACTGAGAACACCTTTGAGTACCAGGCCAGAACAAAGGTACTGATCCAAGTGCTTGATACAAACGACCTAAAACCACTATTCTACCCTGCCTCTTACAATGTGGTAATCAGGGAGGACACTCCACTGAAATCAAGTGTGGTGAGAGTGAGTGCAACAGATGCTGATATTGGTAGCAATGCTGAGTTTTATTACTCCTTCACGACTAGATCACATCCGTTTGCTGTTGATCCTTTCACAGGAACAATAGTGCTTGTCAAAAGGCTTAATGCAGGCCAGAGAGACAGGTATGACCTAACTGTGTTGGCAGAGGACAGGAGCAAGAAAATCTCTGGAGTGCAAAAGTTTGGAAATGTTGCGACGGTTGTTGTAACCATTGAAAAAGCCATTGAAAATTTTACCCTCATCACACCCATCATGACAGAGGCTCCTCAAATCGACACTGATATAATAAGCATAAATGTTAAGATAGTGCCTCAAGCAAAGACACGAGTGGCCTCACTGAATATAGATACAGGGGATTCAGAGAAGGCTTTTGAGATTATTCCATCTGTATTGCAGGGCAATGACTTTCAAGTGGTCTCAACAAAACGAATTAAGTGGTCACAAAACCCATTTGGATTGAATCTCTCTCTTCAGGCCAAAGACAAAAGTAACCCCCCTTTGCTAACACCAATTAAGGATATCCATATACCCTGCAACCAATTTACATCACTGACATTTGAGCAGATGGTATATCAAGTTAACCTTAGTGAATTTTCCCCCCCAAAAACCCATGTACTTAAAGTATCTGTACAAACAAATTTAACCAATGTCACCTACCACATCAAAGACAGCACAGATAGCCATAAATTCAAAATCAGTGCTAAAACTGGCATTATTGTTACCTCTGAGTCTCTTGACTTTGAAAAGAAATCTCATTATGAGTTTGATGTCACAGTAAATTCTGGAGAAGCTGAAGCACATGTCATAGTTGACATAGTTGACGAGAATGACAATAGTCCTAGATTTACTTTACCTTCATACCAAGCCACTCTGCCAGAAAATATTCCTATAGGAACTAGCATCTTAGCTGTCTCTGCTATTGATGTGGACAGGGATGACAATGGTTTTGTGACCTATGCCATTGCAAACACAGCTCCCCTACCTTTTGTAATAGATCCACTAACAGGAGTCATTTCTACCTCAGAAGAGTTTGATTATGAGCTGATGAAGAGGTGGTACCACCTTAGAATCTGGGCTTCTGATAGTGGTAGCCCTTTTAGTCATGTGAGTGAGTGTGCTGTGACCATCACCATGACCAACATCAATGACAATGTCCCACTTTTCGAAAGAGTTGCGTGCAATGCCTCCATACCTCATGACCTTGCACCTGGAAGGAGCATTGTAACGATGTCTGCAGTTGATCTGGATGAGCTGGAACAAATCCATTATGGCATTGAAAGTGGAAATGAGGATAAATTATTTGACATTGACCCTGTTTCTGGCACTATCACACTAGCTCAGTACATTTCTGCAAACATTTTAGACACAAAGAGCACTTCATACATCCTAAAAATATCAGCAACCGATGGCAAATACAATGCTGACCCCACTACTGTGACTGTGTATGTCATGAGCAAGGGCACAGAACCCACAGCACACTGCCAGGAGACTGGAGTATCCAGGCAGCTGACTGAGAAGCTTATTGAATCAATCAAGCCTATACTCTCTACTCAAGAGGAAGCAGATGTCTTCTCTGATGTCCATATAATCAATCGTTACTCTCCAAAGTTTGCTCCTGGCATACCAAGCTCTATTTATATAAAGGAAGACTTTGCTCTCAGCATGCCTATACTACACTTTAAGGCTACTGATAATGATAGTGGCTTTAATGGAAGGCTTGTCTATGTAATTTCAAGTGGGAATGAGGATGCATGTTTCACAATTGATATGAACACAGGAAAACTAAAGATTATCTGTGAATTGGATAGAGAAGCAAAAGAATTCTATATTCTGAACATAACAGTGTATGATTTAGGTAGTCCACAAACAACTGCATGGAAATTTCTTGCTGTCAATATTTTGGATGTAAATGACAATCTGCCATTATTTTCTCAACCGAGATATGTTTTGAGGATTCCTGAAAACACAGAGGCTGACAAAAGCATCTTCAAAGTACATGCAGTTGATTATGACCTTGATGACAATGGAGTCATCAAATATTCCTTGTTAACATTTACTGACTTTTTTAGTGTTGATGAAACATCTGGGGATGTGAAGGTGATAGGGAATTTGGACAGAGAAGCCTTTCCCAGATATGACTTAAGGATAGAGGCTAGGGATCAAGCCAAAGAGGAGCCGCAACTTATTTCAACAGCAGATCTACTGGTTGTCCTAGACGATATCAATGATAATCCTCCTAAATTTTCACCCAAGATCTATAGGATTAAAGTCCCTGAAGATGCCCCTCTAGGCACAGCACTACTATGGGTTGAAAGCTACGACTTGGATTTGGGAAGTGGAAGCCTTATAAGCTATAATCTGAAGAACAATGAGGCAGGCACATTTCTCCTGGACACATCCACAGGCTTACTGACTCTTGAGAAAGAGCTTGACTTTGAGAGAAAGCAGTCTTATAATCTAACTGTTCGAGCTGTGGACCATGGAAAACCCAGGTCCTTATCATCCTCATGTTTCATAGAGGTGGAAGTGCTGGATGTCAATGAAAATTTGCATAAACCAGTTTTCAGCTCATTTGTACATAGAACTCCAGTTCCGGAGGATGCCAAAATAGGCACTTCAGTCATAACCCTGACAGCAATGGATAAAGATTTGGGGAAAGATGGAGAAGTCAGATACCACATTTATGATGGGACAGGACTTGGAGTCTTTGTCATCGATGAAGAAACGGGTAGGCTTAACAATATGAGCTTAATGCCATGGGTTTATGAATAGTACCATACTCAATATACCCCTAGTCTATCGGTTTTACTTTACTGTACTAGCTGTTGGGTTTACCGATCTTCTTTATGTCATACTTGTCTTTTGCATGTTGAAGAGATTTTCTGTAGCCAAAACAACTGCTTCATATTAAATGGCTTATAGATCAAATTATTTCAGCCTTCTCATATTCTTATAAATTACAGTGTAAGAATTGAAGATGCAGCTTAACACCTAGTGTACTGTTTACACATTTTATGAGTCTTTGTTATTTGTCTAGTACAGTACTTTGCAGCATTCAAATTTTGAAAAAACAAAAAAACAAAAGAAAAATAAAATCCAGAACATTTGTCAGAAATCTCAAAATTTAAATACACATGGATGCTACAGGTTACACTTTAATTACATGTTGAAAAATGAAGCTGGAAAAAATGCTGAAGATCGAGGTACATTACTGTGAATTTCAGTTACAGTGAATATGATCCCAACACCCTCTATTTCAAAAGTTGAAATCTTCATGATTCTCTTCACAGGAATGATTCAAACTGCAGACACACTGGATAGGGAGACTGTTCCACACTACTGGCTGACTGTGTATGCCACTGATCTGGGCACTGTTCCCCTTATGTCCTGGACTGAGGTGTACATCGAGGTTTTGGACATTAACGACAATCCTCCTGAGTTGTCCCAACCTGTCTACTTTGCTTCTGTCCAAGAAAATCTGCCGCAAGACAAATTTGTATTGAAAGTGGCTGCCACAGATGTAGACAAGTCTTCAGAGGGGAAGATAACATTCAAAATTCTGGATTCTCAGCGCACACATTTTGCAATCAACTCAAAAACAGGTGAACAACTCACTTCACTTCATTTGAATAAGGGTCCTTAATTTTCAAACAATTGCATTTTCAAACAATTGCTTTAAATGTACTTTGTATTGGTAGTTGTTGGATTTCTGTCAAGATTTTTTTTTGTGTGTGGGTTTATAAAAGCATAAATGGCTAAAAATACTTACATAATGTGTGCAAGATATGATTGTCATGGAAGGTCATATTATTTTAGTATTAAAAAGCATAAATGGTTAACAATATTTAAATAATATGTGCACTATGTGACAACTCAATAGACTAATACAAGTGCAGGCACAAACTAGGTGTAACCAAGGGGGTATAAGAGTAAGTTTGTGAATAGACTAAATAGCCTGATTACTCTATACAAAATGATCATTTTGATCATTTTTCAGTGATGGGGAAAGCACTGCTTCCCTAAAGCACAAAAAGTCCAAAATTACCTTATCTCAAACCTGTAGATTAGTCATGGTTGTAAAAATGCTCCTAGGGAAATTACAATAGCATTAACCTGTATCACAGGCTTAAACTCGTCTGTTCAGGGCTTCTCATTTCTTTGTTGCTCTATTAGCTCCACCCCAAGTCCCGTTAAGAACAGGGGACATTACGACAGTTAAATGCACACTGAGGTGTATGTCTGAAAGCCTTCATGTGTTGTTAAATTGAACTTTTTTGAGAGCTGCTAGACATGAAGCAAACTACAGCAGAGTTAATTACTGTTACTGTAAAGGTAAAGTTGGTAATAAACCTTTATAAAGGTAATATTTTAATAAACTAAACTGAAGTTTAAGTTATTATGATGAAGGAAGAGCTTTGGCAACCACTCGCAGCATAGATGGATTCATACAAATGTTAAGTCAGGAATGACTATTAACATCGATATATCCAAAGCCAAATTAACCATATAGAAGAGACAAACCTACAGATTCCTTCCTCTGGCGAAAGGTGCTCTGTATTCCCATGTTAGAACAGGAAAGTTAACTTTTTTTTTTTTAATACAGAGACCAGTATGACTAAGCTAAGATAACCGCTTTAACAGCACAGTGTAGAAAAACATGTGGGATAACTTATATGTGGAATTGCCAAAGAAAAACAGCTCTATGGTGGAGCGCGACTAGAGTTTATAATTCATAAAGTCAGTGTATCTTAATGGTAAAGAAAATGTTTAATGTGTATTTGGTTTATATATAGATTTAGGTAACAACATATCTCATTCCTTAGTTGGTGGATGTTAACGCTAAAAACACACTTTCTTTAATGACTTTAACAGGCGTCACCTGCCTAAATACAAACAATCGTAAAAATCCAGCAGGGTTTGTTTTGAGTGTTGTTGCAGAAGGACCCAGCGGGTATGACAGCCTGACAGCGGTTATTTTTTTGGTGGTAAACAAGCTAAACTGACAAATTCCACCAAAATTGCTGTCAAATTTCAGGGCTCGAGCTAGCTTTCCATACTCAGTTGTAAGAAACTTTAATACAGTACAGGAAAATCATTGCATGCATTGCTTATTGGCACATCATGGCTTTGCTGCAGTGTATCTTAAAAATTAAATAAATGAAGAAATAAATGGTAAAGAATGTCCAAATGACCTCGTGTAAACAACAGAGCTAAATAAATAAACTCTGCCAAGAAAGTAAAGCCGTGGGAAAAGAGTGTGAAATCTTCACTCTGAGGTACACAAGCAGGTGTGCCACCCATCTAGGCGCAGTGCCATTGACCAGTTAATCTGCTCTTCCTGTGTCTGTGTTTACTTAGGTGTGATCAGCACCCTGTCGGCTCTGGACCGCGAACAAAAACCAGAGCACATTATTGAGGTGAGCGCACCTGCTAATTCTAATTTATTTGATCAGGAGCGAAGCACGAGTCTGATCCTTTCACTTATTGTTCAATGAATATTTGTATTTCCAGATTGCGCCACTTTATAAATCTTAAAATGACAGAATTTAACAGTATTAACTAATAGGACTTTAATTTCCTACAAAAGTACAAATAATGATGTTAGAAAAATTGTTTATTTTGGTCCACACATGCAGTGGATCATAGCGGGAAGTTACACATTATATGTGAGAATATAGCATGCAGCTTTGTTCTTAAACAGTACTCATAATCATTATCTATGTTAGCATTTTTCACTTCTGCGATTTGCAGGTAATTGTGTGTGATAATGGGGTTCCTGCACTACGCTCCACTGCCACAGTGGTCATTCAAGTGCTGGATGAGAATGACAACAGCCCTCAATTCAGTCACAAGCTTTTCCAGGTTAAACTGCCAGAGCGCCAAAGCACAGCACTTCCCCAGCATGTCTACAGGATGCTCGCCCATGATGACGATGTAGGCCTCAATGGCATGATCACGTACACCCTGGTGGACAATATGGATCGGCGATTTGATGTCCATCCCACAACGGGGGTGGTAACAGCCACAGGGGAGTTCGGGCAAGGCAACTATAGCATCCTAATGGTAAACTACTCACAAATACTGCCATTTATACTTTACTACCTCACTACCTCATTGCAACTTCCACCTTTATTCATTTAGTTAGCAAATAATAGTCAGGCATGCAAAAAATAAATTAAAAGGAAATCATGTTTTCTCAGGAAAGGAAAAACATATGCAACTGTACATGTGCTATCTGTCTCTTGGGTGTCATAGATAAAAGCCACAGACCATGGTAGCCCTGCGCGAATGTCCAAGGCACGTCTGGATGTGGAATGGCTCCCACAGCCAGAGTCTAGTTCCACACTGCTTGCCTTTGACGAGGCCCACTTCAACTTTGCCGTCATGGAGACAGACCCTGTCACTCACATGGTGGGAATCATTAGCACCGAGATCACTTCAAGCCTCCTATGGTTTGACATCATAGGTGAGTGCATGACTATCATTATTCCTTCCTCCCTGGCACTCCTCAGTAACTGTCAACATGACCACATGGCACAAATATGTCCCAGTACTGTTTGAAGATAATCCCATGTAATTGACTGCCAGTACTGGCAGAACAAAAGCAAATGATAGAGTTTATTGGTGACTATTCATTGTGCAAAAATCAATTAATCTAAGCATATAGAAAAGATTACAGATACAGTTTTGTAACTGATGTAAATCTGAATCAGACCCAAACTATTTATTTTCTTATAATTGACTTAGGATATGATAACTATTCGATGTAGATTTGCACATTAAGTAAACACTAGTATGTTTTTATTCAAGTTTAGCACAATTTGAAAGGACACAGGTAGAAGTGCCATTGTACCTGTACTGCTGAAGGGTAGGCTTGGGTTCTCTATGATGTGTTTCCACATTGTCTGAGCCAGGAGACAAAGCTCCAACTGTGACCTGTTTTCTCAGATGGTAGGCCAATGTCCTGTGTCCTTGCCTCTCCTCCATAAGTCTCCTAGTGGCTGGACAAGTAGCAATGGCTCTTGGCTTTACCTCCAGGAAGGGATTTGTTCTTACCTTCACACTGCTTTTTAGCTCAGCTTCTATAACTCAGGTAGAAATTAACTTTGGCAGAAATGTATCAGGGACAGAGTAACCATTCCACTGTATTAAGAATATGGGCTATATTACTCGGGTCTGCTCTGGGAATAATCAAATGTTTCAGACATTGCATATTTGAGAAAATGACATCTTCCTCAGAGTACTAGTCTTTGTACTGGCTGTGCTTTAAATATACTTAACACAGTGAGAATCTCATACATTTATGAATACACAATTTTTCAAATCAGCAATTTGGCATAGTTTTGAGCTACACTATATTCTCTATGAAGTGTGTGCCTTCACTTTTACAGTGTAGCTTTAGCCCTTTCTAGAGAAAACAATTGTTTATTGATTAGAACCGAATGAAACAGAGACTGCTTCAAACAGCCTTTTTTCAGAAACTCCATTAAGATCAGTCACCAAGGCCTCCATCAAGATCAGTCAGCTCTGTATTAGACACACCTGGTTAAGGGCTCTGGATGAGTAAAAAGGACATCAAGCCCTATCAGTCCATTCAACACACATTTGGAGAATGCGTTGATCACAGTGAAATAGGTTTATGGCCCACTCCAAAGCTTCAGTCCATCTAAAATGAGACTAGTGAGCTTTCAAAAGGTGGATTTCTTAATAAACACCATCTGCCAAAGCAGGCATGGGTTTACCCCTACTGACTGAGACGTCTGTTCTGAGTGTGTGCATGCCAAACATTTTCCCTGAAACAATTGTTTTGTTCTTAAATACCCTGCAACTCAGGAGGAGACTTTTCAAGTGACCTTGTTTTCTGTTAAAAATACACTAGACAGCAGATGAAAGCTGAAGATGCACAGCGCTTATACTTAAAGTGCTTATACTTAGTCCTGTCATTGGCTCTCATTAAGTTGGATGAGTGAGCACCCCATGCTCAAGCATGCATGTGAATTGTGTGACACTGGTTTTCATCGAGCCTTACTCATGCAGGTTTGAGCTCTACTTGACTGGAGTGGCCGTTGGTTAAAGGGGCCAGCCCTGTACAAAGATTAATCATGTCACTCAGTTAAACAGGTTTTGTTTAGTTCGGTTTGAATTGCATGCCACCTGGGTCTTACTGTCACAATATTTCATTCTACTTGCTCTTCTTACACCAATACATGCAAGTCCATGTGCAGCTCTTCTGAGAGATGCTGATAATTGCCCCACAGATGCCCTGGGACTCCCCCCAAAGGGTTGGTTTCTAATCAGCTGGTGTTATCTTTTAGGTGGTGATGAGGACCAGGACTTTTACATAGAGAAGGACACAGGGAGTGTTCTAATAGCCAGATGCCTGGATGCAGGCAAAAGATCGAATTACAACCTCACCATCAGTGTTACGGATGGCTCTCAGATGATAACTACTCAGGTAAAGGCATATGTATCACATGTTGGAGCAAGACTCATTAATGTCTCTCTGACTTTATTATTGCTGTAGAGTGCAAAAGAAGTTCAGAATGATAAGAATGACTGTGTGGTTTCTTTTGCCCCAGGCAAAAAAATACTTGGTCTGCAAAGAACTTGCAAAACATTTGTAGCGCTTCCCAGTGTAGAATAGTAGTGCGGTGTAGATATAGCAATGTCTGACATACATCAGATTTAATGTTCACTTAAATGACAGTTAAGAAAACTGGGATGTGTCAGAGATTCCTCAAACAAATCTTTAGGCATTGCCTTATTTTCCTCCTGACCTTCAGGCATATATCCGAGTGTTGGATATGAATGAGCATCGGCCAGAGTTCCTGAAAACTCTATATGAGGTTAGAGTTCCGGAGGACACAGCTCCATGGAAAGAGATCCTGCAGATCAGTGCCCATGATGCCGACACAAACAGCAGGCTGGTCTACTCCATTCACAGCAGCCTTCACCCAGACAGCCTCAAGTATTTCCACCTGGATCCAAAGAGTGGAGTGCTTGTTCTGACTGATGAGCTGGACTATGAGGCCTTCTCTATGCACATTCTTATTGTTATGGTAAAATGCTTCTTATGTCACCACAGATGAGCTACATGATCATATTTTATCATTAGTTGTTAGGTGATAATCGCTATACCTGCAATTATTCAAACCTCCAACAAATTTAGACAGCTTTTTAAAGCAAACCAAAGAGTAGTATATTATATTGATTTTAATTAAGCGATACTTATTTTTATCAGGAGAAATGTACCATCCTATATGTTTTTGTTATGCAGGTCCGAGATCAGGAGATTCCAGTGAAGAGGAACTTTGTAAAAGCTGTGGTGCATGTCGAGGACTGTAACGATTACACACCCTCTTTCATGAGCACTCATTATGATGGAAGCATCATCAACCTGGCTTCAGCTGGTACTGAGGTGCTTCGAGTCAAAGCTTTGGATAAAGACAAAGGCAGTAATGCTGAGATAGTGTATTCCATTCACTCAGGTGAGAGCATAATAGCTGTCAAACCTATTTTGTTTTCTTGCACGCTATTTTAAGTTTATTATAACTGCTTTAAAACAAGAGTATTAATTCCACAGCTCTATAGTACTTTAGTTGCTTGTTTCTTATATATTACTACTACACACATATCTTATAAATTTCCAAGTATTGCAAATAGTTCAACTTACTTGACAGACGCTACACATAAGTCCAGGTGAGTAATGGATAACACCTGAAGAAAATGTGATAGATTATATAGAAAGTAAAATAGTTGTAATAACAACTCAAGAAATATGAGAAATGGAATTGTAATTGCAGGTAATCTGTGAATCTGTTTACTCTTCTCTCCTTTTATTCACCCTGTGAATTAATCAGCAATTTAGGCATATCATAAATTAAATTAATTATTACTAAATAAGTTTTTTGGTAAAAGAATACACAATTGCAACCACTAGAAGTATTGGTCAACAGATGCTTTTACAGTTAGCAAAGTTCCATAATAATGTTTTTGTTCATATCTACATAGTTAATCTATCTTCTAAACTTCACTTTCACATATTTACAAATGTAGCAATGAATAACTATTACCAATGTGTTGATAAGGACACATTTAGAAAGTGAACAAAAAATTAC
Organism: Electrophorus electricus; assembly: GCF_041902795.1. Classification (NCBI taxonomy): domain Eukaryota; kingdom Metazoa; phylum Chordata; class Actinopteri; order Gymnotiformes; family Gymnotidae; genus Electrophorus; species Electrophorus electricus. The sequence goes on along the minus strand of NC_137512.1, from coordinate 20,013,693 downwards.
TCGCAAAGCAAATGATGTTGATTTGTAAAACCCTCCACCTCAAGAGAATATATCATGTCATGGGACTGGGGCTAGCTTACCAACAAAATGTCAGCAGGAATGTTAGTTTCATTTCCTTTCAAACAAACAAAAATATGGCCCTTCCTTGTGGAAATGTTCAGGTCTGGGATACATTCAACACACATAATTTTACAATGTTTTTTTTTTTTTAATTTATCTAGTTTTTTGTTAATGATTTAGAAAATACTCTTTGAACTGACAAAGTTTTTTTTCTGAGCTAAAACTCAATTCCTACTGGATTTTTCCTCTTAAACTGCTGAGGTTTATTTTAGTTCATTCACAACCATTTATGATATCAAGGCAAGTTAGTAACAATGTAATAATTTAATTCTTTCTCTCAACAGGAAATACAGATGAAGCATTTGAAATTGATCAGCAGACAGGAGGCATCCGTGTGGCTAAGTCATTAGATAAGCTCACCCAGGACCAGTACCATCTCACTGTGAAAGCCACTGACCAGGGCTTTCCACAGCGCAGTGATCTCTGCACCATCAGCATTCATGTGAAGCTGTCTGAGCACACAGCACCCAAGTTCACCCAGGATGAATACTTTACTGAAATAAGTGAAGCCAGTCCTTCAGGCACTCCTGTGCTCTCTGTCTCGGTCAGTTCTCCATCTGCTGTAAATTTCAGGATCAAAGATGGTGACCCTAATGGGATTTTCCACATCAATTTCAACTCTGGGCAGCTGTATGTCCAAAAACCCCTTAATTTTGAAGAGTGCCTCTCATACCGCTTGTTAATAAGAGCCTCAAATACAGCTGGGGTCTCATCAGACGCTGTCGTTTATGTGTATGTTATCGATGAAAATGACAATGCCCCTGTTTTCCTTCAGGACAACTACTTTGGACAGATCATTGAGTCTGCACCTATGAACAGCATGGTAATGGGTGAGAACAACACCCCACTGGTAATCAAGGCCTCAGATGCTGACAAGGATTCTAATGCTCTACTAGTCTTCCAGATCCAAGAGCCTAAGGCGCAGAAAGTGTTTAAAATAGATCCAAGCATGGGCACCATCTCTTTAGTATCTGTGCTGGACTTTGAGACTACCCCTGAGTTTGTCTTTAGTGTTCAGGTGAAGGACTCTGGAGAACCCTCTCTAAGTGCTGCCAAACCATGCAGAGTTACCATTCATGTCCTAGATTTTAATGACTGCCCCCCTAAATTTACACTACCCATCTATATGGCTTCCATTGTGGATCCTGTCTTTAAAGACACAAAAATCATCCAAGTAATGGCTCATGATGCAGATTCATCTGTTTTGTACAGTATTCCAGAGACTAATCACAAAAATGTATTTAAAATAGATCAACTAACTGGAGAAATTTCAGTGAATGAAGAGTCTGACTTCCTGTCACATTATGAACTTAAAGTTATAGCGTCAGATGGCTTATACAAAGACACTGCTTTAGTGAAAGTTAATGTAACTAAAATAAAAAAGACTAGTCTGAAGTTTGAGGAGAGGATGCATATGGGCACTGTAATGGAAAACACTACAACTATAAAAACCTTAACTGTATTAAGGGCCAGAGGTAGCTACCTCAATGAACCACTGATATACTCTGTTCTGAACCCAGGGGATAAGTTTTCAATTGTGTCATCATCAGGAGTACTGCAGACAACGGGTATTCCCTTTGACAGGGAGGAACAGGATGAGTATGATTTGGCTGTAGAGGTCAGAGACATGAGAAATCCACCACGTATAGCTGTCACTCAAGTCAAGGTCTATATAGATGATATCAATGACAATGCACCCATCATATCAAACCTTCCCCACACCCTGATGATATCTGAGGAGACTGAAGCAGGGGATGTTCTCTTTCAAGTTCTGGCGACTGATGATGACACCGGTGAAAATGGATCTATAATATTTACATTAGAGGACCATTTTAATCTCTTCAGGATTGATCCTTATATTGGTGATGTATCCCTTCAGCGACCCCTAGACTTTGAGTCTTTGAATAAGTATGTGCTTATTGTGCGAGCTTCTGATGAGGGTGAGCCCAGTCTGTCAGCTTGGGGAGAACTGTACGTCCAAGTGCAAAACCGCTCCCATCCTATATTTCAGAGTCTGTTTTACCCTTTGAGACTGCCTGAAAACATTACTCCTTATACAACCATCCTGCATGTGCAAGCAAGAAACCCAGAGGGCTATCGTCTTATCTACAATCTTGAAGAAGAAAATGCCTCTAAATATTTTCACATCGACTTCAAAACAGGAATGTTGAGTGTCACAGATTTTTTAGACTATGAGACACAAACAAAGCACCTTTTGACTGTTCGGGCCACAGACTCTGTGACTGGCACTTTTGCAGAGGCAAAAGTAGAGATAAATGTGGAGGATATCAATGATAATAGTCCTGTCTTTGAGAATCTTACTTATACAACAGAACTGTTAGAAGGTCTACCAGTAGGCACATCTGTAATAGAGGTTTCAGCCCTTGACAAAGATTCGGGGAGAAACAAAGACATAACTTACCAAATAGCTGACACAGGGAAAAATGAAAATGAGTTTTTTAAAATTGATCCACTAATTGGTCTTTTAGTAACATCACAGGTGTTGGACTATGAGAGCACTCAACAATTTCATCTGATAATCAGAGTCACAGATAGAGGTACACCACCTCTCAGCAGTGAAGCTCATGTTTTTGTGAATGTTATAGATGTCAATGACAACCCTCCAAACTTCAGCGAGTCTCTCTACCAAGCCTCTCTGGATGAAGAGGCCAGCTGTGGTCACATAGTCATCAAAATCCAGGCCTCAGATCCTGATAGCAAGGACAATCTCCAATATAAAATTATCTCAGGTAATGAAGGGAGGTACTTTGCTATCAATGAAACATCAGGTCTTATCTCATTTTCCAATGTTTGCAAGAAAAATCTGGATCAGTTTTACAACCTTACAGTTGCAGTTTCGGATGGTGTCTTTCAAAAGACTGCTCCTGTAAATATTGATATGACCAGCAGCAACAGACATAGCCCCTACTTCAACCAGGATGTTTATGAAGCTGAATTGGCTGAGAATGCAGAGGCAGGGACACGTGTGATTCGTCTGGCAGCCATTGATCCTGATGACGGACCATATGGAAGTGTGGACTACACAATTATTAACAAGCTTGCAGATGAAAAATTTTCTATTGACAATGAAGGACAGATTGTGACCTCTCAACCTTTGGATAGAGAGAATCCCTCACAAAGAGTGATTGCCATTAAGATCATGGCTAAGGATGGTGGTGGCAGAGTAGGTTTTTGCACTGTGAAGATCATTCTCACAGATGAGAATGACAATGCCCCTCAATTTAAAGCCTCACAATACCATGTCTCAATTCAGTCTACAGTAAATAAAGGTTCTCCAGTTATTCAAATAATGGCTTATGATGCTGACGACGGCAAGAATGCAGATGTCACCTATGCAGTGGATGAAGCTGAGGAAGTGACAGAGGAGGTGATTGAGATTAATCCCTTTACTGGTGTAGTCAGCATCAAAGAGAGCTTAGTTGGAATGGAGAACAAGATATTCAATTTCAAAGTCCAGGCTCAAGATGGAAGCATTCCATTTTACAACTCTTCTGTGCCAGTACAGGTTAAGGTTGTACCACCAGAGGTGCCCTTACCAAGGTTTACTGAACCACTATATACATTCTCAGCATCTGAGGATCTTTCCATTGGCTATGAAATAGGCACAGTTAAAGCTGATGCAGACATGCCACTAATATACAGCTTAGTAGATGGTAACACTGTGGAAAGCAACAAAGACCAGGTTTTTGCTCTTGATAAAGACAGCGGCACCCTTGTGGTGCAGAAGAATATCGACTATGAGAAGACCAAGTGGTATCAGATAGATGTTATTGCTCAGGGTAATCACAATGGCACAGATGTAGCTTCTCTGGTGTCCGTTAGCATCCAGGTACAGGATGTGAATGACAATCAGCCCATGTTTGATGCGGACCCGTATAAGGCAATATTGGCTGAAAATATGCCTGCTGGAACCACTGTCATCCAGGTGACAGCTAATGATCCAGACAAAGATTCTAATGGAAAGGTCACCTACACTCTGGAACCAGAGGCTGATGATGTTAATCAGATCTTCACCATTGACTCACAGACTGGCTGGATCACCACTTTGAAAGAGACAGACTGTGAAACCAAACAGTTTTACAGGTTCTATGTCGTGGCTACTGATCATGGAAGCAGCGTCAAGCTTTCATCATCTGTTTTTCTTGAAGTGACAGTAACAGATGAAAATGACAGTCCACCTCAGTTCACAGAGGACTTATATCAGGCTTCTGTCGTTGAGAACAGCAGACCTGGGGAAGTGATAGTTACTCTGACAACTATAGATAATGATGTGTCTCTAGACAACAGACAGGTCACCTGCTATATAACAGGTAAGTCAAATCATGGCTATCGGAATGAAACACAAAGAAAAAGAAACGATTGTGGACATTATCACCGCACTTAAATGACATTACAGTTTTTGGTATATTCTTGGATTTGTAATTTTGAGACATAAATTTGGTCAGATTATACTATACTCTGTTCAGAACAGGTCTGGTATGGTTTAATGTTATATCACATTGTATTACTCTTAGAATGTATAATTATTTAAAATTAACCTTTTAAATTGATGTACTGAATGTTTATGTTTGCCTGTCAACCTTCTCTGAAGATGGAGACCCACTGGGCCAGTTCTCAGTTACTGCAGTTGGAAAAGAGTGCAGGGTTACACCCAATGGTTCACTTGACAGAGAAGTCAAAGACAAACACACCCTTAGGATAGTAGCCACTGATGGAAAATATCAAACGACTGCCACAGTGGAGATCCATGTTCTTGATATTAATGACAACAGTCCATTGTGCGAACAAGTAAGTTATGCATTCTTTCACAAAAATCAACAAAGAATTAACCTTTTCTGAAATTATTCATAATTCAAAACTTAATTAACTACCTAAATAAAGCATAATGTTGACAAATGCCATTAAGAGCTTAAGATGATAATTAAGTCTAAACATATGCATTTTCCAATTCTTCCCATTCCTTTTGTAGTTGCTTTACACTGAAGCAGTCATGGAAAATTCCCCATCAGGACTGTTCATTCTGAAGGTCTCTGCCTCTGATCCAGACATTGGCACGAATGGACAAGTCTCGTTCACTCTTCATGGTCCGAATGCAGACAAGTTTCATCTTGACTCCAAATCTGGTAAAATCTATATATATATTTTGCTTCCTTGAATAGCACAAAGAGATGTCCTTTTTTCTACAGTTAGAGATATGTAAATTTTTTACTAATACTTTTGTAAAGCATTCAAAACAACACATAAGACAATAAATGTTATTCAGAGACACCTGATAAGTTTGAGGTTCTTTTTCATCAGTTGTTATTGCTTGGTTTATCTTTCATGTGCCCTCACTGGTTCCTGTGCTTCTTAGCTAAGATCATCATGTCCTCAGAATATCATATCAGATTACTAAAATCAGAAATGTTTGGAATTATGTTAGAAGCAATCCAGGCTATGGAGGACTGTGCACTGCCTTTGGATATAAATCTCTGTTGTCTATGTGGGGTTTTAAGAACAATTTAACAAAGTGCCTTTTAATGTCTATAAACAATTTTTTTCCAAAACCACTACCGATACTTAAATAACCATAATTGCTCAAAGCACTGTTGTTAGTATTTGTAAAATTGTAACTTCTTATAACATGATATTTGAAATGCTTTACACCTTTATGTCCATGGTCACTACTTAACATTTCAGAGTAAATCATGACACAAACAAGCTTTTGTTGTATACAGGGGAACTGTTCACTGTTGCTGTGTTGGACCGGGAGAAGGAAACGGAGTATGATCTAGTCGTCAAGGCAAGTGATGGAGGTGGACGCTCGTGCCAGGCCGACATTGTGCTTATGGTACAGGATATGAATGACAACCCACCACGGTTCTCCACTGATCACTATGAAGTGACTGTCTTCGACAACACCACAATTAGAACACCTATTGCAGTCATCTATGCCAAAGACCCAGACACAGGTATGCCATTACTACATTAAAGCACAATGATCAGAATGTCACTTATCCAACCAAGAACGTGTAGGGTCATTTTGCATGTCTAAAATTGTTTTACTGGTATCTGAGATACTGAACAGAAAGATAAACATTTCCTAAATGCCTTTATTGAAGGCTCCAATTTCTTTAGATTAAGCAAGAGCAGGAAGGAGAGAGAGAATGGAGGTGTGTTGTGTTTGATATGAGAGTGAAAGCAGGGAAACACTATTAGGGAGTGTTAAACCACACCTGGATATGTGTGAAGACATGTACAGTATCCACTATAGCTTCTGGCCCAGGGCTGTTTTTTTTTCAGAGCAACCTTTACCCCATTTGTGACACGTAAACACTAACAGCTACAAAATACTTTCAGGTGTTTTATTCATTCCTCCTTGGCTACCTAACCAGGAAAAAGGTGCATTTAATTTTAATGTATGATTGTTTAATATATAATTTAATTCAGATCTGGATTTCCAGTTTTGATTCCTTTGGTAAACAATATAAGCTCATATTACTATGACCTACATCTTTAAAATTCTAATCTTTAATCAAATGCAGTGACATCCGTATGAATTATACAGGTTCAGTTATGCTTTATGAACAAGGTGAGCACTGTGCACTCAGGCTGCCGTCCTCTCCTCCTGTTTGCCAGGCATAAACTCTGAGGTGAGATACTCCCTGCAAGGAGCAGACAGTGGATTCTTCTCTCTGGATGAGATTTCAGGGATGCTGCGCTTGGAGCACTCTCTGGTCGATGAAGCTCAGTCCATGTTTGAGCTGAGAGTGAAAGCCACAGACCGGGGCCTCCCTCACCACCTCTTCTCCTTGGCCAAGGTCACTGTGCACATCATAGACCTGAGTGACTACCAGCCTGTGTTCCTGAGCCCTGAATACACAGCCCAGATCCTGGAATCGGTGCCGATAGGGACAGAGGTACTCAGTGTTTCCGCCCTCACCAGAGATGGCACTGGGAGTGAACCTGTCCGATATTCTATTGTCTCTGGCAATGAGGATGGGAGATTCCAGATTGATCAAGAGAAAGGTAAGTTTGCATTTCATTAATATGAGATGTTCATCTAAATGGTTAGGTTAGCCTAATTAATTTTCAATGATAAATGATTCTCTGACCAATTTTCATAGAACTAGTGGATTAAACTAAACATACTAGTGTATGTTATTGATTTTGTCCATATGGATTTGGTAAATTAAACTGCCAAATGAATTTGTTGTTCATTTTATTCATTTATTCATAATACACATTGAAAAAAATGCCAATACAAAACTAATAGTAATTATAGTTTATTAACTGTTTGCATTGTTGAATGCATTTGTGCATTATTGGTGAGAGTATTATTTATCTCAATAATGTATTACACTTGTTTAATGTAAGTAAATGCGGGTAAATATTGAATACTCTTGTGTGATGCATGTGCAATGAAATCATATCTAACATGGCTCTATTTGAATGGTGAGCCTTATGCAAGAGGTGAGTTGCAATCCTTAAAAACCAGAATTGCACAAACAATAAAGAGACAGAGGGCTTATATTACTGTGTAGACTCTTTGTCTGCTGATGGCCTCTTGGGCCAGGCTGCATGTAAAAAGCCTGTCAGGCTTCACCATGAGGATTAGTGGGGGCAGAGCTGGAGAGCCAGTGCTAGCATGCTGTTTGGCCACAGAGATCATTTCAGCTTCTTTCATTTACCTTGTAGTTTCTCTGTTTCTAGAAGTAGATCCCGATCTCATCTCCTATTGGCCTTCATCCTATAGAATTCTTTGTTTGGAATTTATCTAATTTCTTTACAGCTGTTGATCAAGGCTATGCCTGTATTAGAGCAATAATGCACCATTGTTGCTTTTCCACTCTGTGTGTTTTATATTTATAATTGTTGGGCTGGAACATCTTTTTGGCTGTCCTCTGGAGGGATCTTTTTATCCTGGACTGTGTGTGGTTTTTAGTATCTCTAAACTTCCTTGACTCTTTTATTCAGATCCATTGTTTGGTAGTTCATTTACCTTTCTCTTTTAACTGATTTATATGTTGGTTGATGTTCTTTTTCTGTAATGAGGGATTTGGGTCATATGACTTGACTCAGACTTGATTTGTAATTGTCGTAATTGTAGACTTGATTGAGAACATATAAAACACGACTATGGTTTGCGGATACGTGATTCAAGACTTGATTTGCACTTAAAGTGGCTTGGTAAAGATTCAAAATTCTGTCAATTCTTAATTTGTATTCTATAATTTACAGGTGATTTGACTGTGCAACAAAATTTTAACTTTTTTGTTGCACAAAATAAAATAGGTGGACCTTATAGTAATTTTTATGCTGAATTTGAATCTATTTTTAGAATGTTTCTATCGTATGTTTTTTTTTTTTAAATGACAGGGCAAAAAAAAATTACATTAACTATACTTATTCATAAATCAGACTCTTATTTCTGTTATTACACTACAAACTTACACCTAAAATATACAATGTATGATTTTTGCCTATATTTGGCCTCAAGAACATCCCTCTTCAGTGTGCAGCAATAGTCTTCCAACGTGGAGGGGATCCAATTTCCTTGATACTGCTTACAAGTATATACGAGTATACTTTAACAAAAAAAAACCCCAAAAAAACTGTGGGATTCAGTGTGCAAAAATACATAAGTAATTGGGTATTTTTGCACAAAGCAAAATCATCTTTGACCACTGTTTTTTATTTATTCATTTTTTGTTACAAGATGCCAGACTGATCTTAAAATTGTAAGTAGTTTAAAAAAACCTCTGTGAGCACTGATTAGATCTACTTTATCTTGAATTCTTCTCTGACATTCATTCAGCTTCATGTCTTAAACATTAACAGTTATTTAAGGGCGAGTATGGCAGAGGGAAGTCATTTGTATACCAAGGTTAAACTAATGATAGAGGCAAAGGCAGCGTGTGCCATAAAAACACAGTATCAACAAATTTGCGGCCTACATAAACACACAATTGACAACTTCTGGCTTCATTGGGTGGATAACAGACTCTTTGGAAACTTGCTTAAGTTAACACTGCAGACTTCACTTGATTAGCACAGACATGACTTGTTTGAATGCAAGTGCACACTTGTCTTGACTCGACATGTTTGATCCTGTGCCACATTGCTTCATACTTGTCTTGTGACTCAGAATGACTTGGAAAGTTAAAGACATTATATTTACTTGTCCTTATGTGTGATGCACTTCTATTGTAAATTTCAATTTAGTCATCTTCTTTTTTTCTTTTAATTTTGTATGGTACAGAATGTGCACTATACTTGGTAATAATGATATAACAAAGCAGGACTGTCAAAATATCAGATTTTCACTACATGATTACATGCATATATATATATATATGTGTGTGTGTGTGTGTGTGTGTGTGTGTGTGTGTGTGTGTGTGTGTGTGTGTGTGTGTAATACATTATATATATTGATATATAATTATATTCATATGCAATTTTAATAAAACATATACAAGTCTCTGCTCCTTTAAGAGAAACCAAACCCAATGATCATGTGCTGATCATGCAGCTGCTTGGTGTGTAGTAGTGCAAAAGGGTTGAAAGCAGAGAGCTGCATATGTGCAGGCTACAGCTCCCTTAGCGTTACAGGCTTTTATGTTATGTTACATAACCTAAAGAGAGTGATGTTTGTCTAATTAATATATGCTATAATATACTATAATATATAATAGTTAAGTATGTTGCTAGAGTTAAATGTTTATTCGCCTAGGATGCATGACCTAATACTGATAATAGCTTATACTCCTTTAGTTTTTCAAGTTTAGTTGGTTTAGTATTAACCTGATTTATGATTTAAACAATCATTAATGTAAATTTATGTTTGTTGATATTAGTTGTTAAGCTAAGTGGTAGGCTGCTACATTAATTATCATAGCTGTAATGTTAACCAGTGCTAACGTATAAAATTGTTTTGTTCTTTCCTGTATTATTTCAGACAACATGACTCTACCTTGTATAAAAATCAATGTTTCAAGCCCAGTAAATTTCCAGGTTTACCACAAAAAATATCTGCCTTAGTTACTGACCAGTTTTTATTCTCTGTCTTGCATGGAAAATAAATCATGTATACAAACATTTGAGCAAACAAACCTTTATTTACAGGAGGGGAAATGTGGACAGCGTCCAGTATTATAGCAGCTGAGCTTTGGCCAAAAACCTTGAATGAGTAGAAAGACTGGAGACAGGACTACTTGTTGAAACCTGGATTCTTGTCACAAGCAAGAATGTAGTGAGTTGTGCAAGTTTTGGGCCCTCCAATTTTATTATAATAGAACGCAAGTAGACTGGCTGGAGACCCAATTACTGAAGCCTGCACCTAGCTATACACAGTTCACTGCAGAGGAAATAAGAAAAATGATGCCTAATCAATATTTCTCTCAGTATTGAACTTTACTGTTCAATTGTATTATTCAGTGAAGACACATATTGAAATAATATCTGGCCAAGAAGGCAATCATTAAATGGGCATATATTATGTTTGGTTGTTAATGTAACATTGCTTTGTTAATGAAATATAAAATCTTAAAATTTTTACTTATTGAATCACTTTTCTGACTAATAAATAGGTAGGTGTTAAATTTTCTAATTAGCCTGAAATTGAGATGGTAATTAAATAAGGCATTTATATGAAAAAGAATAGGGTTTTACATTAACAGTATGATAAGAAACGCTTTGGTTTTGTGAAAACCAAAGTTGCTTATAGTATAGTTACATATGTCAGTATGACAACTTTGAGTTACATTTTAGTCAGTGTACTTTGGAAAGGGAACTAATTTAATCAGGAAACAAGCCCAGACTGTAGGCCTGAAATAGGCCTATGCATATTGTGTTGTTTCATACTTTCATGAAAGTCAAGTTCATTCTTTCTCTCTCAAACTTAGAACACCACCTAACTACTGGATGCTCTTTGCCAGGGAGGTTAACTGTGTATGTCCTTACTTCAGCCATGTTCATTCTGACCGGAACATTCACACAATATCTTTGTCATGCACTACGTTTTATCCAGGAAGTCTGGAATAGCTGTGATATTGTCGCCTTGTGCCGCAGGTGTCCTGTGGGTGAATGCTGCACTGGACTTTGAGCTGTGCCGCGAATATTACCTGTCAGTGGAGGGGGCACGAGACAAGGCATCGATGTCTGACATTGCCATGGTTATTATCAACATCACTGACATCAATGACAACCCACCCGTCTTCAGCCGCAGTGACTTCAGTGCTGAAATCGCGGAGGATATCTTGCCTGGAGACATGGTGATGCAGGTATAGTCAACAGGCTCTCTCACCTGTCACTGCCATCAGAACTGATAACGCTATCAAATGAGGCCAGCGCGGGCTGTTTCCTGGTCCAAACTGCCCTTCTCATGTGCGCTTGAACATACAGTTAGACACCCAGAAACGCTCAGATAGTCAGAAAAACCTTTATGTCTGTCGTTTGTCTCAATTCTATACTGAGTTACCACTCAATTTTACTCAACCGTTTGAGCTCTCTGTACTCATGTGGGCTAGGCTGTAAGGTATGTACTGGACTCTGGGGACTGCTAGTTCTGTGTAGTAGTAGGCAGGAAAGTGTGTGCTGTGCAGTGGTGTGTGAGGGTCGATGCAAGCTGTCAGATCACAGCAGTGATTTTAGGGAGAGGTTCTTACACAGCTTTGCCACAGTTAGGTGTTGACACTCATGACGACAGATTTCTCTGCTCTCTGCTATTCTCTTTCTCTCTTTTTCTTTCGTCCTCTTCTTCCCACCCTTAGGTGACAGCAGTCGACCTTGATGGGCCACTGAACAACCACATCCACTACTCCATTGTGAGTGGTGACCCACAGCAACAGTTCAGCATCGATCGTCGCACTGGCCACATTACAGTGCGTTCTGCGCTGGACAGGGAAGAGGTGAGAACATTCACCACTGAGAGGCTATAGAGGCTGACGGCAAGCCCGGGCTCTGGTCCTGACGCACCTCTCCTCCCTCAACAAGCACAGACCTGTTGCCTTTGGTTTCAGTTACCTGAATCAACAGAGAAAAAATGTTTGCTCGCTACCCAACTCACAGTTGGTTTGTGTATTCTTTGTCCACAACAGAACATACGTCAGAGTAGTTTGACAGTGCTAATCTGCTTGACATGTCTCTTTCAGAAAACACACTACTCGTTAACCGTACAGGCTGCAGATGAGGGCCTGCCTCCTCTGTCCTCGGCTGTCCAGGTGACAGTGACAGTGTCTGATGTCAATGACAACCCCCCTGTCTTCTCTCAGACCACCTACAACCTTGTCCTGCAGGTATGGAGGCAGGGTTGCTTCTTTGTCCTGGGTTAATCCTGGTCCACTGCTCTGCTCAGGCATGTCGAATGACTAGACCGCATCTCGGTGGCCAGCGAGCCATGCTTAATACAGCTATGGATTTGCTCCTGTGCCGTTTTGCCTGCAGTGGTATTTGCTGTGGTGGTTTACCCCTTTGAACTCAGCCCAGCTTGTGTCCTCTAATTACTGTGCTACCTCTGCTGACTTGGAAACCCTGTTTATAGCCCATTTACCTTCACCCAAGGTGTCCGTGTCTTCCATGCAGTCAGACTGTTTGGCACAATGGAGGATACCCTTCTCTGTCTGCTCGAGCACTGCTCAGAGCCAAGTTGCTGGCTTTGGGCGAGTTCTTTAGCCTTAGCTGTGCTTTTATCTTTGTTCCGGAAGAATCTGGCTTTTGCAAGCAGCCCAGTGGCCCATTATTAATCTGGGAATAGCTAGAAACAGACATTCAACCTAACAACAATGTTACTCTTTGTTATTATTTCTTTGTGCTGGTAATGACATGAGCCATTGTTTTGTGCTGTAAAAGTTCATTTCATCTGCATGTTCTTTGATTCTGTGGTGTTGTTTTATGGCAGGAAGGAGAGGCTGTGGGTAGTGGTGTTCTGCAGATGTTGGTCAGCGACAGGGACATGCCCCAGAATGGCCCTCCTTTTTCTTACCACATTGTGTCAGGAAATGAGGGCAGACATTTCTACGTGGACCAGGGAGGACTGCTGTCCCTCTCTTCCCCACTAGGAAAAAGAGGAAAGCCTCAGCACCTACTCAAAATTCAGGTGAAATGTTATGTATTAACTAAGGTTATGAACACAAAAGGTATAAGAATTTTAATGAAAGTTCAAATGAAATTATATGTGTCAAGATACATTCATCAATGAAAATACCTCACTACTGAAAATCTACCTTAAAGAAAACAGAGACATATTGTTGCAAAGCAAATTAGTTCATACTTTAATATCTTTAAAAGCTGTGGAGACAGTGTATTTTATGATGTATGAATATTATCTCAACAGGTCACTGACAATGGCCACCCCCCACTCTCCTCCATATGTGTGGTTAAAATCAATGTCACTGAGGAGAGCAAATATCCTCCCACTGTGGCCCCACTGGAGGTCTACATAACCATGACTGAGGAGACCTTCCCCAGACGGGTCATTGGTAAGATCCATGCCTCTGACCAGGACCCCAAGGACATCTTGTCGTACAGGCTGGAATCCACCCATGGGGGGCTGTTCTCTGTGGACTCCGCTGGGAAGGTAGTGGCAGAGCAGGCTCTTCGATCTGGCCTGTACCCTCTCAATGTGAGCGTGTCTGATGGCAAGTTTAATGTGTGGGCTACTGTGTGGGTCCATGTGTGGACAGCCTCACAGCAGGCTCTGGACCAGGGCTTCACCCTGCAGCTGGCTGGCCTGTCTGCTGAGGAGTTCGTGGCCGACCACTGGCGGGGCCTACAGCGCAGCCTGGGTGCTGAGCTGAACGTGCCCAGGCAGGAACTGCACATCGCCAGCCTGCAGCAGGAAAGCAGCCCCGGCAGCCTGGAGGTACTGCTGGTGCGCAGGACCCAGGATGGCTCGGTCCGGCCCATAGCTAGCCACCGTCTAGCCACAGCTCTGGCTCACGTGGAAGACAACCTTGGTCTGAGCGTGCTCAGGGTGCGGCATGGCAACTGTGCTGGTATTGCCTGCCTTCCGCAGGGCTGCAGAAACTCTGTGTTGATGAAGGAGGAGAGAGTGAGCCACTACGGCACAGCGCGGGCAAGCTTCATCACCCCACAGCACAGCTGGGAGAGCATCTGCTCCTGCAATGGTAGGTGCCTGCCCCTCAGATGACTCTTGGCCATGTTCCATTGATGATTAGCAGAGATCCAAGAGCTGCAGATTGTTATTATGTGTTATTTAATCACTGCTCTGTTTTGGTATGAGCAAAGGAAATAAAAGAGAAGAATTCACATTCTTGTATCTGAATGATTCTTAAGGTTAGAATGGTAAAGATAACATAGGCTAGATCAATTTCCTCATGTAACAGTCAGATATTATTTCTATCTCTCTGCATATGTACACAACATTGTCCTATAGCCAAACATTTGTTTTGGAACATTGGGTTAGTGTTAAAATAATTTCTCAATTAACTGCAAAGCATTGATCAGTATCGATCAATTTGTGATGTATTTTAGAATCAGCTGTGAGATTTGATGGACATGGTTATTTGAAGTACCTTTATCGGACAGAGGAGGAAAAAGAAAATTTCCACCTGTCTCTCCGAATCAAGACATTTGATGCTGAATGCACAGTGATGACCACAAATGCGTCTGACTGGGGGACACTGCAGGTACTACAGCTCATAATCCACAACTGGCAAAAATATTTGGACAGGTACAGACCTGTGCACAACAAAGCTGAAAGAAAACTTGATTCTGGTGAAATCAACATGTCATGAAGACAATGCCAGAAACAATAGCACAAAAAGATTTTTTTTTTTGTGAGATGCACTAGCTCACCAGTTTAATCTTTAGGTTTGCTCTCTGTCCTCACTCTCTTAATAACTGGACGCATATCAGATCATGGAAATCCTGTAAAGAACATTATCTTGCAGACCAGAGTGCCTTTGTACTCCACATCATTTGATTTAGCATTTGACTCAGTTGGTCGGTGTTATGATAAATGATTGCCGAACTTCACTTCCCTGACGTTCTTTCAGAGGTTCGGTGAAGGCACTAGGTTTGTCTGATCTAGATTAATCTAGCAAGCCACATAATGTTTGGAGATTGAGTGGCATGTAGGAAGACAGCCTGCAGGTGCTGCACCACAAATGACATGTACAGAAAAATTTGCATGACTCTACATAGCAGGATAGGTAAAGGAAGCACAGAGTACTCCACAATCAAATCGCAACCTCCACTTTAAAGATATGGCATCTCTCCCACACGGGCCTTTATTTTTTTTCCCATTGTAACAGAACATTCAAAAAGTGGTTTGAGTCATCAGAAGTGTCATCTCTGCATTTCCAGATTTACCCCAGGGTGTTAAATCTTGCCATACCAGCCTGTATTATTGTCAGAAAAGGCTTCAAAATGAATAATGAACCCTGGCCAGCTAATAATTGTCTCACTCATGCATTTACTCTTTTGTCTTCATGGAGAGGCTGACAAGATACATGATACAGTTTGTGTTTCTTTAGGGTGGTATTGTTCCATTGTACCAATTATCAATTTGTATACAACCTCAATATTCTCAGCTGTAAGAAGACACCATTCATCCCCTGGAAACTCTAGGAGTTCAATTGACTTATCCTCTGGCTATTTCTTATTGTCTGTACCCTTATAAGTAATTACCTTTCAAATGGAAATTGGGTTGATTTGAACAAAGCCATCACCATGACAAAACAGAAGCAAGAAAAGATGACTTGTCAGTTAAGCAGCGGTAACATTTATAAAAACTGATAACTACCATCTAACATTATTAAAGGCAACAAGCATCCTGACTGGACACAAAGCAGGAAACAGATGCTCTTAAATAACCAGAGTCGGAAAAAGAAGCACTAATTGAGATTTTTTTTTTTATCTAACTAGACTGTGCAATTCAGGTCTGTCTAGATGTCACATGCTTTTCTGACCTGGGGCTCTAAATAAAAAAAGAACTTTTTCATTCCTGCCACAGCTGGCAAACATCATCAAGATGATGCTGAAAACAGATAATTTAATGCTTTGATATCACCAGAAAGGTCAAATCATATTATGTTTTCTAATGACAGAGCTCCATGCCTTTTTTACACATTACATTGGAAGACTCTGCCACAGCAAATAAGTGGCCTGCATGAAGATGATAATTGTTATGCTTACAAATTTTAGATTAAAAAGTATTAATAAGAAGATTATTGAAGAAAGTTATGCATTGCAGAAAAATGAATATCCGAAAACTGGCTTGCCAGGTCTTAATGTCTAGTAATACTATTTATAAAGTAAACCCTCTTTGTGTTTCAAACCTGACATCTGTACTTAACTGAAAGATTTACTGAAATCCACCTACATTTCAGGCACCTAGAAACAAATATGAGGTCTGGTAACAAGTGCTGGATGATACAATTTTTTTTTTTTTCTGGATATGTCATAGGTGTTGCACATTCAGTCAATTTATCAGTCACAAATTAGAAATTGCCTGTGATTGTTGGGCAGTATTGTTTATATGGGAAAGATAACAAAGTTGGAAATGATCACTGAAATAGTGACAATTTATTAATTGTTTGGAAACCAGACAGGAACTCAATTTTCCAAATGAAGCTGTAGCCTGAAAGTGTGTTTAAAAAAAACAAAAGCAAAAATAAAAATCATCTTAAAAAAACATTCTAATAGTATCTGTGTTTTAGCACTTAACCACTTGTGTGATGAATATTTTTTTACTCTGGCTGTATCTGTCCAGCTGGTGGATCGGGAGCTGCTGTTCCACTATGGGTGTGGGAACTCACTCCCTGGAAGCCTGACAGTGAGGGGCTACCCCGTAGCTGATGGCCACTGGCACCACATTGCAGTGGAGGTCAATGGGACAGCGTTGAGGCTCACTGTTGACAGCATGCACTCCATCGTTTTGGACTTACCGGAGCCTTGCAGGCTGACCCAAGCCCATGGGACCCTTCTGCTCGCCAGTACTGGGACCAACACTACTGTGCCGGGCCTCAAAGGCTGCATGGACAATGTGGAGTTTAATGGGCAGCCGTTGAGGACAGAGGTGGCCGTAAAGAGTCTGGGCTCACAGGGAAACAGGCTCTTTGGTGTCTTCCAATGCTGTACAGCAGATGGCTGTGCCAGTAACCCTTGTGAAAATGGAGGAAAGTGTGAGGAGAACTTGACTGGAGGTGAGGGTTAAAACACTATGCAGTGATGGGTGTGCAGACCAATGCTGTGCACTGTGCAAATGAAACAGTAGTCAGACCGAATTTAGCATTTTGCATTGCCATAGCAAGTAATAATTAGCATCAGCGGGGAATAAATAAGCAATAAGCTCAATTTAGATGATGTATTGTGCTAAATGTCTACAGTGATGACAAATTACAGATAAGCACTACGTGCATTTTTTATTCTCAAAAGAGTTGTATTACTTGAATGTAGTTTTCCAAATATGACCGATTAGGGACGTTCAGCATCAGATTGGGTAGCAAAGAAGTTATTGTTTGCACTTGTTATAAGGTAAAAAAGGAAATGTAACAAATTTTCTGGTCGCCTTGATGTTTGTGATTATTCAGGCTTATTTGTGTTGCATCACCCATATCATATTTGTGTTGCATAATTTATATTTATCTGTTCATCAGTAACCTTAAGCCTAATTTTGTATATTAGCTATTCTATGCAGAAGCACTAGTCACTGCAACACAATTATGCAAATGAGGTTAGGGTCATAATAACCCCTCATGTGTTTAATCTGCAAGTGTGGCGTCAGGCCCAGTGATTTCCATTTTAGTCTTTGGTCTCCACTCAACTCCTGGAAAATCTCTGTGGGTCTGCCAGTGTTGGGGTGGCAGCTTCCCAGTCTGGAGTGCAGACATGATGTTTCTCTTGTTTGCTCTGCAGAGTTCCACTGTAGCTGCCCATTGCCATTCTTCGGTGCACGCTGTGAGCTGGAGAACAACCCATGTACATCCCAACCATGCGCCCATGGCCTGCTGTGTGTCCCAAAGTTTGAAGGTTATATGTGCAACTGCCCTGAACAAATTGCTGAGACCAGGTAAGGCTGATGTGCTTCTTTGCAGCCCTTATTGAAGTCGCAAAGTGGTGACTGTATTTTTTGCTTTTGAATTAATTATTGCATCATAATTTGGCCCCTGTCTGACCTCTTCCATTAACTAACTAGTTTAAGCCTATGAAACCTATGCCAACATGTTCCAGTTTCTATTCTCATCTATACATCTCTGTGCAGTTAGATTCTACTGAAAATTATTGCAATGGTGTATACAGCTCACAGACCTCATTCTCCTATTCCTTTTCTCTGCTGTTATTGTGCAGATGTCTGAGTGATGCATGTTCTTCAAACCCTTGTCCCAGTGGATTTGGCTGTAAAATGGCAAAGGGTTCAATCCATTGTGACCCTTTGCCTCAACTTTCAAGACCCATTGGATATGCAGAGATTGCTGAGATCTGCGCAGGTGTGCTGGGACTCATACTGCTCGTCGCAGTCTTTGTGTGCATACGAAAACACTATGTCAGCCACAAGAAGCACAAGCCAATCTGTGTGCAAGATTCTAATGGCTACTTCCCAACGGGCCTGACAAAGATGCATGATGGAGAGAACACTCCCCCCATGGAAATGAGCACCATGATTGGCTTGGGGAATGACCTGGACCACAGCCCTTTCCGTTCCTTGAAGCCTCGTGAGCAGAGGGAGCTGACCCAGATGGTTTCCCGTCCCCAGAAAGCTCAGGGCCCAGTGGTGTGCAGTGTGGCCCCAAACCTCCCTGCTCCTGCCTCTTCCATCTCTGATAATGAATCTATTATGAAACCCAACTGGGAGCCAGACTATGAAGGTGAGTCTGTAAGATACTAAATTCAGTGGGCTGATGTCAGTGGAAGATGGGCAAATTGGAGTAAATGACTGCGCTCAAGCAAACATGGAAAAATGTATGGAAAATTAATTCCATAACAAACTGAGCACGGAGCACTTCTCTGTCATTTTCGTCAAAAAATAGATTAAATCCAGCCTCTATGTGTGTTCAGTGTATTTTTCATAGGTGTTGTGTGTATTAGAAATGAGTGCATTCCTCTGCTCTATGTTTGCAGTATACCCTGCTGATCCTGACTATTATGGGCGGCCAGCCGTGCAGGAGTTCCCTCAGTTTGACATTGTTGAGAGCACTTACCCAACCATGTCATCCGGAGACTCCCGGCGGAACTCTCGCTTTGGGGGCTTCCCATTCCCACTGGAACGCGGTGACCGTCGTGCGCCATTGCCACCCTGCTACAGCAGCCAGAACCTGGACGACTTCCTGGGGCCGGATGGTCTGCCCCTGCCCAGCTCGCAGTGCCCCAACGAGTACACAGCCATCAGCTACTACCCGACGAAGCACACACGCAGCATGGATAACGTGTCAACGGGCTACAAGCGCTTGAGTGTACGCCTGAGTGTGGCTCAGCCATCGTACGCGGACTGTGGCTCCTCCACCCACACAGCACCGCCGTCCAATCGTGCCTCCCGCAGCTGCGTCGACTCCGACCTGGTGGAGAGTGACTATGGCAGCTGCGAGGAGGTCATGTTCTAGTCCATCACTGCATGACATGCTGGCAACCAGCTCTAAGCACTGCACCTTCCATCAGGACTGACATTTAGCTGGAGAAGATGGATTTTAGTTCAAAGGCAGAGGGAAAAGCTATTGGAGAATTAGAATCCCATAGCCTGAACAGTGTTACTCTTCATTTCCAAGAAGATGCCTGACTCAAATTTGACCACTGTCCCTTGCATTGAAAAATTGATGAGGAAGTGTACTAAATAATGTTCTTATACACATAAATTGAGAAGATGCCAGCTGGGCAGAGTGGTAGAATGTCCATTCCTCTCTGAGCATTTGTGAGCATCTCTTTTTGATTGCTGTTTACAATTTGTATTCATGTACTGAGTGCTGTAGTGTTTGTTGCATGAATTTATCACAAAGTCCAAAATGTAGTTATCAGTGACATTTTGAGGTCTTGAGCTACAAGCTGTGCCCCGTGTTGTAATTTTAGCCACCCTACACACCTGCAGAGAGAGAGAGAGAGAGAGAGAGAGAGAGAGAGAGACAGAGATAGATAGATAGATAGATAGATAGATAGATAGATAGATAGATAGATAGATAGATAGATAGATAGATAGATAGATAGATAGATAGATAGATAGATGTACATTAAATATTAAACAAAAATATACCTAGACGACAGCAGTTCCACATTGAATTTTAAAGTTGAAAGCTTTTTGGTGAGACAACGTTTTGGTGATACAAACAATGCTAAAATCATGTTTAATGTATGACCCTAGTGGACAAGAGACTTTAAATAAAGACAAAAAAGTGACAATCTCAAACACTTTGACCAGAAAACGAATTCTGAAGTGAAAAGTAGTATGAATATTAGATTACTTGTGTCCTCTTAGTGCTCAGTCCTTGGGGTCCAAAGAATGCCACCAAGAGCGCAGCATTGATTTGTTATTGAGAGTTCTCCCTGTAACTAAAGCAATATGCCTGTCAGTCAGATGTCTGCTTGGTCAGGCCATTAATGTTCTCCTCTGAGTATTTTGAAACACCAGACTGCACTTTGCGGCTAGTAGATCACAACAATGTGGTGTTGGGATTTATGGACCTCATAGGATGTGTGCGCTTGCCTGCCTCACTGGAGGCACAGCTGTGAAAGAGAAGACACCTTCTACACTGGGAACTGGCCAAACTACTAAATTGTGAGGTGAATCAAAATTTGAGGACTGAAGCTGAGGCTGGTCCTTTGCTGCTTACTTACAAAATATTGATAGTAAAAATATATTATATATCAAGAATAGATTCCAAACAGTGAGTCTTTAGGTAACATATACATTATAAAACAAATATATTTTCACAAGCATGTAAGTAATATGCAATGCAGCGCTTTGTGAATAGCAAATGTTTAGATGCAGTATTTTTTGAATGTGAACTCATGCACTGTTTTTTCCTATTATTGCAAGTGTGTTTGAAGAATTTAATGATCAAAGGCCATCAAATTACAATAAAGCAATGCAAAATTATATGCAGACCATAATGGTTACATTGTGTCTCCTGTCTAGCACATATGATGCATTTCTGTCAAATGAACTCTACAAAGTAATTGTTAAAATGTAGAAGTTTAGCATTGACCATGTAATGGTTTGTACTATAATCCTATAAAAATGTGGTATGTTCACAGTTCTGCCAATTGCTATTACTTCATCCCTGTTACTTTTGTGGTATGTTGTTAATGGACATGTCCCTATTGGCTTGTTTACACTTGAAATGCCATCAGTAGGGATTCGCAACACAGCACAGCTATTAAACAGCAGGATGGCTAGTTTTAGGCTTTTGCAGTGAGGATGTATGGGTTTTGTATTAAATCCGTGCACATACGGGTAGATGCTCAGGGCTGAGCCATTGAGACAGTTGCATGTGCTGCCCCTTTCTGTTACCAACCGCTGAATCATTGTGGTGGCTATTGCATAGTGTTTGACGCTAAATTAAATGTTCTATTCTTCTTGTGTATGGCAGCTGTTTGAAGTATTTCTGGGGACTGCTGATGCTCACAGCTTCTCTTTTCACTGTCGCTTAGTTTGGCCACATGACTGTTGTTGTGTGCACAGTGAATGCAGTGGTCCAGTGGGTTCAAGAAAGAATGTATCATTTTTGTTATTTTCAAAATTCAATATGGGACAAATCCCATGTTTGTTTTAAATCTGTTCCTCTGTGAGAGAATCGTTTTCATTTTAGTCTTCATCATTATTGTTGGAAACATGAAAAAGTACTCTATAAATAAAAGTACATGGTAATAAATGTTTCACTGAGTTACATTATAATTGACTGATAATTGTTCTAATTGATATTGATTGCATTTGGATTGCAGTTGTAACTGTGTGGAGTTTGCCTGTTCTCCCTGTGCCTGCAGGGGTTTCTTCCAGTTCCTATGGGTCCCTGTCACACTCCATGCATACGTTAGGTTGATACAAATTTCCCTGATTGAGTGAGTGAGTGAGTGAGAGAGAGAGAGAGAGTGTGTGTGTGTGCGTGTGTGCGTGAGTGTGTGTGTGTGTGTGTGTGTGTGTGTGTGTGTGTGTGTGTGTGTGTGTGTGTGTGTTTGTGCCCTGTGATGGATTGGTGGCCTGTCTGGGGTTGGTTCCTGCCTAGCTCTCTGTGCAGGAGGGCTCCCCTAATATGTGTTTTGCCATAGTTGCTAATTTAAGCATAAAATGTACAATCTGTGGTGCTAGTTCATGGTTAATTTAGGCCCAGATTAAACTATATACCATGTAAAATTAATTCCAATGTCATTCAAAGCCTAACTGAGCATTACATTTCAGATAGATATTTTAGCCAAAATCATTTATAATAAAAGTATGACAACTTAGAGAAATATCTTACTTCATTAAATTTCTTTAATTCTATACTATGCCAATAGTACACTCATGGTCAGTGTGATGAGAGTAATAGCTCAGTAACTAGACACAGTGATCCATAGCATGGCCTGTTACAGAGACATGCCTGACAGCAAGATCATATGCAGCATTAAAGGACAACCCCTCCTACTGCACGCTGAACTCTCGGCCACCTGATCTATAGCTCAAAGCTTCAGAAACTTTGCTAGTGAGTTCCCTTTAATTTCTAGCATTCAGGGTACAATGTCAAAACAGAACTACATATCTGTGAGCAAACTAAAATCAGAATTTCTCTCTATCTGTCTCTCTCTTTTCCATAGCTGGACACGTGGCAAGTCAAGACAACTATGCATTCATCCATACTCTGTGCTCTCACACATGTCTGGCTAATAATGTGACCATGAGTCCAGATGCAGTGCAGCACAAGCTTGTGTACACCATTTGTAATGGTTTGTAATGACACATCAACAACAGAAAGTTTTTTTTTTCCTTTGAAATGGTGATTCTAATTATAAAATAAAATGGAAAGACAATGACAATTCATGCATCATGATTTTTACTAACACTACTACACTGTGTTCATTTGTTTGGTCCAGGACTACAAGTATAGATTACTACCATCCCAGCATGACTACATAGCAAACTCATCCAACTTAGAGTGTCGTCTTTGACCTGCCAGTGGATCACTAAATCCGCACTGGCAGAAAGCAGCTGGTGAGGCTGGGAAAGTTTACCTCAAGAACTCAGACCATCAGAGAGGGTGTCCCACAGGGTTCTATACTCTCCCTACTGTGCTTCTTACTGTACCTCTCAGTCAATATCCTGAAACCACAGTTATCGGTCTCATATGTGATGGTGATGAATCTGCATATAGACAGGTAGTTGACCAGATTGTCCTCTGGAGCATCTATAATAACCTAAAGCTGAACACAGTGGAGATGACTCTGGACTTCAGGAGAAATCCTCCAACCCTGCCAGCACTCACCATCCTTGACAGCTCTGTGTCGGCAATGGAGTCCTTCAAGTTTCTGGGTACTACAATCACCATAGACCTGAAGTAGGACAGCAATCATCAAGAGAGCCCAGCAGAGGATGTATTTCATGTGTCAGCTGAGGAAGTTCAACATGTCCCAGGAGCTGATAGTCCAGTTCTACACAGCCATCACTGAATCACAGAAACTGTGATCAGAAGATCCATTACAATGTTTGAATCTCAGACGCTGCAAGCTCATACTAAATCAATGCAAGACTCACTACTTGTCAGTGTCATGCATGGCTGTGGCATGTACAATTGTCCCAAGGATTAGAAGATGAAGTGATGATGGTGGAGGCAACCAATGCCCCTTTAAGAAATGTTTCTTCCGGAGACGGACACAGCAAGAGTCTGTCTTTTCCGTGGAAGGTCACTTTACTGTCGAGTGTGCTGATCACTGCTATTGTGGTAGAGGTACTGGGCAAACTGTTGGTCATTGCATCAGTCATCAAAAACAGAAAACTCTGGAAAGCAGAATTTTTTTTAACCTTTTGATATTTGTTGCTTTTAAAGTTTTGTGTTTATGTTGTCCTTAATCTGTAGTGCTATTGTTTAAAAAATCTCCATGCCCTTGTATGTGATCAGGCAATCTGCACTGTGCCTTGATTATGTCACCTTCTGGTCACATTACAGATCTGATCTAGTGAATTACACATAGTTTGACCTTTCCTACAGAGATTAATGCTCAAAAAGTTTCAGGTCTTGTTGTTGGTTATGATCAGTTATGACATTTGATAAATACAGCTAGAGCAAACAAGAGAGCAGACATAAAGAGATGATGGTTTGCACTTGAATGTTGGATCATTCTTTTTTTGCAACAGTTGGATTAAAAATATTCCAGATGCTTGTAGAATGTACTTTGGGCACAGGTAAAACTTGAAGATTACTCTGGAGATTGTACTTTAAACACATATTCTCTTAAATAGAATGTTCTCTAAAATAACTAGGTTTCTATAGTCATGCATGTAGCTCATACAGAAAGTACTGCAGTTGCTTGTTCTTTACCACAATAAAGTTCACTCCCACAATCAATGCAAATTCCCAGTTGTGTTTCTAGTCTATCTTGACCTTCAAAGCTTTGTGCAGCTGGAGTAAAATGTTGTAAATTAGGGAGCACACTTCATCTAATGTATAATGAGGAAGTTGTTTGCATTCATACATTTTCCTGACCCACTCAGGTTAGTGAAAAAAGTAGACAAGCAGGGTCATTATGTGGCAAATAAAAATATCACAATATATATTAAGTTCAACAATTCTACAGCATAACCATCACAAACAACAACAACTACACAACAACAACAACAACAACAACAAAACAACAACAATAATAATAAGTCATATAATTTAGAGTTTAGTTATAGTCATAGCAGTTGGTGATGGCAACTAATATCAAGATACCTCACATTGACCCAGTTGGTAAAAGCACCTGTTGACTTATGCCTATGTCATGGCTGTGTTTTCACTGGAAAAGCACAGCAGTCAATTGCAATAGTCAATTATATTTATATCTAATGATCCATCACAGTGAAAAGCATTTTAATTTTTTTGTCATTAAAACATCACTTCACATGTGACTGAATTAGTGTATCCTGAGCTCATGAGAATTGTTTAATGTGCCATTTCATTTAATGTGCATTATGGTCACAAATAAATGTCCAGCAGTGGCACATGCAGTCTAAGCCTTTGCAGAGAATGACCAAAATTGCCAGCATCAATTTCAGTGGATGTGGTGCTTCTGAATTCAGTTGTTGGCCGAAAGTAAGACAATCTGCTTAATGTGAGACAATGTAACCTATTCAGTGAGTTCCACTGAATTGAAAGAAACATATTTATCAATAAGCTTGCTGCTTTCTAGGTACATTGAGCGTACACTAGAAATCAACATGACTGGCCATTCTCATTCAAACCTACAAGTTTTTTGACAGTCCTTCAAATAAGACAACAACTACAATTATTAGTATAATTATTAATACTATTAATGTTACATTCTTAATCATTTGTAATAATATTAATAATTATAAAAAAGTAACAATAATAATATAAATATTAATAGTAATATTACGAAACACTTAATATTAAGCTTATTAATAATATTAATGTTATTAATACTTTTATTAATCTCTTTCTTAATATGGCATATAACCTCTTCAGGAGCAGATACCCCAAAAAGCTTTGGAAAAAGCTTTTATTCTTCAAAACGTATGAGAGAGTGAATGTTTAAGACCAAAACATGGGCAAAAATGCATTGATCATCATTCAAAAGCAAATATCATTATTTATCAGTCATATACAAACTAGCTGATAAAAGAAGCATATACAGAGCTTAGCAATCAGCAGCAGTGAATATTGGTATATGTATAATACCAGAACTTCATTATACCTTCATTATGCTAAGAGTTGATTACCCACAGAGAGAATTTACAAAATTTGCAAGAGAGGTTTGTATCTCTGGTTCTTTGAAGATAAGTGCAGCCTTGCACATACTTTTGCTGTTGTGAATGAATATGGTGAGTCCATTCTCACTCAGACCCTCTCCACTTCAACTATAAACCTGCCTGATTGGTGTTGTCCTCAGGCAGTGCATCAATTCTTTGAAACTTTCAATCTGTGACTCATTGGCTTTGCCTGAGAAGGTTTTTGCCACATTCTGCTTGAAAACTATAATACTCATTCCTGTCTTTTCACACTGAGCACAGCAATTACAAGTTAAATCCTGTTATTAGCTTTGCGAGCCCGTAAAATTGTTGATACAGTGTTATAGCCGATCTAAGATACCCACAGGGCATCAAGCTACTTAAACAATATCATGAGGCAAAAGGTTTTTGTGAAATACCAAATTGATTGGGAAAGCTTACAGCATTTCACATGAGAGCACTGTCAGTGTCAATTTGTATTAACACAAATGAGCAACTACTGGAAGGTCAATGTCTCTGGTACATCTGTGTGTAGAAATTCCCCTTGAGAATAAGGTGCCTATCATGTTAGCAATGGTCCCCATGTAAACATCTGACAGGTTCTGACGGGTGTGAAATGTGTAATCAATAACTCTAGAAATTCAAAACATTGTCTCTAGTCACACAACTTTATACCTGTGTCACCTTGAAACTCTGTGGGAGTGGCAAGAGCAATTTGTGATGGGGAAGAGTGATGTGGAAAAATTAACTTGAAATTTAATCCTAACAGAAACACTTATAACATAGAGATTTTGTTCAATTTAGATAAGTGGGCTCAGCAAGGGTAAAGATTTCTAAGTCCTGAATTTTCAAGTGTCTAATTCAGCAAAGAAAAGAGTTCCATAAGTTTCAGATATCTGACAGCCTATTTTGTTTAGATTTCTTGGCTATTTTTATACTGCATAATTAAAAATGTTGCCTGTAGTACAAACTTTCAAAGGCTGAATGTTGCATTTCCAGTGACATCCAATTTCCTTTTTTTCTTTAATAGGAAATGCCTTTGTGGTGAGTTTGGCTGTGGCAGATCTAGTAGTGGCCATCTACCCTTACCCTCTGCTCTTGACAGCCATTTTCCACAACGACTGGATTGCTGGCACCTTCCACTGCCAAATCAGCCGCTTCCTAATGGGGCTCAGTGTCATCAGCTCCATCTTCAACATCACAGGCATCACCATCAACCGCTACTGCTACATCTGCCACAGCCTGAAGTATGACAGGCTCTTCTCCAGCAAGAACACCGTGTGCTACATGACCCTAGGGTGGTCCCTCACCATCCTGGCCATCGTGCCCAACTGGTTTGTGGAGTCGCTGAAGTATGACCCATTCGTCTACTCATGCACATTTGCCCAATCTGTGAGCTCCCTCTACACCGTCGCTGTGGTGGTGGTGCATTTCATCCTGCTCATTGGCATCGTCACCTACTGTTACCTTCGCATCTGGGTGCTCGTCATTCACGTTCTGCATTGCATCAAGCCAGAAGGCCAGTCCAAGATCAAGCCACACGATGTGCGCAACCTTCTCACCATCTTTGTGGTGCTCATGCTGTTTGCCATGTGCTTGGCACCACTGAACTTCATTGGCCTAAACGTGGCTGTGCGCCCTGCCCTGGGTCAAGCTATCCCAGAGTGGAATATCACAGCCAACTACTTCATGGCTTATTTCAACAGCTGCCTCAATGCTGTCATCTATGGTGCCCTCAACCACAATTTTCGGAAGGAGTACAAAAGGATTGTATTCACTCTATTCAAGTTCCATTGCTGAATGTTTTTTTAAAGCACTATGACTTATCGACAAACAAAGAGAATGCTGTTCAAACAGATAGGGACTTACTAAACAAAGAGTAATGG
Source organism: Electrophorus electricus (assembly GCF_041902795.1). Classification (NCBI taxonomy): domain Eukaryota; kingdom Metazoa; phylum Chordata; class Actinopteri; order Gymnotiformes; family Gymnotidae; genus Electrophorus; species Electrophorus electricus. The sequence goes on along the minus strand of NC_137512.1, from coordinate 19,985,820 downwards.
TGCAACTATTGACACCAGTCTTTGTGCTGGGTCTGCCCATGTCAAAGGACCCACACTATTGATTGCTTTGTTTTTGTCATTGTTGTTGTTGTTGTTGTTGTTGTTGTTGTTAAATTGACATGGAGACAGATAGAACTGTTTTTGACCGAGTTGTTTGAACATGCCTACTGGATTGATATTGTATGATTCCAATGCCCTTATTACCCTATGTTAAGAGAACCTTCAAGTTGTCCAATAGAAGATGCTGGTGTCTCTGAACAAAACAGAAGAAGGACCTTCTAGCGGCTATTTCTCATTCTGTGATATTTAATACCATCCAGGTGTCATAAGTCAATAGACTGGTATCTCACCAGTAGAGTCAGGGTAAGATACAGAGGCAGTTTTCCTGAACTGAGAGTGGTTCAAAAATAAATTATTGATCCACAGGCTCCCAAAACTGCAAAGAACATACATATAATAAATTATTTGTTCAGATTTAAAGAGGATAAATCAAATCAGTCAGAAGGGCTTTGTTCGGATCGTCTTTATTATCATTTTGACTCGAAAAATGTATCAATTTCACAAGCATGTCTTTAATTTATATATAGGCCAATACCTAAATATACACTGTAATATTATAAGGGCCCGATTGCCCCTGGGCAAGGAGCAGAACGTATAGGCTCCCTCGATGGAGACAGACATTTATTAATATATGGAAAAGACAACGGCACTCACACATATCACATAAACGGTGAACATGAATACAAATACGACCAGCATGAAAAAAGGCAATGTGAACAATGACTGACACCGATTCACACCCCAACAGGGGTTTAAATACAGACATAACGAGACTTATTTAGGTGCAGGTGTGTGCTAAACTTGGGCGTGGTTACAAACGAGACAGTGAATTTCCACTGCTCGCGACAGAGCCGTACCACTTGACCAGTGGAAAGGGGCGTGTTCCGTGACAAATATAAGGAACACTAATCATATGTCAGCATGTTTTTCACTTTGCATTACTAAGCACTTGAAAATATTTACTATAATTTAATTAAAATAATCAGAATGGATATAATGCATTGACTTTAAGAACATATTTTATTGAATGGACATTTCGAAATACTTTAATACCTCAATTTGATAGATGACTCTATGCTTTCTTGATAAAGTCTTTCAAATAAACATAAAAACAATCATTGTCCACAAAAGAATCCTTCAAACTAGAATCCTTCAAACATTTACATTTTTGGCATTTAGCAGAAATGCTTACCCAGAGTGACCTACAAAAGTGCCTTATCAATTACTCACAGAATGCATCCCAACCAGTACAGTATTAGAGTTCAAGATACCATTGAACTAGAATACTGTTGAAATACATGTATCAAAAAATACATGTATCAAAAACAGTGCAAAAAATGCTTATGCAAAACAAGTGCAAAACAGGTATAAGCTCTATATCAGACAAATAATATCAAACTACATGTGAATTTCAGTTACCCAACAGGTGCAATGTCAATAGTCATTCTAAATCTTCCACAAATAGATAAGTCTTCAGTCTGCGTTTGAAAACTGCAAGGGACTCAGACAGACAGTGGAACTTTGTTCCACCATCTGGGAGCCAGGGCAGAGAATAGTCTTGATGCTTGTCTTCCATAAGACTTGAAGCAGTGTGTTTCAAGCCAAGCCATAATCATGGCATGGATCAGGCTTTTACCAGATTTCCACAAAACATAAAGTAATGAAATATGCTAGCAAAAATTATCTACATAGGGAAATAGATAATCTAATACAAATATTTAGTTTAAAGGCATAAGAAATCTTAAATTATTTTGTATATCCTCGTGTGCATAAAAGAAGGGTTTGTGCATGTCTGGAAGAATGAGAGAGAGAGAGAGAGAGAGAGAGAGAGAGAGAGAGAAAGAAAGGGAGGGTTGAGAGAGAGCAGGGGGTGGAGGAAGAGAGATGCATGTAGTTATAAGAAATTATAAAGCACTATTTCAGATTGCACATTTCAGTCTGCACCTGAAGTTAGAACTTGAGTGTTATGCCCAAGTAAAATTTGTTCTTATGAAGTCTTAATAAAGATCGATCACTCTGTACTGCCTGGAGTGTTATAACAATATACAAATAACTCAGAAGTTTGAAAAGATTACAGTGTTGTACTCATAGCAGTGAAAGTAATGAAGACTTAGTTTCAATGTTTTAACAGAATCTTCAGCTTATAAATATTGTTCAAATATCTGATGTGACATTTTCTTTTTTTTTTTTTTTGATTAACAGTTATCACCTGATCTATGTTGTCACAGTTATTTTGGTAAAACTAATTCTAGTATCCACCTTCCGGACCTCCTTCTGTTCTGACAGAAAGTATTGCAGAAAACAAATTGACTGGGCAGTTTGCACATTACTGCCCTGGACACCTTTATTCTTTCACAACATGATTTCGGTTTCATGGAAAAACAAGTCTCTGACATGGAACTTTTCAGGTCAGAGCAGAATAGTTCAGGTGGCAAATGTATGCCTCAGAAAATATAAGTCCCAAAGGTAGATGGACAGTGCTAATGACTCTACATACAGCAGATGAATTTTGGTCATGTTTGAAGGAAGAAAAAGAATGCAGTGATGGAGCTTGGGATTCAGTAGCTGCTGTTTACTTGGGACAAACAGGAGAGCAGATGAGGTATTATATGTGGAAGATATGTGGAATATGTTTTGTTTGGTCAAGCCCAAGGAAGTGAGCTGTTCAAAGAACTGTTAGATATATTATGAGCTAAATTTTAGAAATGGATGGTCTGTGTCCCTAGTGGAAAAGGTTAGTTGGGAAGGGCATCTATTAACTCTAAAATGAGACAAACTTTCACTGGGTGAGAGGATTTCACAAGTGCTAACATGGGTTGTTCAAAGCAAAATCAGATCATTGTGATGACACTTGACATTCCCATAGGATTGTCTGTGTTTTTAGCCCATCAAAACAGATCATCAGCCTTTCTTTATGTACCTCGTACTGTTACTCACTGCATTAGGCCTGTAAGGGTACTATTTAAGATTTTAGTCTGGAATCTTACCAGTACATAATACAAAGAGAACATTAGTAGTATATTCTACACTAGAATATACTAAAATTTGATTTTTCAGGTCTGCCTTCATTATACTGTTCACGTTTTAGGCAAGCTACTCATTTAATTATCCAGAAAACAAGCATATGAGGTTGAGGGATAACAAAATAAAGGAAACAATTAGACGTGCTAGAACTGTTTTCCGTAGTAATGCCAGCCAGACACCTTGCAAGAAGTGAGTGGAGCATAGGTGCAAAATACATAATCTAACTTTTCACAGGCTATCAGTCACTTTGTCTTGGATGAAAAATTATTTTGATATTTTTCTATGCTTACATATTTTCATATGGATTATGTTCCAGTCTACATCTGGTGCAACAATGGTATTATTATTTTGGGTAAAGATATGAGCAAGGGAAATATGAATGACCATAGTGTTGAGCTAAGTACTGCACAATGCCTGCAGAGACACTGAAAACAGCTTGCTAACAATGTTTGCAGGCCATCATTGACCACTACTTGCAGAAACAACATGCTTTAAAAAAAAAAAGGTTAAAAATGAGGATTCCCTGTGACACCTTCCATGATCTCACGACCAGAGTAGGTTTTATTTCACTTTGCTTTCCCACAGAACACTGAGAGAGCAAGGCCAATGGGAGGTAACAGCATGTGTTGGGAGGTGACACAGTACAAACAATTGTGGCTTTAAATGTCTTGTTTAGACATACAGAATCAAACATACAATCAATGATAATACACTGTTTACATGGTGAAATGTAAGAGAGAAAAATTACAAATACAAATTTTTATAGTGCTTCTATTTGCAGTGTGCAAATATGCTTTATATTAAAACCCCAACTAAACTACATTAAATTCTAACTGCTACAAACAATAAAAAAAACTGCAACAAAAACAGTATATCAGTTTTATATTAAATACAACTCATGAACTGGAACCTTACATCAAGTTCTCACATATCCTTTGGCACCTATGCTGTATAAATGCACAAGGCAGACAGATGCCCCCCCCCCCATCCCAAACAAAGAAAGTAAACAAAAATAACCAACCAAAAAACATGAACAACTACCAGTTGAACCCAAACCATTTTCTTATGGACTCATTAAGACAGAACAGTTATTGAACATTTATACTACTGATTTGAATTCTAAAAAGCATTTGACTTTGTTTCTATAAAATCATGTTTGGTTCCTGGTTTTCCTGTTTTCTAAGATAATCACAAGTAACCTTTTTTTGCCAACTGAGATATGATGATCTTTGCTCCATATGAGACTCATCATTAGAAAGGCAGTTTGAAACAGGTAAATGAAACCCTCTGATCACATTTGTAATTAGAAAAAACAAACAAACAAATTGATAAACTAAACATACACCAAATAATAAGTATCAAATAATTACAGTTACAATAATTGTAAACAATTTAAAGTACACGGTTTTCAATAAGCTTAGACCTGAAAAAAAGAAAATGCTGATAGAAAAAGTATCAAACAAATTTTTTTTTTAATTTTAACTAAAATAAATAGAAACCACTGACCAATGACATAATATATTTGTTATGTTTTATTTTCTGTAAACATACAAGAGCCCATTTGGCCATTACTAATCATTTAAATAGCATCATTCTTTCTGATTTTTATTTTTAAACAAATTTCAAAATTTTGAGTGCTGGGCTCCAAAATTACAACTTGGTTTGTAGCTGGCAGATTTAACACAGTCTTCGCCCCAAGCATGTCTAAAATGAAGTGTGTGTGCGCGTGTGTGTGTGAGAGAGAGAGAGTCACTTAAGGTCCAAACGTTTACTGTAAAGAAGCAACATGTAATTTTTAAACAAAAATCATCAAGTATGATATAATTAAAAGTAATAGGCCAAATGGTAAGCAAATATCAAGGCTCTAAATTTTCAAAATAAAAGTCTGGTAATCACATGAACTGAAGGTAGGAATCAACGTGCTTAGAATGGCTTCGTGAGATGATCTCCACAATAGAGATGTAGGTTCCGGCCACGAAACCCACCAGGCCAAAAACACTAATGACAAGGTTCTTGAGTACCACCCAGCCTGAAAGGCCCTCCGTGTGGAAGGTAAAGATCTGTAGGAGGGGAGGGATGATGAGCGCCAGGGCACTGCTACTAATAGAACCCACCAACGAGATGACGAGATCCAGCTCTGGAATTAGTATAGCCAACACGCCTGCAGGAAGAGAGCAGAGGGACAAAGTCACATCATTCTGTTGTTTCTGGGGTTAATCATAAATCAGTGGACTTTATGGAGGATTGTGTATGTGTGTGTGGTGGTGGGGGGTAAGGGGTTCATGGGGGTTGAAGCAGGGAGCTCAGATAGCCCGAATCCACTGACTATTTTGTGCACACCATTCCTGCAGCAGTGCACTCTCTGTTTTTCACACCATGTGCCACAACAAGATCGTAAAATGTGCAAAATCTCCAAAAGCTCACATTGTGAACTCTCACCAAACATGAACACACTTGCCCACTTAGCGGCTTTCTGTCTCTTGCAATTACTTGTCAAGCAAGTCTGACGCACAATAAGAGTGGTTGATAAAAAAAAAAAAACCTTTGAACTATTCCCCTATTGCCTGTGTTAGATTTCTGAGAAATCGTCGAATGAAGCTAGAATGGGATCGGAAGTTAAATGTTTTTGGTGACATACTACAACTCACCCTAAGGACTGGAAAACTAAGAGATCTTTTTGGTTGTTTTGTAAGCAGGTCTTTAGGTCAAATCATAAACTCTTGGGCACAGAGAAGACAAATTGTCTACCAAAGCCAGGTGTTTGAAGATTTTCCACATGTCAGGCACAAGGTAACAGAGCCACCCTAGGGGGGGAGAGAGGAAAGTAAACAGAGCTTAAAGCTACTGTAAAGTGAATTTAACTGAAGGACGTGTAAAAACGAAACTAATGCATTATGGTTCTTATCTAATGCACTTCTGCAGGAGCATAAACATGATTGTTCAGAGGAAATGACTTGTCGTTTTGATAACACACAAGGAAAATGGAGAGTTCCTGCAGCTTTAGAGGTGATCATTATTGTGACAAGGAGAACTGAGAGATCTATCCACAATCATATGTAAATCAACAAGGATTTGAGTTCCTCTTTAGAGAAGGGCAATACTCAGAAAACGTTTGTCACTGTTGCATTCTTAATCAGCCTGCAAAGTGTTCACAACAACACATTTAACAGCACGCTGAGGTGGACCCCCCCTCTCTTCATAGCTGTCTATCTGAATTTATCACTATAACCTGCCACACAGTTCACATTAAAAGGACCTTTAGCTTGCTTTGTGGTTTGGGCTGCAAGAACAACAGCTGGGGCTCTCGCTGCCTTATGTGTTCTTATTTCTCTACATCCTCTGCTATTTCGTGGCCAAATGCAGATTGCAGCAACAGACATACAACGTTTGCTCAAAGACCAGCGCTGGCCATCTTAAGTCACGACCACATCCCAAGAAAGGAATTTGTACACCTTCTTCTGAAAGCGTTTAGGCAGGGAGCTCTTGAAAAGAGAGAGAAAAAAAAAGCCAAGAGAGACTGCTTTTGATTAGAGAGGCCTGTTCCTGATAGTTATGATAGTCACAGCCCTGGATCTCCTTTAAACAGATCAGCCTAGATAACCTAGCCATGTAATGGTGGCGGTGTGAAGTCAACATATCTTTTTTCTCTTCCAGAGAGAAACAGGGAGAGACGGACATAGACACAGAGTCACACAGAGAAACAAAGAACCTGACTTTCTAACTTTGGTGATTTTAAATGAACGAGGTCTGTTGAAGTCATTTTTAAAAAGGCAAGCACTTGAGTTCCCTATGCAGCAAGTTTGACAAACATACTTACGTGCAAATGTATTTAAGTACAGATGAGAACATCAGTAAATCTTGTTCTGAGGAGTGTATAGGCAAATCTTCAGACAATAGAGAAAGCGGGTATAAAAGAGGTAAAAATTGTTCAGAACTTGATGTCTGAAATGAATGAATATGTGCTTCAATCAGTTAATTTATGTGGCTACACTACATGCCATGTGGTTGTTCATAAACACAGCATGATTTCTGTCTGTAAAGCATCCTTGAGTTTAAGAAAGGTGAGTAATAATAAAAATAAACACTTATTTTCTCAAACCCCCTCCACCACCATTTATTTATATGCAGCATCTATTGTGTTTGTTTTCTCATCAGCCTCAAATAACTTAATTTCTATATTTTAGTAAGGGAAAACTTTGAATATTATACACACTTTGGAAGGTGACAAAGTTGTTTGAAACTGATTGGTTAAACTACCTTTTGCTTTTACACAATCAGTAACTGTGAGATATTCTGTTAAACCTGTTTAAAGTTGGGTGTGGTTTTGTATGTGGAGCTGCTGTTGCAGTTTTAATAAATCTGCAATTCGGGCAGAGAATATTTTTTGTATCTACAGCATATATGCAGCAGAAATTCAGCACTGAGCTGGAGAATATTAAAGCCCCATATAAAGTCATCAAGCAGCATAGCAGTCAGCAGACTCTGGAAGTCTGTCTGCTTGATAAGATGACAAATTGACCCTTGGCATCTGAATGAATGCACTGACAGCAACACGAGTAACAGTAATGACTGATCCCTCACACTGATATTCAACTAGAGACCACCTTCCAAAACATAATTCCTAAAAATGGTACCCTAATAACACACCCCAACTATCTGGTCTGTGTGCCTGCTTGGAGCCGCCAGGCATCTATGTCAAGACTCCAACCCATACCAATCTCTCCCTTCAAAGGGCTGTCAGATTTGCCAGGTAGCAAACTGGAGCTAAAGAAATTCCAGTCTCATTTTAGTCTCTGACGGTATGGAAAACTCTTGCATCGCAGGGCCTCAGCAGTGAGATGACCGAGAGAAGCATGCGGCTAAATGAGTGCTGCTGCAGGGCAGAGCTGAAGACACAAGTGCAGCGGAGGGCCTACTAACTCCATCATTACATCCAGCCAAATCAAAACGGAAGTGAGAGCCACAAGAGACTTAGGCAAAATCCTTGATATGCTTGCTACAGTCACAACATGGCCAGTAGAGGTACAAACAGTCATGCGACCAATCAGCAGAGCACAGGCACATGTATACCCAGCAGCCCAGTGTGCAACCTAACACGTGCTCAGTGACAAAGCAGGAGTTAGCACTCAATAGTACTTGACCCATAACAAAATTGGGACTAGTAGATTACCACATGCATCTGGAATGGCAGTTGTAGGCATGCAGCCAGCAGCATAGGACAAGACTATAAGGAGATGCACATATTATAGTTCCACTGATGTCTTGCCAATGTGTTAAATATTATATGGCTTAGCCATAAGATTTGGCCCAGAGATCAGTCCAAGGCAATCTATTTGTTAGCAAAAAGTGATAATTCAACAGCCAAATGTGATGTAACCAAAAGTACCAAGGTGAAGAGGACTGCAAGTTGGCAAGAGTGCAAGGTTCAGTATTAACTAATAAAGTACCATTAAGGAAACTACAAAAAAGAACAAAAAAACCTAAACAAAACTCAATTTAAAATAATAGTTATATACTTTTCTCTGGCATTTATCTAATAAAAATCTAATTAAAATGAATAACTGTAGAATACTATATTAAATATTGTGATCATTAAATGGCTCTTACAGAAAATCTGGCACCTTATAATTATAGGACTATGTTTTTAGGGATTGGGTCATCATGATATCATATGGGTTCCCCATCTGTAAATCGAAGGGTGAGATTCGGGGCCATGCCAGTGATGTGGCAGGGGATTGAAGATTTATGAAATTGCACTACTTCAATTTATAAAATTTCAGCCTGTAAGGTAACAAATAGTTCCATTTTTGTAAAAGTGTGAGAGAGGGGTAACTGGCAACTGCAAATAGATAACATGCTTTAGAGGAAAAACACCTTTTAAATTAGAAGAGAAACTTCATTTTCAGTTTGTCAGAACTATATGATTGAAATCCTAGACCAGAAACCATTGCAGAATGACAGAAAGACCAAAAAAACAAAAAAAAACAAATACAGGCTACTTGAACAAGAATGCTACCTGATTCTTAATAATCAAACATCTAGGTCCAGGCCATCAGAGATCGCTTGAACTCTATAAATCTTACTGAGTCATATCAACCTTGTTCATGCCACTTAAAACCCTTTCAGGTCAAGCCAAGACATTTAACTCAACTAAAAAAATGTATGAAATGAAAACATGTATATCTTCAGGCTACTGGATCATCAAGTATGGCACCTATCCATGGCTGCTCAGAACTGTCCATATTTCAGAGAATCACCATGTTTGACAGACTGTTTATAACAGACCTAGGTCTTTGGGTATGGCTTAACCGAGTGCATGTTTCATCCATTTTTGGTTGCACGGAATACTTACTCATCTCTGGAAAACTGGATGAGAGGAGGCAAAACAGCCCACATACCCCTAGAAACAAGGACTGTATATCAATGCCCAACAGAAACACAACCACTGTTTTTACGTTACTATTACAATTCCACAGTCTGTCACTTGTTTGCTTAAATTATAAAGTGTAGCTGTATAAAGTCATGGTCTAATTTCAGGTATTATTAATAACAGCACAAATGCACACATACACATAAACTAAAGGTGATCATGTAACTACACTCCTGTCCAAGAAGTATTTCAGAGAACATTTAGCCTTCATCAGCTGCCTTTCTTAGACCTCTTGGTTCTGGGGTATACTTTTTTTTTTTTTAACAGAGGTCTGAGTTTTACTGTGATGAGACACAGGGGGTCATTTGCAGGTCGGTTTCAGCAGCTTTGGAGAAAAGCCCTGGCCCTCACCTGTTACTGTTCTGCCAGTGAGGACAGTGCACTCCCCAAAAGTGGATAGAACATGAGAGAGTGGTGTATGCGCACACGCACACACATACATACACGCGCACTAACACATACATACACACGCACCCGCGCGCACACACACAGACACACACCCACAGAGAGAGAGACAGAGTGTACTCCGTTTTCCAGTAAGAGCACCGCCTCAAACTCATAAGTACATATTTGCAGACGCACAGACATACACTAGACAAGCCCAGACACTTTACCCCTCACTAAGAATGTGCTTGTCTACTGTAATATTGCCAGATCAGTATGGCACTGTGTGAACAAGGGCTCTCAAACAGACGGAACATCATCTTTTGAAATGTGTGCCATTTCTCCTTGTCAGGCCACTTACTCACCACAATCTCTCCAGCTTTCTTTCATGGCAAATTCACCACTGCTACCTCATTTGTACCTAAAGCCACAAGCATGAGAAGAATGGGGGGTGGTGAACAGGTGGGGATTAGAATACAGTATGTACTGCTTTACCCAAATCCTCCTTGCAAACCAAACAGCAATTGGCTGGTTTTGTGCAAAACTGATAAAGTATAACTTTGGATTTGATGTTGCCAGACACAAATCAACATATTAAATCAACATATTAAACAAATCTGTATTTGATAGTGGATTAAACCCAGTCAGATACACATGTTGCAGGACACAAACAACAAAAAAAAAACAAACAAACAAACCTGGGACTCATTAAAGCCAGTTCCAGCTTTATAACTCTGTTAAGCCTGCTTTACAGTACAGCCTTGACAACACTGGAGCAAAAGGAAAGGGATGAAATAGAATAACACAAGAACAAAGAAAGGACAAGCTAAAATATGCAGCCATGAGAAACACCAGAGAAAAGCCATGGTCTAGACTTTGATGACCTAATCAGAAGCATTTCCATCAACATTTCTGGACTATGCTCAGAAAGACACTGCTTTTTTAATTGAAGGGGTGGGGGGATTAAGGTCAGCCTTATAATGCTCAAATCATTCTGAAGCCTACATACACACACAAACACAGAAAAATGTGTTGACACTGAAGTCATGATTTGTTGATTTGTTGGAGCAACAAGACATCATTTCTTTGTCTCAAGTTGGAGGCACACAAAAAGACTAATAAAACAAGAGCCTAAAAAACACTGTTCTGAACAAAAGCAAGCACACACAAGCACTATGATGCACATGCAATATGGTGCGCACACATTCACAGTGCATCTTGCAGTGTCATTAATTCTAATGGGAGCCTAATACAAGATGCATACAGCTAGGATATGGAGAAGCCCCATGCATAACAAATCATAATAAAGTGATGAACAGAAACTAGGTCAACATAAAAGTGTTGTAGGTTGAAGACTGTCAGTCTGCTGGGTCAATGCAAATCAATTATTATCAGCACAGGTAAAAAAAAATCCAGGTTTACTCCAACAACTTTCCATTTATACGACAACAAAATTTTAATATTTTGATATTTGTTGGGATTTAATTGGGAGTTCTATTCAGAGCTCCTCTAATTCTGCAAGAGTAACATACTATGCTAAATAGGTGAATTATTTTTCAAGCTTTATAGACAATGGCAAAACAAATTCAACTGAACTAATTCAGAACAACCATTACAAATGATGAGCCTTTCACAAGAATGGTGGTATTTACGAACCAGACAGAATTGAGACACAATTTCATATTCAGCACTAAATGACAATAATGCATTTTTTCAGTAGACATTTTTGTTTTTCTTTATGGTCATTCCAGCAGCATAGTCCACTACTTCTACACACCTCTTGAATTTCAGAGAGCAATGTTTGGAGAAAGACTCTGTGGCTCAAAACATCATGTCCCTTTTGGAACACTGGTTATTTGCAAGCAAGCAAGTATTTTTTACATATGTCATTGTTCATGTGGTGATCTTCACAGTTATATTACTGACATTTAAAACTTTCTTTTTAAACACAAAGTTATGCTACTGACATTCAAAGGAATTACAGTTACGGTTAATGGTCATACACAGAAAAAACCTATCAAAGATCTGCAGACCGCATGATAGGCAGTAGGCTTGGTGTTTTTGCAATGCATCTACATGGAACCATGACATTTGTGTTGTTAATACCTTGCTCTACCTGCACTACCAGGTGAGCTTCAGAAGTAGCTATTTGGTATCACTTACCACTTTGATAAAAATGAACCACCTAAAGCAAAATTTATAAGGACTCGTTAATGATAAGGGCAACACAATCCAATGATATCAGATGATAACCAGGCCAGCAGCCCAAAACAAAGCTAACTAAGACAAACTGGCACATTTTAAACCTTTATCATCCTATGTGCCAGGTAGGGGTGGGGACCACAGTAGGCAAACAATGCTCCAAATAAGACATTAATTTGGAATATTTGATTTGAAATCAGACACAATAAATGGGCAAATTACATTTTCACGTATTTCATGAAAAAGATGTTTATGATGGCGCCAACGCTTTGAAAAACAGCTCGGCTGACATAGTGAGCCGTGACATGATTTAAGTGGCAAAAATGTCTTTATAAATGACAGAATCACCCCCATTGCCAGAGCCCACTCAGAGTCACCGTGTCTTCTGCTGTATTAGTCACTTAAGACAATCTTCAGTCAGGACAATAGCAACAGCTAGAGGGAGACATCACTGCTGTAGCCTTCTTCTAATCAGTAAGCATTAAATTGGGTCAGCTTCAGAGTGCAAAGATGACATGGTAAGTGGTAAAACTCTGCTTCTGGTCTCTCTTGCTTTGCATTTCTACAAGCTTTTCATTTGAGTACTATAATGTACAGACAGAGGGAGGCAGAGATCTATTTGTTTATTCATGCGCTACAATAAACCTCCATGTTGCCTGCTGACAGGCCAGTTATAAGGCAAAGGCTTGCTACAGTGGCCCAAAGCACAGCATAGAGCCTTGTGAAAGGTCCATTAGGTATGGAGGAAAAAACCAACAAGCCTGGGTATTGGGCAAGAGCTCCAAGTGCAGCAGATGAAGGAATGTTAATTTGTCTGCTCAACTCAAAGGGATCTCAAGAAGAGTCGAGATCCCCCAGCACAGAGGACAAATGGTCTTCATAAAGACTTTCTGCTAAATGCTCCTTCCACCCAAGGGCAAGAGTCATGCAGCAGCGCACTCATTATGGAGCTGGAGATCAAGGATCTTTTGACATGCTCGTTTTAGCTATATCCCCTCAGAGGGGATCCATCTCACATCATCGCGTAAACTAGCCACATGTTTATGCACTCTAATTGGCATTTGCCAGGTAAAGGTATAACGAATACAGAGAGTGAGAAATGTGCCAGAGGGCCTGAGACTCTGATCACTGAAGACTCAAGGAGCTGACCATGATACCTTCAGGGGAGGGTCAGGATACTAGCTAATAAAAATCAAAATATAAGGTTCTTAAAGATCTGCTTAAGGCTACAGGATTCCCTGGTATTGCATGCCTCTGAATTCAGATATTTATTATTTACTGGAGAATAGCAGGAAAAGATACTTAAAAGTGAAGCTAAGAGGCTTCCAGTAACGTTTGGGCTAGGTTTTATGTAACGCATTGTTCTGGAAAATTAATAGCTACAGCCTCAGAAAACTCAATAGCGTAATAGTAAAAACAAACCATCAAAATAACATTTCTGTGTTTCCCCCCCAAAAAATTTATAGAATTTAAAAATGTAATCATTAAAATGTAATCATTGTAGGCTTTTCTAAAAGGGGATTAAAAACAAACAAACATGTATTATAAATATAAATATAACTACTACTGCTACTACTACTGCTACTGCTACTACTACTACTACTACTACTACTACTGCTACTACTACTACTACTACTACTACTACTAATAATAATAGGGTTTAAGTTTAAAGGCTTTGTTTGCATGTAACTTAATAATGTCCCAGTAATCATGTATGGCATGCCATCAGCAATCAATGTGTGTTCAAACATGCACTCAACACAAGCATTTCCTTTACCCTTGAATAAAAGACAAGCAACATGGCATCATGTTTCAAACAACAGTCAAGACTATAATTTACCTGCAAACCTACTGGTACGCACTCATATCACAGAAGACAATCCTCTAGTTAGGAGTTTCTAGTTAGATTACTATTCTATACACTCATGCCATCAGCTGGTCGCAGTTGCTCTTTAACCTGGTTGATCTGAACTGTGAACCAAGCGACAGTTCTGCATGCAATCTTATATTTGAGATGTAAGGATCCTATTGTACACACCAGTTTATGGTCAAACCTTTCGTCTCCTGTAGAAAGCCCCGCTTTACCTGGCACTCTGCACTGAATAGGACAGTGATGTGTATTGGCTCAGTGATGCTTTATTCAGAGTTAGTGGAACCTAGTGAACCTTGCACTGTTAATATTACACAATGGTCAGTCATACAGCAGCTGAGAGAAGGAACAGCAGGCATTATTGCGTGTGTAAATCATTTGATTAAACAGAAGCCGTCTCAATGGGATAAAATAAAATGAACCTTCCCTTTAATTAATGAAAAAACAAAGCTGGTGAAGCCCCACAAATTGAGGTTGCATGCACTGTGGTCCATAACTTGACTCCATGTTGGGGGGGCAACAAAGGATTGTATTTAAAAAAAAAAAAATTAATAATAATAATTAAAATGTGGTCCACCCAACATAGTTATACAGACTGTTCAAATAAAGCAGACAGTCCACACACTAACTTCAGTCCCATTTTCAAACCTACAAGTGTGCTGGTGTATACAGCCAACAAACCTGAAACTGTGTCGCTGTTCAAATACTTATGGAGTGCATTGGAAGTACTGGGCTTTTAAAAGTTATTTCAAGATAAACAAATTTACAAAAGATCTCCCTAGATTAAGTGATGGGTCCACAAAAAGAAACGATGATGGATCTATTGGATGATAGCATGAACAGTGAAATAATCCAGTTAGACTTTTCTCTATCCGCAACTTATTAAAACTTATCATTTGTAAGTATGCTTAGCATAACCTTAACTTTAGCTTCTGCCCTAAGAAACAAACTGCTTCTCTGCAGTTTCTAACTGCGCTTAAACACATCCCAGGGAGGCAATTAATTATGGCTGTTTGAAAATGGGAAACTTGGTGTGGTCATACATACTTTGGTATATTTTTATATATATTTTATATATATATTTATATATATTTTTATATTCAAATCATATTTCCATAACAATAGCCTTAATATGTTTCACCTTTAGAACTATTTGCAATTTCAAGTTCATTCCAACTGTTTCTAAGATCCTGTAAAGATAAAAGTCATAAAACTTGATAAAAAGCATTTAAGCATTAGAAAATGTGACTATACTGAGTTTCCTTATTCAAAAAAAATATTTATCAGGATTTTCGAAGATTTAACCAATGGTGACTTTGGTGAGAAGCCACAGAAAAGGAAAGATTTACAGCGAAGCTATTAGTGAGATCATACTAGGCATGATGACAAATGATGGGAACACCAATTTTTAATAAAGCATGTTTTGAAAAGCCAGCTCTAGCCTCTCTCTTATTCCAAAACAACAGGAACAGCTGCATCCACAAATTGCTTGAACCTGATGGATTATTGAGTACCAAATACTCAGCTAAAGTGTCACTCTGCAGAAAAGATAACACACTGTAGCTAGTGCAAGCTTTGATTAGGTACTTCCGAAGCGATCCATTTGAAACTCCCTAGCACAAGAAGTGGGGGTAGACTGGATGAGGTTTGATAACTCAAATCAGGATCTGTGGTGGATTAGCTAGTTTAATCTATGTAATCGAGGCATCCTCCAGCAGATGATAAACCAGAACATTTATTCACTGACTACCTGTCAATAGGTCTATGACTAAGTGTAGAATTCAGTCATGGACGGAAAAAGAGAAATCCAGCAGGAAACAGAGGTGGCCTTTGGTTTGCGGGCTTTAATAGTTAATGCCCCCCCCCCACGTACAAAACTATAAGTAACATCACAACATGTCCGGTCTAGCTTTATATAAGCCTCACTGAATTAATGTGCACAAGTTTTGTGTAATGAAGGTGATCTCTACAAAATGCAATGGCAAATTGTGACAGGGACTTAATGGCTGTTCAACCACTTCTGTGTTGCTTTGGCCTTGTGCTTAGAATCATGGTCCTGTCGGTTGAAAGCTTAATTGTTTACACATTAGTTTTATAGCAGACTGAAGCATTCAACTGTTGCCCTATTGATCTGAGATTGAACTGAGTGTTTCACTGTGCTTAACTGTTTTAGCTTAATACAACATGTTGACTTTCCAAATCATTCACATGGTCATACACTAGATATAAGATGTTTTACTGGTCTGTAATACTGCTTGCCAAATCTGTTTTGGGCTGGTTCTTCCTCTTCCGTGGACACGCCAGGAATACAGGAAGGGTTTGTAAAAAGCCCAGGAGGTGGGCTGCCTCTGTGGCGCTCCTAGGGCAACTGGCAAAAGAGGACCGTGAAGGGGAGTAGCACGTTCAGAGCCGGAGCAGACGTGCACCTCTGCATGTCCAGTCAAAGACATGCCTCCAACCAAGGACACGCCTCCAGCGCTTGTGCTCCCAGTGGACATTGCATTACAGCACCTTTTGTGTGTACAGGCACATCCGTTTGTGTGTATCCGTGCCTTGTGTGTGATATCAAGTGCGTTTGTTTGTTGTTGTGTGTGCCCACTGTGCAGTTGTTTAGGCTGCGACCCTCCGAGAAAGTGGTTGCCGCTGAACGACATAGCCACGCCTCTGGACTTGGCGCAGAACGTCGTAGCTGCACCTTTGGAGCAGAAGGACCCGCCAAGGAGCACAACCGGACTGCCCCGAGAGAGGTGTGGACTCCGCCTTTCTCCCTCATACTGGGAGGTCTCCCTTGTTGGTGGTTCCTTGCCAGCCTTGCGTTGGGTGGGCACCAGGCTTTGCTGTTTGATATACATGTTTGTGTGTATGTATACACGTCGGCCTGGGATACGCAGTCCCGGGATGGATACGTCGGGACAAGAGCAAATAAAACGCTAGTGGATAAAATTTTAGTGCCCCCACCCCCACTCCCCCGACAGTTAATCCTGATTTACTGCATAACCACGTGGGTTTGGGGCAAAGCTGCCATGGACTTCAACTCTAGCATGTTGGTTTGGTTAGGGGTGCGTGTGCACAGGTAGAATTTGATGGTCACACTCACATGTGAAGAGGACTAGGCCCGTACGGATGCTCAAGTCCACAGGCAGCTCCCAGCGGGCACCAACTCGTGACACTGCTGGCGGGATAAGGATCTCGGCCGGCACGTAGAACTGCAGCGCGTAGGTGATATATATCCCAAATGAGTAGAGCAACTTCACCGACTGATACATCCTAAAGAGCCAGGCACAAAAGCGGGAGATCAACAGCAAAAATCCTGGGTCAGCATTTACAAAGAAAACATTCTGCTGATCTATAATGCAATTTCAATAGGTGGCACATGCCATGTGTTGTGTATTCTGGCTTACAACATGCTCACCCCCTTAGAAAAGGATCAGTATTCAGGATTTAGAGCAGGATTTAGGATCAAATATCTTCCATTTATTTCAGTATGATTAAGTTGAACAAAATGACAGGCCCCAAATTATCTTTCTTTTCCTTAGATTCATTCTAAATGGTGGGTAGGCCTTTCCAAGAACGAACTACTTACACAATAGTGCTTTAAGTCACAAGCATGTGCTCAGAGATATGTTAACAGAGGCAGGATTATATGCCTCGGTTTAGTTATGATTCTAGGCTTTGAGGGGCTCACAGCGATGTCTGGATGCACAAAACTGGAAGAAACTGGATTTAAAATAGATCATAAAACTGAACTTGGCTGATCAACAGGGATGTGAACGCACAAACAGTCATGGAAATACCCAATACCACACATTAATGGAAAGTATTTATGAGGAATGATTCATGGGGTCTCTTGCCAGATACCCATCACTGAGTCGCTCATTGTACCTGACAGAGAAGGGTGGGTCGGAATGATTGAAACATCTGCCTCTCCTTTTGTAATTTGCAATGAGGATGCATCTTCATCGGTAAATACCAGCTCACTCAGAGGCCCGAACAGGATGAACACATTTCGGTCCCAGTGCCTGGTTTCTGGAGCTACTTTTATAGTTACCTTCTTTCCTCCCAGAGGTCGATGACCCATCTGGCCTGCTTGCGCAATGCCACCTCTTTTGTGCGACTGGCTCAAGAACCTAAGAGCTTCTGACTCATGGGCTCACTCCCGTAAACTGAATTCCCCTGTGATCAAGTGGCTTAAGTGTGTCTGCCTGTGGCCAATAAGCACATCAGAATGCACGGCAAGATCTTGAGGAGATTACAGGAGACGAGCTTGTCCTGTAGTGCTGTGAGCAGGGTGTGGGGATAGTGTTCGGGACATGGACTCCACTACACCAGGCGATAACTCAGGTTTCTCCACGAAAGCATTTTGTTTTGCCATCGGATGCTTTTCATCCTGCCTGTGCAGCTATCCTTACAGTATGGCTGGCAGATTGCTTCCACTCTGGTATGTGGTGAACATATTAACACAACACGTGTCTGGGATGAATCATTACACTGGGAAGACATCCAGCAAAAGTGGAAGAATGGCAGCTCATCAAAACAAATGATCAAACAAAACAAACAAACAAGCAACCCCCCCTGAAGAGTGCGTGAACTCACCAGCAGTCAGGTAAGTTCAGGGTGATGCTGCCCCCAATGTGCATTCCGAAGCAGATGTAGCCGATGGTACCCAGGGAGATATAGAGCAGGGTGACGATGCCCATGCCCAAGTACAGCACCATGGGGAAGTTCTGTGGCTTCTGCATTTTGTTCTCCAGTGGCAGGACCTACGTTTTGGGACATAGAAACATCACACGTTTTAACACAGATGCAATGGCTGGTGTAATGATTTGTAATATTAGAGAAATATTATAGATACTGTAACATAAAAACTCACCACACCAATTCCCTCAAAGGCAAATATAGCTGTTCCAAAGAACAAAGGGTAGTCGACAGCCCTACCAACCTTTGGAAGGTCAATGGGGAATGGAATATGCTGAAAATGGGGGAAAAACAAACAAACAAACAAACAAACACACACACACACCCAGATAAAGGCATTTGAATAACATAACAGCTTGGCAAAAAAAAAACAACTATATGAATGTCACTTTGATGCAGAGGCAGAGAGGCAGGAATGGAACACAAATGTCACAGAAGTGCAGACATTTCAGTAACACGTCAGGCAGCACACTTAGTAAAACAAATCAATGCCACATACACATCATTTATCAGTACAGTAGTGGCTCCCCTCAGAAGGGAGCGTAAGGGGAAACAAAGAAACCCAACACCACCACAATATCTGAAAAGGCAAACTAAAAGGGCCCTAACTGAAAGATTCTCATCTAGATGAATCAATTGTCCATGCATTTTGAATGCAGGCAGTGGTAGCTCAGTGATTAAGGTACTTGACTTGTAATTGTAAGGTTGCTGGTTCAAGCACTGCCACTACCAAGTTGCCACTGTTGGGCCCCTGAGCAAGGCCCTTAACCCTCAATTGCCTCAAAAAAAACCCCTCAAAAAGTTGTACTCAGTCATGATTGTAAGCTGCTTTGGATAAAAGTGTCAGCTAAATGCCATAAATGTATTTAGAGCTGTTGTAAGCATTTGAGGCATTTCTCCTGAATAGTTATCTGAAAAAGGAATTTGACACTGCAGGGAAGGGCCTGTGAGCGAGGTCTTGGCTTTGTCAATTCTCCTTCCAGCAGTATGATGCATTGATGTGGTGGAGTCGGTAGGGTTTAGCTGAACATGTAGCTGGGAAGGCTTCCTTGCCTTGTACACAGTCAAAGAAATCAGGTACTACTAAAGAAAGAAAAAAATTCCTTATGAAATAAATGAATAACAAAATGTGTAACTCAAAGTCAGGAGGTAAACATGCTGAGCCAGCTCTCTGGCACAGCAGCCAGAGCACCCATTTAACCTTCCTAAATGATGGTCTCTGTTACAAAATGCCTCAGATTATGTCTAGTTGTTCTACAAATATGAACCAAAGTAAACAAAAATAAAAGACAAAAAACACACTGAAAAAGTATTTAATATATGGCACTGTGGTTACATTTAGAAACAGTGACCAAGTGAGAGTGTGCTATTAGCTTGTAGGAATGTGGTTCTAATGCAAAAGTTCAATGATGCACAACATAAGCACCAAAAATATTACACCTATAATCTAACCTAGCCGTTTCAAGCTCATGACGGCTCATGAGTCTGGAGGCTCTGAGCATGTGATACTAAGCATATGATATTACCATATCTATTCCATAACCCTCTAAGCAAGAAAAAGTTTGGCTCATTTAAAAAACATTAGCTCAATTATAGAGAGTCTATACATGATTTAGTGGTTCCACTGGTGACAAAAAAATGACATACAAGGTGATGACTGTGATGGTAGTAATGGCATTGCCATTCTGATGCACTATGTATGTTCCAAACTGTTAGCAAAACTACTAAACATTGTAATATGTATTATGTAGCATGAAAATGTCTTAGAGGTTTTGTGATATAATATTTTCGGCATATTGCCCACCCCTACTCAACTGTGTTTATGTCTTATATTAAATGTCATTAGATGTTCTAACATCACATCAGTAATTCAGTCCATTTGGGGTGTGTGTGTCTGTACCGTTAGGCAGTAGTAATAGATTAACACCAGGCTTGCACACATGACCAAGTTGGCGAACAATGAGAAAGGAGTGAGCCACTTCAAGCTGCGTGTGAAGACCAGTGCAATGATGAAAGGGAGGATGAAGAGCATGTAGAGGCGTGAGTCATAGCTGGGAACCATCTCTGCAGTCTCGTTGGTGTTGCAGTTCAGTGTGGTCCCGTTGGCAGCCTCGATCACCTGAAAAAAAGCATGACCCAACATGAGGTTCTGCACGAAACATTCTGTGGTACTTGTTATTTAGTTTTCTGTGATGGTTTAAACATATTCCTCACAGACTTAATACGTATGTCACATTTATATATTATTCATGCTAAAACACCAAGAGATATCTTCTAGATGTGTTGTCTTTTGTATTGTAGTGATGTGACAATAAAAAATTTGATATGATTTGAGAGGAAATGTAAAAGTCTCTTTGCTCTATCTTTTGCTGTCTTTACTGACATAAATGCACTGTTATGTACTAATATAAACTGAAAGGTTTTACATATATCACATAAAAAGCTTATAGATCTGTGTTCTTATACTTTGGTAAATGAGACTTAAATGAATGGAATATTTATGCTTAATTAACAATTAATATTTGTGCATTACACCTAGAATTTTATCAGAAATATTGAAACTTAAAAAAAAGAGCCCATTAAAATTCTAATGAGGAGAGCTTATCATCTGATTTCCACAATGAGCAATGGGAAACAACTTACTTAGCCATGGAGGTTTACTTTTCACTGGACTGCTGGCACAAACTATGATTTCAATGAAAGGACAATACTGTCCTCTTGTGGTGAGAAATGACAGCTCAGCACCGATAGGCCAAATTTATATCTTTAACTCACTCTGTGGGCAAAAGCTCACATCTCCACACTGAGCAGTAAATGTATTAAGCAGAAAAAGACAAGCTGCTTCCCAAATATAATACCATCAGCATACCCATATGATTGACTTTTTATTAAAGGTGTTTTGAACACACTGCCCAGAAATACTTCCCAGCTGTACACCGCAATGTGCTCGATGCCATATGTGCCTAAAACATTATCCACAAAATATTACATCATACAGCAAAGTGCTCTGTACCGTGTACACTGTGAGTATACAGCAGATTATGCATGCTATCAAATGTGGCTTATAGTTGGTTTGGAAGGGGAACAGAAAGAAAATGTGTAATACTAGAAAACAAAGCTTACTCTTGCGATGCAAGCTATTGACTGTCACTGAAGCTTTAAGAGGTGAAGCTGAAGATATTACTGACCTGTTTGATATTTTCACTGAGGAATACGAAGTACACACAGCAGAAGCCTAGTTGGGTGATGATTAGGAAGAGATTCACCACATGCCTGATGGGGGAGAAGACAGAACTAAGTGCCAAAACATGTTTCAGGATGACCATGAGATTTTTAAGGTATTTAAGGGTTTTTAAATACTTCAGAGAAAAAGGTAGGGTGGGCAATGCGAGTGACTGCACTTGTCCAGAAAATGTGAACTGCATTCGATTTTAATGAACATTGAAAAGACAGAGGAGAGAAGGAAACGTACAAGACCACAATAAACAATATGGCCTCTGGTTCAGTCAACCAATATGGCATCCGGTTCAAACAAAATAATACATCACCTTCCCCAAACAGAATGCCTCTGTAAACAAGGCACATTCTCCATCCCATATTCTACTGCCTCTCCATAGGTCAGATATGGTTTGCCCAACCTAGAAAAGGAAGAAGCCAGTCAAACGTTTACTTATTTTAGGTTAATTTATGCTTTGTTAACTCAACACAAAGTGTTTGATGGAACCTCATATGTGGGACTGGATGTCATTTAACTTTGGCAGTCATGGCAGTGATAGAAAAACCTTATTTCTATTTCTCTAGCTCAAGTGTTTCAGTAATCATATGTGCAGTCTCTGGATCAGACTGGAATAAAGGCAATCAAGCCAAACACCGAGGGAGTAATATGCAGGATAACTGATTTGAAAATGACACATTTGCAGACATTATGCACATGAAAGTCGTCTCCACAGACTACTTATGAAATTGGCTTTAAATTGTGAGTGTGTTGGACCAGGCACAATTTGTCTGATCGATACAGAAATAAAAATGAGGGGCAGGGAGAGCTTGTGCATCAAGTGCCGCTTTTCACCTGCTTACTCCCAGATCTTAAGTACAAATACTAGTTTTGCACTTGTATACATATTTTTATTCAGTATATTGATCTCTATTGTATACAGTTGAAGTATTTTACAGGCTGTTCACAGGAAAATAGGCCCTACAATGCTGGCTGAGCACAAACTTATGTCCTAATTAGCACAATCCTACTTTATAAAACTAGGACAAATATGGGTGTACTAGTACAAAACTAGGCCCCACCCTTGCTTAGATGATAAAAGAGAGCCAACACACTCTTAACAAACCCATAATGGGAGGTATACAACAGAAACTGCCATTTGTGCATTATGACAGCAATCTTAGTCCATTCATACTTAGTGCTTAGATGATGCGAACATTTCACAAGGATGTTCATGCAATGTATGGCCACAATGCCCATCACCAGTAGACTCAGAGGGCCAATCTGCACAAAAGAAATTGATTGAGATCAGTGAATTATCAACTGGAAAATGCCATGCATTTGTAATATTACCAACCAAAACAAAAGGTTTCTCATCATCTGAAATACATACACTTCAAATTGGCATGAGCACTATGAATGCTGTCTTGTTAGAGCAAAACTGGCTTAAAGTATAAGGAAAAAATCAAAACACAAACATAGAAGCAGCTCTAGTTTGGTTGAGAGATACAAGCAGCTCCAGAGCTGGTTTAATTTAGAGATATATACATTTTCATTGCAATTGAAAGACAGCAAAGCCAGAGTAAAGATACCATGCACAAGCCTATTTCAATGTAATTAATTAAAATAAATCCTACCAGAAGGCCTGCATTCTTTACTGCCAGAGGCAAACCAAGCAGTCCTGTTCCTATGTTCCCTTTCAGCAAATGAATCAAGGTCTGAAAAAACCTGTAGAGACAAGAATCAGCACCTGAGAGTAAATCACACACACACACACACCTTCAGACGATTCATGTCCGATAGTCGCCATAAGAGTGCTTACGAGGATCCTGCTCTGCCCCCGATCCGCTCGTACTGGCTTTGCATACGGGAAGGACCAGCCGGATGAGGGGCTTCATCCTCCTCCACTGGGCTCTGGTCTGGAGAGAAAGGTGGACCTGGGAAAAGGTAGAAATGATCCATTTTTCCTCTCTTCCTGTTTCCATCCAATATCACTATACCTAAACACTATATTAAACTACGTATGACAGATTATTTGGAAACATTATATGCAAGTATTTGGGAATCTGATTGCAATCACAGGGATAATAAAACAAAACCCCCAATATGATACTCAAGAAGCATGTCAAAGCTGACAGTTACATAATCTCTGAGAATAAGTCTTTTTAATTCTAATGGGACCAAGGGAAAGAACAAAATCTTCCACTGACCTGAACAAAACAAAATGGTATTAAAACGATTTTATAAACCACAGTGCCAGATAATAAGAAGCAGGCACCTGAGCAAATGCTCTCCTAATGCAAGCTAAATTTGGTTACCATCCTGATAGTTCGTGTCTGACTCCATGGCAGTTCCAGTGGGCTGCAGGATGCACTGACTGCTTCAGTGTGGAGGCCTTGCACCCACAGATACTGAAATAAAAGACAAATAAACTATTATTGATGGTACTATTTTTATTAGCTTTCTTAGTAAACAAAGACCATGTTTCCTTTGAACATCAAAGACACATTACAGGCTATTTGATCAAAAACTAAAAAGCAACATTTTAATGTTGTGTAAGTGAAATGGCAGGCAGGCAAGATAGCTTTTAACTTGAGTGTCAATTATATGTAGTGCAATACAGTACAATACTGGTGCAACACATCAAACTTGATCTACAATTCATCTTTCATTCAACCTAACATTAAAAACTATGACAGTGTAGGATAATTCCATGTAATTGAACAGATCAGATGACTGATGTGCTTTGAGAGCTAGAAGTACATGCTAGTTAATGTCGATACAATTCATATGGAAACCTATTGTAAAGGTTAATGTCATGTCCTTTGGCTGGTGTACTAAGGTTGTAAAGGATGTATGCTGTATAAGGGTACAAATGTCACACAGTAGCCTCAGCATTAGATGGTGTCCAGCTCATATTGTGTTATGTAGAGTGTCAGTTTAACCACAGTATAGATTTTTTATGTTAAAATGATTATGACCTATAACATGCAAAAAATCGTTTATACTCATGCTGCATTTACGACCGCGGTCAAGATATAATTATTATAAAGCAGGTCATCCGCACTTTAATCTTAATTCACTTCTATGCCTGATTTTACGGTCGCTGCTCATCGCAAACTAACGCTTCCTAAGAAAAGAGGAACAGAGACTTTCGTATTTTTTGAAGCGCTTTGAGCAGACACGCAGGTTTACATTTATAAATACAAAATATAGTTTATTCGATTGGACTAGTTTACTTGCTTCACTACATTAAACTCAAATAATAATATATTTGAATAGCTTCATAAGAACTGTTCGATATGGTTCTAATGTTTCTCAGAAGTTTATTACAGGGTTTGACTGTCAGCTAAAACGGGTTATCACTTGTACAATGCTGCAAATGTGCAGGGCAGGGGTTACTACTTTACCAATTTTTCAAAAATCCATATTAAAGTCCGTAATGGGGTTTGGAGATTGTAGTTATTCATTTCTCAGAAATTTCCCATGACGCCAAAACAGTTATATTATCACATAAGTGTAGGAGCCCACTGTCTATACTGTCTCCAAGCCCCCTTGATGACCGTGAATCGTTAAATCGCGGATAGCTTGACCGTAGTCATTTAGACTACAGGAAGTTTAAAATGACGTTTCAAGGGTAGCCAAGCCAATTGCCGAGGATATACCGTCCTGCGGAATATAGCTCCTAAACAAATGGCTACTGAAGACCTTTATTAACTGAATCATGTTAGTACATCATTAATATAAGCAAACTAACTAGCTGGGTTAACTAACCAACATTATTCAGAACCTAGAGGTGTTAGCTAATTGCTAGCCATAACTTTGAATCTTCTGAATCGTTTATTAGCTAGCCCATTTGGTAAACGTATACAAATAACAGGAACGATCGTGTAACATGCCATTAAATGTCCTTGATCAAATGTTTTAAGTTTATGCACTGCTAGCTAAAAGCAATTCCTACAGATACATTTCACTGTGAGCTAACGTTAACGATTTTCATTCACTGTTCTATTTCATTGAGTGCACGGTGACTTACCGTAAGTTCGGAAGCCGTTACTGTGAAGTAGTTTTATACACCTATCTAGCAAATATTCTTACCGACTGTATATTATGTTATAAAATCTGCACATTTAAACACTTCAGCCCTTGTTCACATATTACTACTGCCGCTTCCTTGCCGACTGATACGTTTTGTTTCCTGTAGTGTTTAGGATGTGATCATATGACTGTCAGCTGATACAACTTCCAGGGACCGTATATGTAAAACGTTAAACTGGACAACGTTTGCAATTTATTCTGCTTAGATTTGTAGTTTCAATTCCATGTTGAATTTCCACACGAAGCTTATTCACAGCATACACACAACAGAATGTTAGTTATCTGCTAAAAGTTGACAGAATATATGTTGCCGGAGTTAAAGCTAACGCTCTAGCTAACTAGGAATTAGGGGACTGGTGTCTTTCTACACAGTATACAATCTTTGAATCAAGGCTTTTGGGAAAGATAGAAGCTAAAATCTAACCAAACAAAAAACGTTGTGTAAGCGTTAAAATAACTGGAATTAGTTTCTACAAGACCATATTTTCCTCTCACAACTCTCCTACAGTTAGCCAAATTCTAAGTAATTTGTCGATGAGCCCAAGTCATACCGCACAAGTCATCTCTGATACCGTTAACAGGACATCTAACCTAGCTAGCTAGCATAGCTAATTGATTTGAATGTTTTAACCACAACCAAGATATACTGGATCATGGCTGTAAGTTTACATTTTAATTTTAAAGCCCAAGTTCACCAAAGATGAAAGATTTTCTACTGCCTAAGGTCCAAGGGTTACTTTTCCATTTGTGTTTATCTTAGCTAGCCGGCTAACCTGGAACCAAGCTCTGTTTACTTAAAATGACTACGGTTGTTTAGATAATAACAAGGCAGATAAGATATTTAACGAATGAATGTTTGTTTTTGTTTGCAGACCCATGTATTTTTCGTTGATATGACATGCGAAGGATGCTCCGGTGCTGTCGCTCGAGTTCTTAAAAAATTAGGTAACCTAGTGTATGTCTGTATTTGAATACGTGCAACATATAAAGTCAGTCTAACCGAAGTAGAAATCAGTGTGAATTAAAAGGATTGGTTTAACCGCATGCCATCGATACAGTGAGATTCATTTTACCTCTATAGTAATCTGTAATTGTCTAAGACGTGTCTGTCTTTATTGGCGTGATCCATCTCTCTCTCTCTCTCTCTCTCTCTCTCATTCATATATATATATATATATATATATATATATATATATATATATATGAGAATATATATATATATATATATATATATATATATATATATGAATATATATATATATATATATATATATATATATATGAATATATATATATATATATATGAATATATATGAGAATATATATATATATATATATATATATATATATATGAATATATATATATATGAATATATATATATGAATATATATATATATGAATATGAGATATATATATATATATGATACACATATACACATGAATGATATATGAAATATATATATATGAATGAGAGAGAGATATACACATGAATGACATATATGATACACATACACATGAATGATATATGAATGATTTTATATATATATATATATATATATATATATATATATGAATGAGAGAGAGAAATATCCACATGAATGATATATATGAATGAGAGAGAGATATACACATGAATATATGAGAGAGAGAGAGAGAGAGAGAGAGTCAGTTCACTTCTGAGTACAAGACAAAATTATTGGTATCCAGTAGGTCTAACAACTATCACTGCATGTTAAAAAATATGTCACAATATGACCATCATCACTCATGGGATTGTTGGTCATCCCAAATTCAAAATATAAATTTGGGGTTGGCATTGCCCTTGTGGCTACAACCGCATTCACTCATCTGGGAAAGATTTCCACAAGAATTTGGAGTGCATCTTTGAATATATGCCCATTTAGTCAAAGAGTATTTGTGAGGTCAGGCAATGATGTTGGATGAGAAGGCCTCACTTACAGTCAAGGTTCCAGTTCATCCCAAAAGTGTTTAGTGGGGTTGAGGTTAGGACTCTGTACAGGCCACTAGAGTTTCTCCACACCAAATTGATGAAACCATCTTTATGGACCTCACTTTGTACACAGGGGCACAGCCTTGCTGGAACAGGAAATGACCTTACCCAAACTTTTGCCACAAAGCAAAAAGCATTGTCTAATATATCTATGTATGCTGTAGCATTAATATCACACTCCACTGGAACTAAGAGGCCTAGCCCAAATCCTGAAAAAAGGGCCCAAACCATTCTCTGTCCTCCTCCAAACGTTACTGTTGTCACTGTGCATTCCAGTAGGTAGTGTTCTCCAGGTATCAGCCAAACCCTTGTTTGTCAGTCAGACTCTCAGATATTGAAGCATGACTTGTGGCTCCAGAGAACACATTTCCACTACTCTATGGTCAAGTGGTGGTTTGCTTCACACCGCACCACGCCATCCGATGCTTGGCATCTCAGGCTTGTGTGCAACTGCTTGACCATGGAAACCTATTTCACAATGTTCCCAATGCATAGTTTTAGTGTTGCTGTTGCTTCCAGAAGCAGTTTGGAACAGTTGTGAGTGATGGTTATGTGCTTCAGCATTCGGCAGCCCAGCTCTGCGAGTTTGCAGGTCTCCCTCTTGGCTGAGCTGTTGTTTCTCCTAGACACTTCCATTTCACATCAGAAGCACATACAGTTGACCAGGACAGATCAGGCAAGGCAGAATTGTCACAAATAGACTTGTGGCAAAAGTGGTATTCTATGACAGTTTCGTCACCAAGCTCTTCAGTATGACAGATTCTACTGCCAGTGTTTATCTGTGGAGATTGTGTGTCTGTGTGCTTGATTTTAAATGTGTTATCAATGGGAACACCTGAACTCATATATATATATATATATATATATATATATATATATATATTACACATACAATGAGTATAAACAAATGTCCATCTTAAAAGCAATTTTAACATTTTATATTATAGTTTTGCTTCTAATCCACAACCTATAATTCTTAATGTTTTTTTTATGTTAACAGATGTTAAATTTGATATTGACCTTCCCAACAAGAAGGTCTTAATTGAGTCGGACAAAGACAAAGATGTTTTTCTGGAAGCACTGAAAAAGACTGGGAAAACTGTCACCTACATTAATTCGAAATAGACCAGTTAAAAAAGATGAGCAGAACAATCTATGTAGAATACCATGTAAGCATATGTTTTTATAACTTCTGATGATTATTTACTTGGTTGATTAGATTTGACTTTTATTTGCAGTTTGAGTCTTATTAATCTTATTTTGTTTTGCAATGTAAAGTAAACTCTAGCTGCAATACTTTTTCTGTTTTTCTCTTTCCAGTTTCAGATGCAATCATTTGCTGCTAATTTGAAGATCAAGGGCAGTTGTTTGATTATACACCTTAAGCATGAATCCTGTAGCGTGTCTTTGGGGACCAGTGGAGGGAGCATGTTTAATCCGCCCCACTCTGAACCATACAAAGTCATAATCTCATAAATGGAAATGTTTGTAATGGAAGACTGTTTTAGTATAGCTGCCCCTTTTGTGGCTGCTTTACAACCAGTGTAACAGTATAATATGGACATTCATTACTTGATTTTGAAGCCATGCTTCTGTTTATTTGTACACATGCAAAAATAAAGACTTAATTCTTGGTAACCTGGGGTCTTGCTTTTTGAACTTTCACATCTTTGTACAAAATAATTTGCATCAATACAGTTTTTGTTTTCTGACTATTTTGAGGTATCATAAGGAGATTATCTGTTCAACTTTTTGATCAAATACAGTTAGGAATATTACATAGCCCAAAATGAAATACAAAGCCTGAGTCAATATATGCAATTTGGATTAACACTGTGGTATTTATATATTTTATAAATACAATCCGCTATGTAGATTTTATGAGCGTTAGAATAGCATGACATTTTATTTCCCTCCATTTGCCACTGGAGGGCAGCATTGCATGTTAATTAGGTAAACCCATTGTGTTAATCCTATTTCCTAATGAATATAAAACCCAATACATTATTTTGAAATTCATGTCTGGATAGCATACGAATATTGATGTAATATTATCAGTGTATTATGTTGCAAGGGAATGGATCATATCCCTAAGTATGCTGACTACAAACTAAGATTATCTGTTTGTGAGGCAAGATTGACATTAAGAACACTGAGTAGTTAAGGGTAATGTCTTGCTGGGCTAAGGGGACATAGCTGGCATGCCTGGGCAGTTTTGTGAGCTTGCTGACCCAACACTTGAAGAGCGTTGTATAAGACCCAGGGCCACGGACACCAGAGAGCCATAGAAAAGAGCAGTGCAGCAGATGTAAAATGCCCAGCCAAGAAACTTGACCATCTCAGTCAATTGCTTTTCCATGGACACCATGAAGGCAATGAGAGCGATCACGCAAAATGCAACTGTTAAAATAGAAACATCCCAGTCAGTACAGAGTTACACCACAGGGTCTCATTACTTAAGGCTGAGTCACATAGGTCATATTCAAGGACAAAGCTAGCCCAATGTATGTACTACTGCAGTGGCAGCATCTGTCAGGGCTTTTGTGAGTTATTAGGAATCCCATGTTGCCAGATGTGACTGGAATCCAGCCATGCAGCATAAGTGCTCGACTACCCTTTTCTCAATAGTTCGTTAATTACTGCAAATACAAATGAGGATAAACAGCACAGATGGTTCTTACCTGAGAAGATGTTTAAAAGAAGAGCTTCAGTGGCTCGCTTTCCCTTGGTAAGTGCTAGTCTAATGGCAACAAATATGGCCAAGGAAAGTATAGAAGAGCTTGCCAGGAAAACCCAAGTCAGGCTGTAGGAGCCTAAGAAGGGCAGGGGTAAAAGTGCATATCAACCAAAGGATATAGCACTATCTTGTGCTCTTTTAAAAAAAAATGTACAGGCTGAAAGTCTGATTTACATTATCAAAATCTCTAATAATTTATAATGGTATGGCAGGAGTACAATTCACTCTTTGTTGTGTAGAATGTCTGTAGAGATTGGAAGATAGAAAGCAAGGAATGCTTACCCATCCAGGCTGGAAATGTAGTGCAACTAGAGAAGCCTTCATAGCTGTGGCAGATAGCAAATAGGCCTTCAGTCGTTCCCCCAGGCTGCACCAGCCACTCTGGGGCACATAGACACACAGTATACAAGAGGAACTCCACACTTACATGACAAGCAAATTTCAGATTCTTTCTTTCTTTCTTTCGGGTCAGTGGTGCATTGTGGATTGCTGAATTGCAAACATGGATCCTGAAAACCAATATATGTCATTTATCGTAGTTGCTGATTATTTCAGTAGCCTTATCAATCCATGACAGACGAATTCCTTTTTAGGTGCAAGAGAAATTCTTGTCTCGTGTATAAGATGAGAATTTAGATGAGTTTTGTTGATGATAGTCTTCCTAGACAAGATGTTACCCAAAGGGTATGGTTAGCAGAAACACAGTAATATCAAAAAGGGAGCCAGATTGCCTCAAATAGAGCCTGTTTGCTTTCATGCTTTTCAGCAAACAAAGGCTACCTGACAGGCACAGTGCAAACACACACGGAATAGGCCCTGCAGACGTGATTATTTGTAGTGGTTTTTCATCACCTTGGTAAAAGAATAATAGGTCTTTTTCATTGGGCAGGATATTTAAAGCTACACATCATAAAATAGCTTGGGTAACCACATTAATAGATTTATGTAACTAATAGCATATACACCTATTATACACCTATTATACACCTATTAACAATTATGCAAAATAATACAAAACCTATCTAAAATATCTTTATTAGTGGGACCTTTTATTATATAATTATATAATTGCTGTGTTTTGTTTGCTTTTGAAATGGTTGCAAATAACTTTTTTTTTTCAGTTATATAATTAGGCCATGAGAAAGCTTTTTTTTTTTCAGAAAAAAATCAGTTGTTTCTATTCCATATGAAGCAGAGAGGTAACTAATAGGCCATCAGTCAGCAAAAGAGTTCCTCTTAATGCCTGTCCTCATCTGAGCAGTAGGTTGCAGTCTGTTGCCAAATTCAAAATTCCATTTACATCCTGTGTATTTTGGCAGGCAGAGATTATTTGGTATAATTAAAGGGCATGCTGTGCTTGCATTGATGAGCACAAATAGGCATTGTAAAGTAATTAAACACAAGAGAGTTGAAATGCTTAAAAACAGTTAAAATGATAACTAATATCCTATCAGACTGTTTCACTGACAGAATTATTTAACCATTTCAACGGCCAAAATCAGTGAAGTATTTATTACATTTTCCTGTGTATTAAATACAATT
The DNA here is from genome assembly GCF_041902795.1 of Electrophorus electricus. NCBI lineage: Eukaryota > Metazoa > Chordata > Actinopteri > Gymnotiformes > Gymnotidae > Electrophorus > Electrophorus electricus. The sequence continues at coordinate 19,953,552 of NC_137512.1, read as the reverse complement.
AAATTAGATAAATGATATGTTAAATGTTATATATGGATGATGGTTTTTTGTGTCTGAATTCTTTGCCAACTTGAAAAGGAGCCCATTTTTGAGTTGGAGAGATTCTGCTAATATATGGCAGTGATCAGATAGTTCAGCTAGCCAAAGAGTCAACAGAGGCACAGTAATCAGCTCAACATCTATAAAAAGCCTGAGACTAGCACCTGCAGGCATGCCAAAACAGGGCTTTCTCTGATAAAACCTACGTGTGCAGAATCCCACCGCTGTCATGAGATCAGAAAGAGCACCAGGCCAGGTGAACTGTAGCTGAATGACAAGGACAGGACTTTTACATTTTACAAACCCCTATATAAAAACACCACCAACAGTACAGACAACATAGCTAGCATACACTAGACTTTGAGGATGCATTATGTATGAATGTGGGAGGAGTTCTCTATGTTTGTATCAAACTATGATTTTTCTATTATAGTGCTCCACTGTAGTACTTTTGATGCTCACTCCAGCAAAACATTCTCGTGCAAAGGTCAAAGAAGAATTCAGCTGATAAGCCCACAACTCATAGAGGAACTCCTTCCACCTTTAAAAGTGCACAGGGTGTCCAAGATATGTTATGTTCTCTGGCATGCCATACAGGTACAGGCAAGTGCAGCTGCATGAGATAGACGTTTTGATCAGACATCAAGACCAGACATCATTGTCTTCTGCATGCTATGTTTCATATTTACCTCATTAACTCCAGTCTGTTCCCTCTCTACTAATCATTGTTCAGATTTTAAAAGGGGCACGTTTTTATATACACATAGAGTTTATTGTTGAATGTGACGGACATTTGTTTTGCAGCCTTGGTAGCACCTGATAACCAGTAGGTTAAAACTTTTTATATTACCCGAATTATTTAAATTCCAAATACTGTAGTGATTATTCCAAAATGTTCTCCTTTAAAAAGCATTCAGTAGACAGGCTGGTTGGGTCAGTAATTAGATGCAGATTAGTTTTTTGAGGTAAAACTGATGATGTGGCAATATAAGGAAACCTTATTGGATATCACATTTCATTTTTTACCTGTCAGAACAATTTAATCAACCAAATATCTTTTCTGTTGCATAAAATGTTGCAATTAATTTGCTGATGTGATGGTAATCAGAAACACTGGGCCGGCAGAGACCCAGTTATACATTAGACATGCATCACAGTGACATCATTACACAAAATGTAATTTTGTGAAGTGAAAGTAGTAGAAAAGGTTAGATAGAACTTGAGAAATAGAACTAGAATTCTCTATGAACAAGGGGAATCATAATGAATTAAAAATAGATCAATATTTTTTATTGTCTTAATTAAGATAAAGTTTTATTCTCTCTTAAATTCTCTTAAAGGCTTACCAGTTATCTGGACTAACTTTCAAAACCCCTGAATATAATTACTGTGAAAACAAAATTGTAAAAACAAAACAACAACAAGCAAAAATACAAAACAAACAAACAAACAAAAAAATACCCAAACCAGCATTATTAAAAGCTGCTGTAAGCTACTGCTATTTTGAACACACGCATGGACATTAATGTAGGAGCAATGGTCTTGGTTGTTTGTAGCTGTCCACTGAGGTTTTTGCATCTTTGGCTCACCGTCTGGGAGCAGACCCCTCCCTTGGCAGAACAGAATGTGCAGGCAGCAGCTCAGTCCCTGCTGTACACGTCAGCCAAGCTCCAGTGGCGAGGCCCCTTGCTGGCTGGCTGGCTGGAGGCATCCCCCACCCTTGCCCACCTCTTTGCTGCCTCTCTGCCATCACGCCCACTAAGCAGCTGCAGCATAAAGTTACGGGTAGTGGGAGAACCTTGCCACGCTCACTATTCCATTCACTCCCTCCATCTGTCTCCTAGTCATCATTCTCCCACTTGATTGGTCCTCCAGATGCCTCAGTTTCAGTGCTGTCCTCCTTATAGGGAAGTAAACAGAGGAAGGAAAGGATGAGCAAGCATTGTGGTTTTCTGGCATACCTCCTGCTGAAGAGTATGCTCCCTCATTCCCAAAAGTTCTTGTACTAACAGTTAGCTCCCGTAACTGTATTTTTTTATTATTCACATTTTATTTTCATAATACAAGAAACTGTTCTGTACATACAATTTATACAATTCTACTCCCATCCCCATCCTATCACCATTTATCCCCTTAATGATTAATTCCAATCTCTTTACTTTAACCACATTTGGTTTTATATCAAATTAACTCTGAATCACATTTAATTATTTTTATAGCACATAGCACATATATTTTACAAATAATTAACAAATATAGCTTAACTATAGAGAATAATAAATATACATCAGCCTCATACATATCCGCTATGTAGAACGTCCTAATGAGGTCGAATACCTATCCCATTTCCTCACATATATATATTCAGTTTCCCTGCCTATATGTTTGAAAACTTCAAATGCAGCTACTTTTGCCATTTCCACCATACAGTCATAAATTGATGTAACATCCTCCTTTCCACCCTCTTACCAAGACTTGCTTACCTATAATAATACTAGTTTGAATACAGCTACTAGTACATCTATCTCTTCCCGCTAACCCTGACTCATCTCCAGACACAATCAACAGGAAAATAAAATTTGCTTAACCAGAATCTCACATATCATACACCTTAACCCAGAATTCCTGAACTTTACTGCAAGACTATTACATATGTATTAAAAAAAACCTCCTCCAATTTACACCTCCAACATTTTGGTGTATATATTAACTAGAGTCTGAAGTTTGGATGGCAACCAATAAACTTGGTGTGGAATCTAGAAGTGAATAAAACATACCTAATATTCTTAAAAATCCCATCCTACATTTTCTTCTCATGTCTTTTTAAGTGCCAATATATCCGCATTTCCCAAAATCTGACTCATCTTCAAATAATATGCAGTTACTTCATGGCCTTTACCATAATACCTTAATACCCTATACAACAACTCTGCTTCTTTAGGAGCCTCTTCTGTGGATCTAAAGATTCTCAAAAACATCTCTTAGACTTGTGCATATCTAAAATAACAAGATTTGAGAATCTCACATTGTTATACTAATTATATAAAAAAGATTTTACAGTATTTTAAATTATTCTTAATTGTTATTTCCTAAGCATGAACAACATGAAATTTCATGAGCAGCAGTAAGACGAAACATAGAGATCTTACTCACCTGCTTAACTGCTGTTAGTTTTTCATTGCGAAGCTGTCCAACTCAAAATTATATCCTCAGGCCAGTCATTTCAGACAATGATGAGCCTCATCCTAAAAAAGGCTTTGTGTGGTCTTCCTTCAAGGAAAGGTAATAAATGAGAATGTGTGCATTTCCTTATGTCTTCACATAATAAATGCTATTCTTATGCTAGCTTCATGTGTTAAAATGGACAATTATTTCACTTACAACAGTTTAAAACTTTAGGCTGCTTTTGTTAGAAGTTTTAAATAAAAAAATATAGCTTTTGCTATTTACAAAACACAGTAGAGCTGGTTTATCTTAACTGTAAATTCAGACACTGTAATTTACTCCAGTCCCATGTTAATATATTTTGATATTGCTGTTTTCAGTGTGCAAAGGGTTTACACACAGGAAAAACAGCAAAATGACTGAACTGAGGCTTGTCCTTTCTGAGGTTATGATCCTTTTGATTCTGTGGAGCTTTATTGAGGAAACGAAGGCCAAAGATTTTATTGTGTGCAGCATGATTCAGAAACAACTATTTTTATGTGACCTGAAACTATTTTCAGTGTTATTTCCAACATACAATGCAGAGAAGGTGCATTTCAAATGAATCCCATCTCTGGATGGTAATGTGCAGAAGCCAGCATTACAAACCATTATTTATTAAGAAATCCAGGAATCCTATGGCCTTGTATAGACTTGTTAGCCTCTGCAGACAGCGCCACGTCTGCAACCCGAGAGGCAAAATAATTACACCTCCTCCACAGCCTACTCAAACTCCGGCTCCGTTGCAGCCAGAATGGAAAATGCCACGTTGCAGAGCTCCAGTTTTTTTTCCCAGCTTTTTCACATCCAGATGTTTCTCGCTTTACTCAGACTTTTCTAGTACAGACAACAGCAATCAATAGCAGAGCGTTTCTGTTCCACGGTCTCTGAAGCAAAAGTCAGACAGAGGTCTATAGATAGCCAAACAGGATAGCTGTCATGATTACTTTAGACTGATGTGCTGTAAGCTGTAATATATAAATATATATAAATATACATATGTGCACAAATACATATGAAATGATATTGTCATAAATGCATTTGCAAAGGCTTTGATTGGACGAGCTGTACATATCATAACACTTGGTTAGGAGCATTAAGTAAGAGAAATACACTGCAAAATATATCATCTTTATCACTTTTTTTTATGTTCATTTCAGTAGCACATCCACATTTAATGGACAAACAAATCCAGAATTGCATCAAGACAATTATTATTTACTAAACATTAATTTTACATTCCTCCAAACATAATTCATAACTGTAATCAAATTACATTTAAATAGCAACTAAGTAGATTTTCTTAATAATAAAAAGCTGCATCCAAAAATGTTAACAATGTTATAAATTTAACCAATAATAGTGAGCATCATATCAAATCCTGATATAAACTGACTGTACATTTGTCCAAATTTGCATAATGGGCCTAATTTGCATTAGACTGAGTTGGAGTTGGATACACAGAGTTAACTGTGGGATGTCCTACACCATTGGAATGAGGGGAGTTTGACTGGACCTGCCCACTGCAAATGTCTTCTGTATGAACTCGTGTTGCTGTTAGATAGCTCCAGACCCCTACACTAGCTGACTTCTCCCTTGGCTTCTCTGTGCACCGAACAAAAGGTAAGAGCGTTCCACTCCTCATCTCCTGACTCCAACACTGAGATCAACCTGAGATTGACTTCCATTGTTTTAAGTTGCCAAAGAATGCTTAGATAAATGTCATCATTGATTTGATACTTTCTTTGAATGTTCATGAACATATACTGGACAAAAATACAGTCAAATTTTATCATAGTCTGTGGCTGGAAAACTAAGTGTGGAAGTTGTTTTTTCTTTTTTCAAAAAGTACCTTTCTTTCTTTAGTCTTGTTTCTGTTTTTTCATGCCTTTTTATTTTCATGGGTTACAGATGTCCAATTTGTTTCTAGACATCAAATCATCACTCAGTTACAAATGGCATGTAATGATTTTAATGAAGTTAGAAAACGTAGTTGCTAAGACAACTTTCTTTTTTGTGGTTGTGGCTTGAGCAGAGAATACTTCAATCTAATGATGACACTTGAAGCAAAATGTTAAAACTATTGTGTGCCACATAGGCAACAGGAGGAGTGAACACAGAGCAGGGGGAGGAGGGATGGAGAAAGGGTTACAAAGCCAGCCAGAGAGAGAGAGAGAGAGAGAGAGAGAGAGAGAGAGAGAGAGAGAGAGAGAGAGAGAGAGAGAGAGAGAGTGTGTGTGTGTGTGTGTGTGTGTGTCCAATTTCAAGCAGATCCCTCCCCTCCCAGTTACTCCCATCAAAAGGAATGCAAGTTGCCATGGTAATTCTCACCAGCTGTTGTGGCCTGTGTTGTACAGATGCCTATTCTTTTGACAAACAAGAATGTTGTTGGAACAAACTGACTGTCCACAGTTGCTAAATGTGCTCAAGGGGAAAAAAACAGCACTCATGCTCCAGCCAGTTTAATCTAGTAGTATTTATTTACTTAATGAAGAAAACTTTGTATACATTGCACTACCCATTGAGATGTTTTGCAATATCACCCAATCTTCAAGCTTTTCACTTGACTATAAAGTGAAGGGGTACAATTAAAACTAAAAGTTTAATTTCTTTTTCTTAAAAAAAAAAAGTTCTTAGTTTCTTTTTAATCGGTCACACAGAAAAGCCTTAATTTCAAAGCTCCTATGAAGTCTAAAAGCATATAAAAAGAAATGCGAGGGCTGGAGAAACCAGAGGAGTGGGTAGCGAGGCAAACATGAAAAAGCCTTTTGGTGAAGATGGAACTGCAGGCCATAAGCAATCAGGTTTGGGTAGCACTCGCATGCTAATGAAAAAGCGTTTGCTCTCAAGCCACAGTGGGTTAAGCAATGACTAGCAGAAGACAGCAAGCAGCTTGGCGAGTATTCTACTGCTCAAGAATAAGGGAGAGGCAAAAAGAGCCTGAGAGGCACACTGGCAGCCTGGGAGGGAGAGTGGAGGGACTGTGCTTTGTTATGCTACCAGAGGGAGAGTCATCTGCAGATCAAGCTTCTCACTTGGCATGGAACTAAGAGTGCAAAAACTTTGAGGTCTAGATTTACAATGCATAACAAATGCATTTATGGTCAGTCAAAATACTAATTCGAAAAAAAAAAGGTTTAAATATATTGACAGCATGGATACAAAAGAGTACAAAAGTTCAATTCTTTGCTAACCTTTACAGAGACACACTAGCTAGTATGATTTTACTTCTGAAGTAAAAGAAAGAAGCAGACAGTAGGAAGTAAGAGAAAATTCTCAGAGAAATCTAAATGCATTGTTTTTTAGGCAATTACAGAAGCAGAGCTAGAAGGTTTAATCTCCCAGCTGTACTGGGGGATGGGTGGGATGATTTTGAAAGGTCAGGTGACTGGAAACTCAGGTTACATGGATTCTACTGCTCTCCATTGACTCTCTTTTGTCTGTCTCTGAGCTCCCTAGCCTTAAAATGCTTCATGTGAGTCAGTGGTAACGTTTACAACAGAAGATAAAATTTACTAGTGTCTTCATTCTCTCCAGCTCTTCCATTTTATGTGAAATGTGAAAAAGCTTAATACTTGAGGGGCCTATGCTAAAGGAGAAAGTAGTAAAGTTTACATGGAGAAAGAAATATTTATTCCAAACCACACACCAACGAGCACAGCACAGACCAGGGTATGTTTGCACAGAACACCCAGCACACTGTCTGTGCTCTTTTTTTTGGTTTTTGGATCCCTATTGCCTTTCAGGCTGGGCTGTTTTGATTTCATGAGTCTACCCTGCTGCACTGTCCCTTGTTTATTTATTTGGTGCAGATCTCGATGAGATTGCACCTGTTTTTCTGCTCAGCACTAAACGCTGGCCAGGCGCAGGGCAGTAATTGGCTTGTAATGGACAGGTGGCTTGCACAGTTCTTTATTTTTGATGCCAAGTGGCTTCCTGCCTCATGAATCAAACCACTGTGCCACCCTATGAGCCTAAGGGCCCAGGACTGGACACTGATTATGGTCATCAACATTTCATAAGGAAGATAAACATTACCTTGCATCTTTTTTGAGATCTTGAATTAATTCTAAAGAGGCAGACAGCCTAGATGTTGCTTTGGGGTTTGTTTGGTTTTTTTTTTTTATTTACATATCTAAGTGTAGTGTGTTGTTTTGCACATGAACAGATGATCTGCTTGATTGAATTCTTTGGGCAGTGACCTTTATTGCCACTTATTTGTGGATACAGTATCACAGCTCCACTGTTTTTCCAGGCCCTAAACCACCTGTTAAGTCACTATAGGAGAGCAGAAAGAATCCCCTAATCCCGCAGGCCTTTGGGAAAAAGCAGAGTACTGTGCCCAGTTCCCTCCCCTTTAATGCCGCACAGCTTGCTTACCTAACAAACAAAATAGTGAGTGAAAAAGGCATCCTTTATGCCACCACTATCCCTTCATTTCAGCCCTGTTTGATTATGAGTACAACTTTCCAAATAACTTTTTTTGCTTTTCCATCAGTAAGTCCTCCAAGTTAACGGCATTTTTGGAAAATAAACAACATGTAAATATCTAAAACTGTCTGTGAGAGGTAATGGAGAGACCCATCCAAACTAAACACAGGAGATGATGCTAAACGTTTCCTCCTTTCTCTCCAAAGCTCACACTGCTCTGACTTCCAGTCTGATTAAACAGACATGGCTCCCATTGAAATATACCTTTTCCTCTCTCTTCTCTGAGTGGCTTGCAGAGACGATTCCTTGTCTGCCACATTTGGAGTATGTCAGTGTTTACGGCGCAGAACGGTGCCTCTGTATTTTTCCACGACTAGGTCCATCAGAGAGGCAGGCCGCCTGACATCAGTTCCTGAGCTTAAGGACTTTTTTCCCCTCTCCAGTGAAAACAGCGAGGGGAAGAGGCCAGCCCTGGGCTCGGCCAGGCAGCCAGACGGGCGGCCTTCCCATTGCCGCTTGGCAGCTCTCCTCATCTGTACCGGCAGATGCACTGAGAAATGTGAGACTGTGCCACATCGACACAGCAGCAAGCATCTGCATCTAATGGATTAGGCCAGGCACTGAGTGCTCATCAAACCCAGCACAGTCGGAATGATGCTCACTTTTAATGACAAGCTACTCCCCGGATGTTCATAATATGGTATTGAAGGTCATTTCAAATGATGTTCAAGTGCTTGTTTAGATTTATCGAGTGATATCTTAAGATGTTGTTCCTTATAAGATTCCAACCGTGGAATTCAAATGAGACAACATCATTTATGATTGTTACAAGATAAATAACATCGCAACAAGCAAAATGCCAGATCCAAATATAGACTTTCTTGCTCATTTCTGCTGAAAAAATGCATTACATGCTAGGAGCTCTTCAATCATTGCACAAGAAATCCTACATCTACAGCACAGAGTAAAAAGGTAATTGTAATGCCTATAGCATATTAGCTCCCCCAGTATATGACCTTTGACACCATCATAATGTAGGACATGACAAGTTCAGAATGAATACTGAGGTCCATGGTACATATTCAGTGAATGCCTCCTTTGTTCATAATGAGAATCTTTGCTGCAGCTAAATTAGTGGCATTTCAACATTTCCATCTGAAGGGATGTTTTTTGTTTTTAATGAGCATAAGTGAAAGGATGTTTCACTGGGTTTTTATGATAGCCCTGTGCAGAAGGTTCATACATACCTGTGTGCTTAGTTCTACAGAAAACAATGTGTGGCTAACTTTCTGCCATGCCGCCAAAGCATCTAGCATCAATCACTTGGTACCATTTTAGAACTGACTGCAGGCACGTGGCTTTGAATGTTCAGACATAAACAGAGACTCCCAGAGTTTATATGAATGTTGAGAAAAGGGGAAACATCTGTATCTTAGAGAAGGTAGTCAGGAGAGGAAAATGGCAGTGGAGGGTACATGGGGACTAATGGCTTTATCGAGCAATAGGATAGCACAGCTTCGCAAGGACAGCCCACTGCATAAGCTCCAGGGAGATCTCTGAGCAGGCAGGGGCAGATGGGAGGGGCCAGCAGAACAATGTCATGTGGGGCTGTTTCTCATACTGCCACCGTGTCTGCTCTGTTCTGCTGTGCTCTGTGTATGGTTGCTCAGCACAAATCTTACAGGGCAGGTCTGATGGGAGAAGCTAGTTTCTATTCAGGTTGTTGGAGGCTATTAGATGTGAGGTGTGAATGGGAGTCTGATCTCATAGCAAAGAAGCTGGACAGTAATGGGGCATAAGGCCTACTGTATGTGTGCTGAGATGCCAGTGAATGTAGCCAGGTTGGATCTACAACCCCTACCCTCTGAAATCAATGCACTTAACCACCATGCTCTTCTCAGTTTCATAACTTATACATACTCTCTTTTGGTGTACCCAGATCTCAGATATATAAATATATAGTCATTACTGCACTGTGATATAAGCTGCATGGATAGCTGAATTTTTGTTTCTTTCTCTGCAGGCTGAATCCCAACATGAGGGTGTGGATTGTCTTCCTTTTGTGCCTGGCTGGAAAGGCCCTGGCTAATCCAGTAAGTTCACAGTCTTCATTGAGAACAAGCACATTTGTGTGGCAATGCTGCAAACAGCATAGTTATACAAAGTGTTCATTTTGGACGATGCGGTTTGTCGCCAGTAAAAGTGAACATGATGATTCAATGGATTTACACTGAGTTTCATTTGTTTATGCTAATTAAATTAATCTATAATTTCTACCCCTCTGGTGGTTGAAGTCAGCAAAATGGACTTAAACAAAAGTAAGCATTTAATCACACAAACACATTTTACAAGCTGTGATGTTCATTCAAACCATTTTCATTGCAGGTAGAGCAGGAGCCAGTTGATGAGGAGGTACGTGCCAATTTATTTGGATATTAATCATACAGAGCAGTTTTGAATTCTGCAGGGCATTTTCCTGTCAGCACAGGAACCAGTTTTATCCCTCTATATAGGAACAGATGCCTCATCATCTGCACATGCACAGCTTCCTGTTCTAAGTCCTTAGAGGACTGAAAACCCACAGTATCGCTGAAAGGAAGCCATTATCATGATGTCACTGCTTTCCCACATGTTTTTTTCCTTAATCCAGGAGGTGGGAGCCAACCCAGTCCAAGTGGAGACTGGAGAGTTTGATGAGGCCATTGAGGTTGTGGAAGATGTTTTTGCAGAGAGTACGTATGATGAAATAACATAAGAAACTTTAGTTATAAATGCAGGTACATTATATTAGCACACAGTCTCATTGAGCATGGTGTGCCAAATGCTTTAAAAACTGTATTCTGGTAAGTTATGTGAAATCCAGCTTCTAACCTTTTTCTCTGGGCCACCATGTTGTGAATAGAATGAGTAAATTATACAGAAGCAAGTTTATGAAGCTTCTAGTAATGACAGACTGCACATAAGTTGAAACTCTATGGCTGTAATTATGAGTTACCCAGGCTATGGTCTCAGAAAGCCAAACTTAAATGCTACTCATCCAGCCACGTGTCCACCAGCCACAAAACAGCCTAAACAGAAAATCGAAATTCAGGAAAGAGCACATGCAAGGGAAAAATATTAGATGTGTACAGTCTAAACTCTATATCTTGGAGAGCAAATTTGAGAACAAACAAAATCATTTTTGCTTGTTATGCTTCCTCTGCCAGACCCCTGTCTCAACCATCACTGCAAGAAGGGCAAGGTTTGTGAGCTCGATGAAAGCAATGAACCCATGTGTGTGTGCCAGGACCCTCTGACTTGCCCCGCCCCAGTCGGAGAGTTTGAGCATGTAAGTCCTTTGAATCCTGGGCCACTAGTGAGTCTCTGCCACCTACAATATCACATCTAGCCTAAGGCTTTATATGAAGAGTGACAGCAATGCCTAGGACTCTAGGGATAATATTGTTCTGAGCTGGAACTCATAGTTCCATGCTTTGCTTACAGGCATATCCACCAATTGGACGGATAGCAATTCAAACCTGTAACGTTAGAGGCCGTGGCATTTTATTGTTCCCTTCTTGCATTTTGTAGATCTGCGGCACCGACAACAAGACCTATGACTCGTCCTGCCACTTCTTTGCCACCAAATGCGCCCTTGAGGGCACCAAGAAGGGTCACAAGCTGCACCTTGACTACATTGGACCCTGCAAATGTGAGTGCACAGTGCTTCATGTCTGCATCGATTAGAAACACAGTCAAGTGCCGATGTTTACCACAGAGGATGTTTAACATTCATGCCTTTCCCAGTGTCTTAGATAACATCCCATTGCCTTTCCCCTCAAGGGGGACTCCACATGTACTGAGCATGAAGCAGGTCCTGGCTTGCCTGTGTTACTCCACCCCACAGTGCAGGACAAATCACTTTTAAGCCTTGTGCGTGCATAGCCCATGCAAACATGCTGGGCTGGTTCTCTGGCCTGAAGGGTTCAAATGGAGCCTCTGGTGTGTGACTAAGCTCACAGATGAACTGAGAAATAAAGTGTTTTGACTTCTGTGTATTAACTAATAGCATTAACACAATCCTAACACAAATGCGTGTTGAATCTATATTTGACATGTGCTGAGTGTTCATACTGGGCTCTCCCCAGACATCGCACCCTGCCTGGACAACGAGCTGAATGAGTTCCCCCTGCGTATGAGGGACTGGCTGAAGAATGTGCTGGTCACTCTGTATGAGCGCGATGAGGACAACAACTTACTCAGCGAGAAACAGAAACTCAGGGTCTGTCTAACATGATTTTACATTCATGGGCTGTCATCCATTTTGTAATGAGCCAGCAGAACTCAACCAAAACATCAGCCCATGTTTAATGCAGTCAATAGTGACCATATTTTAACAAATTTTAATGAGTGTGGCAACTATTTTACACAACATGCATTTTAACAAAACATGTAACCCATGCCTTTTAGGCATTCTTGACACAAAATAACACAAAGTTTCAGTTGTTTTTTGTAAATTATGCATTTTAAACGTTGACAGAATAGTTGTGCTCTGTGCTCATCCATGGTGTGTTCTTTCTCCAGGTGAAGAAGATCTATGAGAATGAGAAGAGACTGCAGGCTGGAGACCACTCCCTGGATCTTCTTGCCTTGGACTTCGAGAAGAACTACAATATGTACATCTTCCCCGTGCACTGGCAATTCGGCCAGCTTGACCAGCACCCCGTGGACGGGTCGGTTCTCACATACCTCTCAATATCTGTTCTCTAATACCTCCTACAAGACTACGTTAGCCAGTTTCACATCTGCTTTTATTAATATTCAAAAGAAATTTATAGTTAATACTTGCTTGACCCATGTTGTCTTTATGAACCTATACAATAAGCTATTCTTGGACAAAGCTTGCAGTCATTTCTGTTTCTTTCTTAATTTTCTGGAGGAAGAACCTTGATGATTGTACATGTGTTTCAGGTTCCTGTCCCACACTGAGCTGGCCCCATTGCGCGCCCCTCTCATCCCCATGGAACACTGCACCACCAGCTTCTTCGAGCAGTGTGATGCTGACCAGGACAAGTACATTGCCCTGGAAGAGTGGGCCAGCTGTTTCGGCATCAAAGAGCGTATGTTTTCCATTCAATACCTTTTCATCCCACTTATTTGGAAAGCACCCCACCCCTACCACTCCTGGTTTCATTCATTCATTTACTAACTCTTCTTTTTTTTTCTGCTTGCAGAGGACATTGACAAGGACCTTGTCATCTAAACCATGGCCACCATTGAAGTTTCTTAGTTAGTCTACTATTGGGACAAGGTGCTAACCATTAAATTAAAATCATGTTAATGGTGCTAATTGCAATTTCTAATAACCTATGTATACCACTAAAATTTAAACTGTAAAAAAAAAATGCACAGTCCACACTAACAATCACAGTAAGTGATAATAACTTCCCTTTTTTTATTTTTGTTTTCCAATTTTGTGCAAATGCTAAAGTTAGTTGGAGTAACTAAGCAGACGCTAGAAAGCTATGTGCAGGGTGATGGTAAGGTAGATGATGGACTTTGCATGTGGAAAGCCTTTTGTTTTGGAAATGGATGCACAGAGTGATAAATATTTTTCAAAGAATCAGGGCTTGAATTTAATGTAAATTAGGAGTTACTGAGGTGAATTTGTAAAAAGAAAAAATAAAGTTTCCAAATAAATGTTCTTTCTGCTTGCTTTATAAACCTTTTAGTTTCCTTTGTTGCACTCTTTTTATGGGGTTTACACTGTTTTGGATGTCTGTTTAGATTTAAATAGCTTCTTTAAATTTGAGCCCTGAATAAAAAGGTCTGTTTGTTTATTTGCCCATTATTTCTTGTCAAAGAATCAGGGTACAGTGTTGAGGTTTTTTTTTAATTTGAAAAATAAAAGAAAATATTATTTGAACTCAAAGAGGAAAGAATCTTGCAGGATGAGAAATTTCTCCCTCTAACATGTTCACGTACATTTGCAGTATTTGCCACAATGTGAGCAGTATGAACCTCTTTACATGAATAAAGCTACTGAGATTCCAAACCCATATATTGCATGCATTTTCTCAATGCTTCGTCTTTCTACTCTGGATATATGACTGGCTCGCTTCTGCTTTTACAATTGTGTTACTGTTCAACTTTGCTGAAGTTCAAAATAAGATGAATGTATATATATATATATATATATATATATATATATATATATATATATATATATATATATATATATAAATGTTGTGCCAGTCTCCTTGGTCAAGTCTAATTTGGATAATTTATTTTTGCTAATAGTTTCTATCCAGGCAAAATATGACAAACATATAACTGTAAAAGTTCATAATAAACAGACTACTACAAAAATGCATGTACATAACTATTAAAAAATCTTCATCTTCTAGCGAGGATCACAATCCATATTTTGTTTCCCTGAGGGTGGAGTGGGCATCTCTGTAATGTTTCCCTTTCTGACATGTGTGGGTATTTCTGTATCCTCTATTTAAGAGGTCATTTTTAAAGCAAAAAAAGCCTGCATGTCCCACAACTCACACATGGATGTGTAATGCAGGGTGTGGTGGAGAAAAACAAACAGAAACGCCTGTTTTCAGAGGTACATTTTGGGGCCAGACGAAAGTGATTCAGAATTTCAAATGCATTGTGAAAGCAGTTATGCTCTATGCATAGGAATATCACAGGAAATAGTAATAGTTAAATATTAAACAAAAACAAAAAGAAGAGCCAGCACTCCTAATACTATGTACTGCTTAACAACCAGCAGATTTTAAATGAACATTTTGGTCCTTGGTATTCTGAAGTATTAGAACTGTATTTGAGTGCTGGTTTTCCTGTTTTCTGTTCTTTTCAATATTACAAATATCTGCTATTCTACAAGATAAATTATATCCCTGACCCCTAGAGTTAAAACCACATTCATGTCTTGGATGCTGAACAGATGTCTGTTGCACAATATCCTGGGAAATCGGAGCAATGGTCCCTGTAGTGTTAAAGCGCCATCGTGCAGACGTGGGGCTGATTATAGAGGGTTGATTTCACCCAGGCACCAGCTTTACCCTTCCAACCAGACATTCTGGTCAGGAACCTCAAACAATTGCAAAGCTCCACCCAGAAAGAGGCCAACCCCTTGCACAAAACAGGCTCTCATGTTTCCAGTCCTCCCACAAGTCAAAAAATGACTGAAATTGTGATACAAATAACAGTTGAATGCCTTATAAAAATCTCAGGAAACTATTTAAGCCATTATTATATTTTTAGATTTATGCCTAAATATATTTTGATATGTATGCCTAACTTGTTAGTCAGTAGGCTATCTTAAGATTATTAATACACCAATAGTTTACTAATAATCATCAAGTTTATATTAATACAACAATAGTTTACTAATAATCATCTGGTTTAGTATATTAAACTTGATAGATGATGTTACTATTAATCACATAATATAATCAACCTGTCTAGTTGATCTGCAAATATACGGTCAGGGGCCTGTCCCCTTGGCCTGTCTCCTGAATGGGATGTGTCGCCCTCAAGTGGACTAACAACTTTTAATACGATAACTCGAAACACTGAAACAAACACAACACACAAGGTAGTTCTTTTTTTCAGGAAAGGTAAGGTCTTAATCTAGCAACGTTGGGGAACAAATACGGCATTGTTTGAGTAAGCATAGTCGCGTTTGCACCGTTTCTTAAGCATTTTATCGTATTGTTAATTACCTTCGCTTTCTTTAACCATACTTTTAATTCCGTATTTACCATAGGTGATTCACGTGTGATATTTCCCATTAACAACCTTTGGTGAGCATAGTCTGTCGTGTAAAACGTAATTTTTAAAAAATCTTTCCTTATCTATCTTTTCAACAGTCAGTTGTGTATGTACTTTATGCGGTCTGGACACTAGAGTTACAAAATGAGTGTATGTGCCTTGAACGATATGCGACACAGCTTCACCTCGAGTCTGGTTAGTGCAGTTCAACCAAACCTGCTTCTACATAACGTACTCCTTGGAATGAATTCGATAGGCTCTGTGAAATTCTCATGGTTGCAATTGATTGGGTAACAGTAGGGGATTTTGGCATATTGATTGCTGATTGGCTTGAGCAGCACTATGCCGCCAGCCTATTGGTTCCCAGTAATTGCGTGAACCTACGCTGTGTTTGCAGGTCTAGCTAATTTGAAACCGGCTAAGCACGCGCTGCCATTCTTACTCCACCCGGTACAGGAGGTGATTATATAAACTCGATTTGTAAAAAAAAAAAAATATATATATATATAACGTTTTTCTTCTTGGTAAGTAGTCTGACTCTAAATGGTGGACATTTAATAACGTTTCACGTGTTTTCGATAAAAATATTATCTATGTAGCTAACGAAGCTTGGGGGGAGGTATCTTAGCTAACTGGCTAGCAGTGTTTCTTAGCTAAGCAACATCAGGCTCTGTCGGCTAGCCTAGCTGCTGTTAGCTAGTTCTACTTGCTGTCCTCGTTCTATAACGTTAAGTATGTCTGTCTGTTTGCATATATTCGACTGCTTTCTGCCACATCTTATATTCTCGACGTGGTACATCGTTAAGGTGACCGATCGAACCATATCAGAAATGCTACGGCGTGCGTAAGAACGTTAGCTAGCTAGAGAGTAAGCGTGGTGGGGTCAGTCATTGTAATTTGTCGTGGCCCATCAAATTATTAGCAAATTTGCTAACATGGCTAATTTAGTGATCTATATGACCGACGATTCATATATTAGCCAGGCCCTGACTTCTGTGTTTTTAGCTAGCTACTAATGTCATTGTATTTTGAGGTTTGACAGATTATTCAGATGTATTATTTCAGACTGTTATTTTTGCGATTAACGATCCAAGCCATGACTCGCTACATCAGATGACTAACCTAGTTAGCCATCTGGGCTAACCTGAAATATTGGACACGTGCTTATTTTAATAATTGCTATTATTAGCGTTCATGTAGGTTACGAGTATCGATCGATGCTTTAGCGTCAATAACGATGTCGATTTAGTATTCCGATCATAGCTATCGCTATCTATCATAACTAACGTTATATCAAAGCAAACATCAAACTAGCAACGTCGCACCCTTTACTGGGGGTCGGTTAATAACATGGGCCTGTTGGCTAGCAAGCTAGCTAGCAATTCTGCCATTACACATGGCGTGTAATTGAGAGGGTGCGACTTATTTTGCATTTGGGGACGAACTACCCATGTGAACCTTAAATGACCTTAAATTGCTCTCTTATGCGGAAGATTATGCGTCCATCTTGATGAGCTAAGTGAAGAATGTGTTTTTTGGTAATGGGGCAGAAGGGCCATTGTATTGTATTTTTACAGAATCATTTCTCTTTCAGTTGAAAACAGCTGACCAAAGAAATGGTGATGGAGAAGCCAAGTGCCCAGCTTGTCGGGCGAGAGTTTGTCCGACAGTATTACACCCTTCTGAACCAGGCTCCTGACTACTTGCACAGGTGACTAACAGTGAGATTTAATTTAATGTGATATGTTTTTGAACTTATGGCCACACATC
Organism: Electrophorus electricus; assembly: GCF_041902795.1. Classification (NCBI taxonomy): domain Eukaryota; kingdom Metazoa; phylum Chordata; class Actinopteri; order Gymnotiformes; family Gymnotidae; genus Electrophorus; species Electrophorus electricus. The sequence continues at coordinate 19,936,341 of NC_137512.1, read as the reverse complement.
ATGATCATATTATAGGTCTATGAAAATGATCCCTCATCTTTTACCACGTTGCATCCAAAGTTTGTGTCCATAAAGAAACTAATGAGAATGTATCAAATAAAATGTTGTATATTAAATTAAATACAATGTAATACAGCTATAATAAACAAAAAAGATGCACTGTTATACTAGTCATGTTAAATATTTATAGGTTTTATGGCAAGAACTCTTCTTATGTACATGGAGGTCTAGACAACAGTGGCAAGCCAGCAGAGGCGGTCTATGGTCAGTCGGTATGTATACAGCAATGTAATCCATGTTTTTTTTTTTTTTTACATTTTTATATGTATAGTGTGCTTATTGAAAAGTGCTGTGTTTGGCAACCCATGGCTTTTTTTAACTCTTTTGAATAGGAAATTCATAAGAAGGTGATGGCACTGAGCTTCCGGGACTGCCACACTAAAATCAGGCATGTTGATGCCCACGCCACCCTGAATGAGGGCGTTGTGGTACAGGTGATGGGTGAGCTGTCCAATAACATGCAGCCCATGAGGAAATTCATGCAGACCTTTGTGCTGGCCCCAGAGGTGTGTACTCCATTTACCTAGTGCTGTGTAGCTGTAATAAAAAACTAAAAAAAAGAGTTGGTAGGAATTCATATTTGTTACAATAACACTGTTTTTTGCCTGTCATTTGTTTTTGGCCGTGTGTGTGTGTGTGTGTGTGTGTGTGTGTGTGTGTGTGTGTGGTTTTTTTGTTTGTTTGTTTTTTTTTGTTTTTTGGGTTTTTTTTTTAAACAAAGCCTAAATGTTTTTTTTTATTGTATGTAGTAGCATCAAAGTAAGTTCATCCATTGCAAGATCTGCTGCTTTTATATTTTGGTAGCAGTTAGCCTTCATTTTGTCTTTGCTTGCTTATGAATTCTAATAAGCTAGTCGCAAAAGTTCTTATTTTTCATGCTACTCGCTGATCATGTCATCTGTTCAGGGCACTGTGGCCAACAAGTTCTACGTACACAACGACATTTTCCGCTATCAGGACGAAGTCTTTGGGGACTCGGACTCTGAACCTCCTGAGGGTGAGCCACTCAGATGCTGTTAAAAGGCTCTTTAATGCAGACTGTCTTGGCGCAGTGCAGATTGTCATTCATCTCTTGCCATTCCAGAGTCAGAGGAGGAGGTGGAGGAGCTGGAGGAGAGAGTGAACTCACCTGAGGTCCCACAGGAAGAGCCACTGTATGAACAGACACCATGGTACTGCCTGACTCCCATTATCTTCATTTTTAACTGACCACATTTTAAGATTTAATTTGTTAAACATCTTTTATCAAGTTGCTTATTTAAACGCGTACTCCACTGGGTAGCCATATAGCCTCTAGTATACATATAGTGTCTAGTATCTTTTATACAATGAGAATTGAAAGACAGCAGAAAATGGCATAATTTCAGGCAAAAATGGAAAAGCTTCCCTTTCGCATTATGAAAGACTCATGGAGGCAAAAATGTGTGGTGCTGCACTGAACCATCGACTCCACCAGCCTCCAAAATTAACTACCAATGTGGAGTAACGTGCGCAGCTATCAGTGTGCTAGCATCACCTAGTTCTCTAGGTTGTCATGCATAGCTGCATGCTCCAGGTAAAACGTCCCTGAATTTAATCTGTATCATGAAATATGGCATCTCCCCCCACCACCCCACCCCACCATAAAGCCTTCAGACTAATCTATGAAGTTCTCATTGATTTTGTGGATCTGACTTTTCCATAGCTTGGTATGATCTTCAGTCAGACCAAAAACCTTCCCTGTGCTTGTGTAACAGGAAGCTATCACCCCCATTGTTATTTTTCGTCTATTAATGTGTCGTCTGTACATTTTTCTGTACTGGGTCAAGGCAAGGAAGGACTTTGTGTGCTTTCAGCCCCGAGCCAGAGGCCTCTCCGGAGGAGGTGGCTGTAACCCCAGAGCCCCAGGCCGAGGCAGAGCCAGAGCCTGAGCTGGAGCCTGAGCCATCTGCAGCAGAGCTGAAACAGGAGACACCGAGCCAGCCCGAGCCCCATGCTGCAGAGAAGGCTCCCCCCTCACCCACGCCTGCCGACCCAGTGCCCACCATGCCAGAGGATAGCCGGGTACACCCACATTACTCATGCCGTCTCTAGTGTAGATCTGTGCATTGCGGTGTGTCCTTAGAACCCCCAGAAAGCTGCTCTTTTTCAGGGAGGGTACATGTAGTCTCCTTTTAGTATGAGATCTGGTCTAGACCATAGTAATTGGCCATTTATTTATTTATTCTCATACAAATAAACTAAAAGTGGACATTCTGAGGTTTTTCTTATTCTCTCCCTTAGCCTTTCTCATGGGCTTTAGTCACCAGTAAGAATCTCCCCCAAGGAGGAGTGGTGCCTTCTTCAGGAATTCCCCCTCATGTAGTCAAAGCTCCAGCAACTCAGGTAGGCTGTCCTAAACAGCTCTTCAGTCATTTTAATTCAAGCTCTCTGAAGATTTTGGTTTTTTTTTTTGTTTGGTTTTTTTTTTTTTTTTTTGGTGTTCTAGTTCGTATTGGTGACACTGATAGTTATAATTAAGGTAACCCCAAAAGTGGCTCCCTCTAGATTTTAATTTTTGATATCAACTAATGTTTGAGCATATGATCTTGAATGCGTCCTGTTACTGCAGCCCCGGGTGGAAGTGAAGGCTGAAGTCCAGACAACAGCACAGAGACCTCAACGAGATCAGAGACCACGTGACCAAAGACCGGGCCCGTCTCCAGCCCAGAGAGCTCCTAGACCAGGAGGTATCAAGTACTATATACTGTGCACAGAACAATTCAAAATGCTGCACCTTGAGTGTAGCCCATATCGATCCTGCTATAAAATTACTGAGACGAGATTGATGGTCACATAAAAAAAAGATTGAAATGGGTCTCCACAATTATTGTGAAGCTTGGATCCGATTCCCAATGCAACCAGCCTGCCATGCGGCAGTAAATAAGAATGACGACGATTTTTGAGTGACCATTTGCAGTGTTGTCAAGTGCTCGGTCCTACCATATGAACAGCAAATTGCTTGGCACATCCCACTGCATCATGAGAGAGACTCTCACTTGGTTAGAATTTGGACAAGCAGGGAATGTGGCACACAGTAGTCAGTACATTTAAATCTGAATTTAGCCTGGAAAGCAGTGCCCTGGGAGGGAGGGAAGGAGGGAGGGCAGAGTAATTAGGGCTTTTTAATCCAAGTAATTACAAAAGACCCACACTTGAATGGCTTTTCTTTTTTCTTTTTTTCAGGAAACCTAATTTAAAATTTTATAGTATGAATAGAGACTGCCCGCAGCTGGCTGTAGCTCCCTTGCTTTGTCCTGGCTAAACAAACTGTAGATCTTCCCATGAAATAAAGTTTCAATCATACAAACTGAGCGCCCTCATGTGCAACATCAATGGTGCTCATGGTGGCTTGGTTCAAGGCTTTGTTTTAATGATGCAGTGCTTTTGTTGGTGTGTTTGCAGTGCGAGAGGGTGAGAGTGGGGAGTCTGAAGCGAGGAGGGCAGTCAGGTATCCTGACAGCCAGCAGCTCTTCGTAGGAAACGTGCCACATGACGTGGACAAGGCTGAGCTTAAAGAGTTCTTTGAACGTGAGTCATTTAAATATTGACCATGTTCTTTGAACGTGAGTCATTTAAATATTGCCCATGTAAAGTTTAATCCCCTTCCATCTGCTTTAATGTGGTACTGATTAACTGTGTTATTTGCATGCCCTCAGAGTATGGCACAGTACTGGAGTTGAGGATCAACAGTGGTGGCAAGCTACCCAACTTTGGATTTGTGGTATTTGATGATTCAGAGCCAGTACAGAAGATCCTGAGCAACCGGGTGAGCGCGACATTCAGATGTCAAACAAATTGTACCTGGCATGCTGGAAGCTTGTCTTTGTAATGATTAATCAGTTAATAAAAAGTGTTGCATGTCACTAAATTAAAAGGCTTGTTGTTTAATTCAGCCCATTAAGCTGCGAGGTGATGTGCGTCTGAACGTGGAGGAAAAGAAGACTCGTTCGGCTCGTGAAGGAGACCGGCGGGACATCCGCCCCAGGGGCCCCGGCGGACCTCGGGACAGGATAGGTGGCCCAAGGGGTCCGCCACCCAGAGGGGGCATGGCGGCCAAGCCCAGCTTCGGTGCCGGACGCGGGGCTGCATCCAGCGAAAGTCGCTACACAGGACCACGCCAGTAAAGCAGCTCGCATGTCGAATCACTGCTGATGCAAGTCACCATGAGCAACAAATGGCTTCCCTCATCCCCATGTCCATGCCACTCCCAGGCAGTAGAGTGGGATTCCCCCTTTATCTGGACTTCTCCTGTATTTGAGTTTGAACTTGAATTTGTTGTAGACAAACAAAAACTACTTGAATTTGTGGAAAAGAAAAACCCAGCGTTTTTTGGTTTTAGCGTTCTCTCCCTGTTTCTTAAAGGAACGTGTTTTTACTGCTCGGGCAATCCTGTGTATTGCTAGCGCCCGCTGTCTGGTCAAAGTGCAAGTATGGTTTTATTTGGAATTGTTGCCAAGTCAAATCATGGTTGTTTATGAGTGACTGTCTAGCATGTAAAATATCCTGTTTGCCTTCTACTGTTGCACTTCATCAAAAATGACAACATATTTTAACAACTCTGCTGATGAGAGAACAGAATAAACTTGATGTACTGTTTTGAACCCTGTTTTGTCTTCTGTATTAAAAGGCCCCTTGTTCTGGGTATTTGTTTCAAATGGTGTCATCCTGAGGTGATTGGCCACTGAAAGAAAATGCACATGGATCCATGAAAAGATTTGCCACTAAATGCAGTTCCCCAATGTGCCTGTTTATCCCCCATGAGAAATGTGATTGCTCCCACAGCTAGAAAAAGTTAACACCCTCTGCTTCTTTCAAAAATGTCAAACACATTTCCTTTTATTATATACCTAATGCATTTTGTGTTTCCCCTGGAAACTAGAGGGAAAGGTATAGGAGTACATCCCTCTCAGGAGTTCTGTGTTTTGGCATGCTGGAAAAATGGAAACATTTAACTGAGCCCCTATGAGCACAAAGTAATTTGCACAGCATCAAATTTGTAACCCAGTGCCCTGTGTGAAAAGTTTGCCCTCAGTGAGTGTGTAACCATGTTTTTCACCGATCACATACTTTGTAGCATGTGGGGAGTTTTGTCTTATGCAGAACAATTTTATTTTGCACTTGTTTGCTTAGCACAAACCTTACTTGAATTTTTTTTTTTTAAATTGGCTGATACTCAATGACTCTTGGCTTGTTGCCTGTCCCAGGTGCACCGTAGCCTCGAGGTCCTATGTTATGCTTAATTAATAGGGTCTGAGCTGGATTCATTTTCTTCAATGATAAAAAGGCCAGGTCTTAAATACAGCCAAACATCCAGAAATCAAGGCTTCCAGAGCTGCTTGATGTTTGTAATTGAAACAACTATTGAATATAGTGCCAGGTTGTTTTTGTCACCCAAAGAAGTTCCTTGATTAATCTCTTTAGGGAACTAATCCACACAAACACTGGGCAAATATAGTGTGAAAAATGTGTAACAATGCTGTAAATCTGACATGTTATTGCAATGCTTTTCTATGGCTATGTATGGCAGCTATCACTAGTGATAAACAGAGCTCCTTTTTTCATCCTGCATGAGCATTTCGCCTAATGTAGCAGCTGAGAAATTGGATTAAAGCCGTGTGACCATGTACAGTCTGGCAGTGGTAGTGAGGGGAGTGGTTGCTAGCAGGTGGCCTGGCATTAGTATTCCAGTGAAAGCCTGCTGCACTCTGCCTCCCCTCCATCATGCTGAGGCCCATACCCCATGACCCATACGAGCGCAAGATGTCCTCCTACAGCTGGAAACAGCCAACTGAGCACATCCTTCTTCTGCTCCCCAAGCCTCAGGTAGGAAAACCCTCACAAAAGTCCTGAGCCCAGTGAGCCTTTAATTCAAAACGAACCTCCCAGCTCTTCCTACACAACGCTCTCGCTTGCTTCGTCTTTCCCGCAGTGAATGGATATTAAAAACCTCCAGCTTCTGTCGTCGACTGATAATTAAGTATCACACAAATAGGAGAGCACTGCTGTATCTATGCAAGGGTGGCAAAAATTCGTATTTCATACACAGGAAAACAAATTTTTGTCAAAGACTTGATGTTTCTGTGGCTTCAGTCCCTGAGGTGTTTTTCAGGGTAATGTAATTCTAGTGGCACTGTAGTGAAGTGTAGTGATGTGAAGCGGCAGATCACACGTATTGGATGGTTTGGGGATGGCAGAGGGCAGGCTTTTCTATGCTCTTCAAGCAAGGAGGAGAAATTGATTGAGCAAGTCCTTTGTGGGTCATAATCCACTTGCCACGTCTTTCAAATTATGCAAGTACAGGCGCAAGACAAAGATGGGCATTTTAAATTTAGTGAAACTAACAGTCATTTTTTTGTTAAAAAACAGTTTCCATTGGAAAGAACTCCTGAAGAAAACCTGCATTCTTTCATAAAACCAGTTTAGTTAATAGTACGAGAACCTCCATATTCAAACAATAAATCTTAATGCATCAAGACAAGCTCTTGAACTATAAATTGCATTAAATTCCATTGTAACATCATTTAATATTTACATATACATTAAGATTCAATTAAGCACATAGTGGTATTAAATACATTGATAGTTTATATAATTGAGCAATGAAAACAAATAAAACTGCATAATGTAAACATTTTATAACGTAATTGGTAAACAATAAAAAAGTGTTGATAAAATGAGTGGGATAATATGGGTTGTTAGTATAGCGCTTCAGGAGCATGAGGCTGGAAATGGCAGGACGGATAGCGGTGCAATAAGTCATACATGCTTCCTGGTCTGAGCCTGGGGCACTCTGCCCAGAACTGATGACTGTGGGCCCAAATTATGCAATATTATACTATAGGTTTTTGTGCCTTGTAGCAAATGTGAGCCATTAGCAATGCTCGGATTTAATGGAATGATTGAAAGATACCGCATTACATTCCTGTTCAGGCTAGAAAATGCTTAACATTTTCCTTAGGTTTATTTTTCCTGCTGATGAAAAATATTGTTTGCAAAAGCAGCTGCTGACAGGTTTGATTTGTTTGTTTGGTTTCTGAGGGAGATATGAAACAGGACAGCATAGTCCCTGCTCATATAGTATATCTTGTTAATGACAAATTCACAGAATGCGAGAGCCTTGTTATCTCTGCCTTTCTTGCTGCATTACAACGAACAGAAGGTAGGCGCCTGCCTGGCGTTGGATTTTACATTTTTATGTTTACGGCTATCCTTAAGTTCAGTACACATCCGTCTCTCACAACTGTAACAATGTTTCAAAAACAGCTTGGAGGTTTTGTTCAGAAAACCTTTAATAGTAGAATTAGCTTTAGCATAATGACATATTTCAATAAATATTTAATTATATACAGATACAGCAGAAATGGTACATTCCTTTTTTCTTCAAATTGCTCACATTTCTGTATAAGCCAAAAATATCTGCCATTGTATTTATATTCATGCAAAATATTCCATGATTCAGATTTAAAAATGAAAAAGGGTATTTGCTGAATTTTCACTCTGGATGATGATAATTAGCAAATAAGGAGCTGCACTTTGTGCCAGTACACATTAGAAGCAAGTAAACCAAAACAATTAAGGCCATACCAATTTGTGCAAAAAACAAAACCTTCTCCACATTTTTGTGTACAAAGGTCACATGAAGCAGCCATGCCCATAGTCACTCTTAGTGATCATCCTTCTTCAATAGTTAACAAGAAAATGACAAAAGGCGACAATATAAAATATAAAACCATATAGGAGTAGGGCAAATGAATCGTATCATGCCTCATAAATTGACCACTTAAGGAACAATTGCAAACACTTAATCGATATTGGCATGATAATTTAGCCTCATAAAGGTTCACTGTAGCACTGTAGCAGGTGTTTTCACATTGCACTGTCCCTTTGTTCCCAGATCAGTGCTACTTTTCTATGAACTTAGACATCAAGTTCTTCCAAGTTCTTCATTCTATAATACTGTATCTAGCAGTGAGGGAGAGCGAGCGTTCCAGGTGGGGCTCTGGTCATACACAGGACAACACTGCAGCATGATTACGTTAGGTGCCTCTAAGCAGAGTTGGTCATCAATGCCAAGTTGAGCATCAGTTTTACAAATTCCGCTGACATTTTCAGTTTAGCTTTATAGTTAGCATAAATGATCATTAAATGTATACAGCAAAATTGCACATTTCAAATGTACACTATACATTTCGTGCCTCTATAGGTTGTATGAAAGCACGTCCCTTCATTGGAATGGATGACTGCATGACTGGTGAATGAGAGAAGTTATCATAATTCATAATATAATTTCTACAAAGGCAGGTGTTGGGTCAAAGTAAAAATCTGTATCGCTCTAAAATTTGTTCATTTTAATAACTGTTGTTGCAGTGTGTTTTGTAACTAATTACTGATACAATAATATGTAATAACAGTACAAATAGGTAGTTACAAATCATGATCAATTGTAACAATTAAATTAACACTAATGTAAAATTTAACTCAATATTGAAGATTTTCTGTAATGCACCAAATTCCAACTCCGGTTCCGGAGGGGCGGAGGGGTGAGTGTAGTACAGAGCTTATGGTTTTTCTTTTCTCAACAAATCTGTTTAAACTAATTTCAATCTGTACTGCCCCCCAGGACTATGGTTTTGCAGCTGTCAACAGAATAACATTAATGCAGTGCATATTCAGATTAGATGTATGAACCAGAAAATGTACTGACATCTGAATACTTAAGGTAAATTAATTTAGGCAATACCTGTCCCAATAATTAAATATAGCCCTTCAAATTTAGTAGATGCCTGTTTGCGGGACATGCAAAATGCATTTTATTGTTTATAATTTTTCTACTGTCAAGATAAAGCACATGTAACTGTGCCATAGAATTCCAACTATTCCACACATAAGATCATATGTTGCTCAGAATGTCTCACATTAGAAGAAGCTGCCAAACAGCATAATTCATCAACATTATCATTGATCACTAATATGATCAAGTTCTTGATTTCCTTGATCTAGCTCCATTACATGTTTAACTAGGCAATAATGCTGAAAGTTATTATATACTTAGTATAAAGAAGTGCTCTCAAAATATGAAAATGCTGCAATTTGTGTGTCAGATTCTACCAATTTTCCTCACGAGATAAGGACAATAAAGATATGAACAATCTGCTGACAAAAATCAGAAAAGTAGAGATCAAAAATGTCTGCATATTTATCATAAACAGGTAAAACTGTTAGATCAGGTACACATTTCCAAACCTGAAAGGCAATGGCAATACTTTAAGATGATTACTCTTTGGCCCTTAAAAGAAATGAAGTGGGTGAAGAGAAACTTGCGAGACGTGAGCGTTAACTCTGTCTTTCGTCCCTTTGAAGGGTACACTCCCACTTCTGTGAGTGCTTACGGCAGAAAGAAGAGAGAAATGACAAAGCACAATGGCCACATGGAGAAGCAAGCCTTACCATGCATAGTTGGGTCCTGAATGGCTGAGTGCCTGCAAATCTACTCAAACAAACAAACAAACAAACAATCAAACAACCAAATAAATACATGTAATGACTTGTGAGTGTTGGCCACTTCGGAATATAAGAAATGACCATGTTCACTTCTATTATGATAAAAATTAAAATACTTGCATATATTCTCATTGCATAGAGAAGCCAGATGAGAATGTATTCCATTGAAGCATGGCATAAATTAATTCATTCTTTAAATACAATGCAAATGATTTTCTCTACTGCATAATACATAGTGACTTATAGTTAAAAGACATAATAATACACATTTGGTTGTTAAACATATGCTTAAGTATATGATGGCACTGGCTTCCTATAAAAATAAAACTTTCTGCTGTTTCTGAGATCATAAAACATGAAATTCAAACAGCTAAGCAATGGCCAATCTTCTTCTTTCATTTAGAGTCTGTTCATGTCATTTTGTGGTTGTTGTTGGAGATGCCATGGAAAGTAAATGCAAACCAGTGGAGTAGGGAGTGCAAAAAGCTTTAATAACCTTTCCCTTCTCCATTAAACTCATCCAAAATAAGCTCATAAAGAAGGCAATGAAGAGCTGCAGGTGAGGTGTGTTCTTCAGCTGATCCTCAAACGCTGAGGACAATGTTACAGCAATGCTGTTCACCGGGCATTGCAGGGGTAGGGTGGTTAGGGTTGGATCAGCAGAATAGAGAGAGGAACACGTTGACCACACCTTGTATAAACAATATATTTTTGACTGGTACACGTCAAACTTCCATCAGTAATTTGACAAAAACATGACATGGCATCCCATTTTTCTGGGCACTGAGGAGTGCTTACAAGACATTATATATATATATATATATATATATATATATATATATATATATATATATATATATATATATATATATATATATATATTTGCAGTACTAATTTATGGAAGCACCAAACTGCATCATTAAACCTTTCCATTCTCCACTGCATCATTAAACCTTTCCAGTTGAGGAAAATTCCAGTTTTGTTTTAAATATATGATATATTACAGTGCTGCATGGCTCTTTGTGATATACTAGTAATGTAGTATGTCTTCAAGTTGCAAAAAATGTGTCTCACAAGAGCAACCCCCCTTGGCTTTCATCGGTCTGTTCAGAAGTTCTCATATGTGTCTGTAAAAGTTAATATTTTCTTAATAGTCATTTTTATTTGTATTTATTTTTTTGTTTTTTACTAAATATATTGCCACATTCATATATCATGCATTTTACTGCATTGCTATTGCACAGGTCCAGATTATTCAGAAGATCAGGGGGAGGAAAGAAAAAACAAAAAATAAACAACAAAAGAAAAACAAACAAGAAAATGAATTTCAACAAATACCTTTGCCAAAGACTCGCCACTGAAAGCAAGAGATAGGAGGTGGGCTTGAGGAAAGGAGGAGGGCGTGCACAGCTGCGCCTCTTTCGGTTCAGGCTCGTCCTTCTTGGAAATGCCTACTGCTTGTGAATGTCCTCACTGCGTATGATCTTATAAATGATCCAATAGAAAATGTTAAAAATGAGGAAGACGAGTGGGAAGGCGACACGTGACACCGTGTCGATGCGCTTGGCGCGGCTGATGAAGAGCTTGCGCATCTCCTCGACGCTCTTCTCGGGTGGGATGCTGGAGGCGGGCGCGTTGTTGTTGTTGCCCTTGATGGCCATGCCATCTTTGGCCTGCAGGCACGCCGGGCCCATGCCATAGGCGGCGAAGCTGAAACGGCCCTCTCCTGCTTCGTCCTCCTGCAACACAGCACCAGCCGTTAGGAGGAAGAGCTGCCGTAATCTGCACGCCAGCCTTCGCCTCGTTGTCCCTAAGCATGGCCAAGTGCTCCGGCCCTCCATGCCTGGCTTCTGGATCAGTTTAGTGTGCACATCTATTATGCTGTGGGAGTTTAGTCAGGTTGAAAGTGTTTATGGATATTAATCATTGACATAACTGCGTTGGATGAGAATGGGGTGCTGGTGGAGATTACGTGTTTACAGGTGAGATAATGGACTGGCTTCCCTGCTTTCACCCACGTTTATTCGAGACCAAGCAGATGCTAGACTCTACATGTTAATGAGTGCAGAACTAAAGCGAGCACCAAGACGAATTACATTGCAGTGCACGTCGATATTTCACTATAATCACTTTCAAAAACACAAACTGGGAATGCAAAGCTGGATGCTTATCTTTGTGTAATGCACAGTCCTAGATTTAGGGTGCAAACATTCAACACTGACACTATATTGCAGATATGGTGGGGGTAGCGTTTCCTCTTAGTGAGAGATCAGCCATTTTCTTTGTGGGGCTCCATTTTTAGACACTTTGTCCTCTTTCTGTCCTTGTCTTTTTGCCATCCCATTTATAACTGTTAATGCGTGCAGGGGTAAATGGAAGAACACACTCAGATGTTTTTGTGTGTGTGCGTGTGTGTGTGTGTGTGTGTGTTTCTGAATAGTGGTGGAGGAGGAGCCTTTCCACTGCCCCTCTGTTTAGTACACAGGACTCTCTGACTCTGGGTGCTGTGACCTTCTCTCGTCCTTCCACAGCACAGCCGCCTGCCGCTTGCCAGCGTTACGGATGCTCCACTTTATTCCTGCTGCCGTGTGATTAATGTGCTGCCGTGGGGACGTGACGTGAAGCCTCAAAGAGGAGTGTGGCTGCGGCGGTGCCGTGTTCTCCCCGCGTCACCCGCCCCCCAGAACCCGCCCAACGGACCGCCCGCCCGCCCGCATCCCCCCGCCCACCTCAGCCCTGCCTGATTCATTACCCCCCTCTGTAATTAAAACGGTGCCGTTACAGCGCAACCACAGCATGCCAGAGCCCCTTTCCCGCCTGGCTGACTGCTGAGAGGAGTGAAAACAAAAGGACATAACAGCGATTCAGGTTCCTGGCCAAACACAGCCCCCTTTCCACCCCCCACCTCCCCCGATCAGCCATCGGAATACAGTGCACTCTGGACTTTCACAGGCAAGGCGTCTGGCGTGACATAACCTCTCTTTCAATTCATCCATCAGCTGTCATTTTGTTCATGACTGATGCATCTCTATCTTACACTGGGCACATGTGATAAATATCACATATTAAACGGCCCACCAGGTGATAGCCCTTCCAAGCTTTTATCTCCTATATGCCAAACATTTTTGCATACGATGCAGAGTGTAGCTGCTCCTCTCGGAATGGCCTGTTTAGTGGATGTCGCACTTTGGCATCATCGGGAGGACTGGGATGAAACATATGTTTTCATTTATCCCTCACCCTGCATACCATTACAATGCATTCCTTTTCCATTCCATCATCCATTTGAGACTGCTACCAGCCATTAGTTGACTCAATAGAACGAAAGGGTCAGATAAATGGTCTAAATACAAATTAAATCAATTTATTGTGATCTATTCAAATTCACTAATGGAATTAATGAGGAAACAAAACTAGAGCAAGCAAACAAAAAGACAGTGGGCTCTCACGCGGCACCCATCAGCCCACCACCATGTAGAGCGGTCCCTTCCATTCCACTCCACACTCCACTGACGGAACTGCAATTCCCCTTATTCTGCTCTTCAGCATGCAGCGACGCAGCACTGCTAATCCCACTCCACTGACTATTACCTGCTCTCATCAACAATGAGTCAGGCTACATCAACCACAACCACAAACCCATCGTGAGCATGCTTGTCCACCTAGCTCCCTCTGAAATGCTGCAATGCACAGAAGCCCTCCACCGGAGCACAGCGCTCCTGTGCCAAGTGCAGCCAAGACCAGCAACTTTGTCATCATCCGAGGGTGTGTCAGCTGGGCTGACAGTCAGAGACAGAGGTGGATCCACCTGCGAATCCACCTGGGCGGGCTGAATGAGTTGATTAATCTTCTTCAATAAGCTACTGCCTAATCTTGTCTATATTTTTAGGCGAGATGGGACACAGAGGAGCAGAGGGACTGGACACAGCGGAGCAGAGGGACTGGACACAGCGGAGCAGAGGGACTGGACACAGCGGAGTCCGAGGACAGCACACAGATTGGAGCAGTGAGAGATGCATCTACCATGCAATATGTCTCATGGGTGGCACCAGTGGCCGGTATTCCCAGTGCAGGCCACTCCGAGCCTGATAGCATGCTAATACTTTATGCAAGTAGGGATCTATTGATATAACTGTGTGCATATGGTTATTTATCTCTTTTTTCAACCTCAGTTGTTTTTTGGTGTTGTTGGCATTCTCATGCTGGGCCAAAAACCACACCTTTGTGACCTGAACAGAGAAGTAGGCAAGAATGGGTCATGATGCAGGCACACCCCACAGCAAACCCCGCACTCTTCACATGCATGAGTCGCTGCAGGTTTCGCTTATTCAACCAGTTCTTATCAGCAGACTGAACCTCCAGTCTCTCCACCTCTGCCTTGGCTCTCCCCCACCCTCTCCAGTAGGGGGAATCCTCCTTCCGCTCAAACCACAGCCGACGGGTCGATAAGCTCCCGTGCCAGAGCTGGGGAGTTGGTTTATTGTGGAGCACGGGGAAGTGACAGCTGTGCGCTGCGGAGGAAGGTTCTGACTGATAGCCCCCACAAGGTGCGATGGGTCTGCCCAGCCGTGGATCACCGCGGCCCGGAAGCTCATTAACCGGGAAGAGGAGCAGGGTGGGCGTGGGGGGATATTGCGGTAGCCGGGCCTGTCGCTCGGCCTGCTCACTACTGATCACACCACTGAGCCCCACTAGACCGATATGGAGCCATTTCCTCCCCTATATAGTATATGCTGTTAGTGTCTCACTGCAGGTCATAATGTGTAAATCCAATTAAAAAGGTCTGAAGTTAGTAAGTGTCAGGTAGAGTTGACAATGTTTGGATGTTTTGGTGCACTTGCAAGATTACTATGTTTAACATTTTTAGGGTATTGGGAATGATTAAGGGAATGAATTGTACAGTGTTTTCTCATAATTTTATGTTTTGTCTCCAGTAGTATTTTTAGCAGGCATTCTCCTGTTCCTCCAGGTGCTGTTTTAATGCATCACTACGAGTCTTATTTTGCTGTACCGCATGGCAAACGATTAGTCTGCAATTCTGCAAAAACACAGACTAATCATGTGTTTAATCATGTATCCAGTGATATCATCCGGAATCCTTCAAACCTGTGCCAGACACTCTTTCCTACAGCTGAGCAGTGACATTTGCACAGCGTTTGCCATGGATTGTGGAATGGGGCAGGGTGCTAGCAGCAGGGCTCGTGTACTTTTGATGTTGGATTTACGTGGCAAGAGCTGGGGTTAGAGGACACTAATCTTCCCGCAGCTACAGGGATTCAGGATTTATTCAGAGGCTTTTCTTTTTCTCCCCTCCTGCCATGGCAAATCACATTGCAAAGGGAGCTTACGGAATGCTTATGTTTCAAATTCTCTCCATTTTTCAGATGACAGTCATTCCAGTGAATATTACTCTAGGTCAAATCAGGTGACAAACACATGACACATTAATGACCATGGTATTTGCATAATTTAAAATACTGATTATCCTGCTTGAGTTTCTGTTCAAAGAAAAGCCAGAATTACTCTTTAAGATGTTCTCATTTTAAACAGCTCCTTATCCCACCATTTGATGTCTAAACACAGGGTTTGGAGGTGTAGTGTCAAATGGGGAGCACTCTCCACAAACTGCCCCTGAGTGCTGCTCCTCCACAGACACAGATACTCCATCCAGAAATTATGCTCTGCACTCTCCCAGATGAAATATTAACTTTCTGTGTGTTTAGTACTTCTCAGTGCAAACATTATACCACAGAGCCTCTGAATTTAAAGTGAATATTTAACAAAATCAATATTAAATAGTATGTGTTGTGAAACTATGCATGTGTGAGTATGATGCCTAAGTGTGTGTCTGGCCTAGTCATAACCATCTGGGAGGGCTGTGGAGCCTCACTGGTTAAGGTACTTGACTAGTAACCAGAAAGTGTGCCGTTAAAGCCCCACCACTGCCAAGTTGTCACTGTTGTAAATATAAATGTAAATGTAAACATAACTAAGTTCGTGTCTGTGTGTGTGGACTGAGTGTGAATAAATGAAAGTGTGTACATCTGTGGGCTAAGCATGTGTGTGTGGACATACTACACTATGGGTGAGTATGTAAGTCTATCTAAATGTAGTTAGGTTTGAGTGTGTACAGGGGAATAAACATGACTAAGTGTGCATGTGTTTGGTGGAGGCTGACATCCTTCAATGTGTGTATGCATGTTTGTGTTGTGTGTGTGTGTGTGTGTGTGTGTGCGTGCGCGTGCAGGCATGTGTTCAGTGGAGGCTGCAGTGAGAGGGCTTCACCTTGAGGTGCCGCCTCCTCCTCTGGAAGCGCAGCAGCTCCTTGTGCTGGCGGGCGATGAAGTTGACAGCGGCATACTCGAGCAGAGCCGAGAAGACAAATAAGAGGCACACAGCCATCCAGATGTCAATGGCCTTCACATAGGAGACCTGCATCAGGGTGACAGGGACAGGGCGGCCGGTGAGGGAGGTGGTGAGGCATGCACACGCCTCCATGTCGCCTGCACACAACTGTTGACTCATTCCCTGGCCCACAGCTCACTGCTGAGTCACTCACTCCATCCGAGTGTTTGGGCAGGAAAGTAATAAAATCTAGTCATTTTAATGAAGAACCACCAAGGACATTTTTTTCAGACAGGGCAGTAAATGCAGAGCATTCTGTCAGACCTGACATGTAAGTTCAAAGAGCTACTGAAGAAAATCTAGCTTTTTTTATTTTTAGGTATACACGTCAGTATGTGAATATCAGCACATAGTGGAGCAGTAAATCTGAGATACAAAGAAACCTGTATCTTTGCTCGAAAAAAGCTCACTGGTGGAGGCTCCGTTTAACTGACAAAACAGTGATTGCAGCTTAGGTGGTGCTACTCAGTGTATGGTTCATGGGCTATCACTGAAATGAGAGCGCGTGAGAGAGAGAGAGAAAGAGGGAGAGAGAGACAGACAGACAGACAGACAGACAGACAGACAGACAGACAGAGAGAGAGAGAGAGACAGATGTGAGAGGCTGTTCCCCAAGCCTGTTCTCTCTTCTACCGATACATCTCTTCCACACCCCACACGTCCAGATGCTCCACAACAGACAGCATTTCTCCCACATTTACTTGTTATATCAGAGTTGGACAACGTCAGATTCCTAGAAAAACTTTAATCTTGCTCTAAAAACATACTAATGATAAACATTATTCCATCAGTCAAGCTTGTGAAAGGGAAAACATTTTCAAAGACAGCAGATTCTTGATATATTGAGAGTTATGTGTGATAAATTTGGCAAGCCAGCAGGGAAAAGCAGTAAAATACACATAGGAAGGGAAAAAGGTGAATGCTGGCATTTCTCTCAATGGTCAGCACATATTCAACGAGTCAGCATGGCACGGTGTGTTTGTATATGTGTGTGTGTGCGCGCGCGCGCGCGCGTGTGTGTGTGTGTGTGTGTGTGTGTGTTTGTCCACGGTGTTTCATGGGCTGTGTATGATGCTTACAGTAACAGCAGAACTGCAGGAGGCTTATAACTACACACTTCATGACCAGCCAAATATCAACAGCGACTGGCAAATAGCTTCACAGAACAATAAAGAAAGAAAAGACTGAGATAGATAGAAAAAGAGAGAAAAAGAGAATCCAGAATAAAAAACAACCATGTTATGTCAGCCATGACCATATTTTTAAGTATGGTGGAATATGTGTAACTAGATGATTCTTGCTTGATTTCTAGTATAATTGCCCCACTATAGCCTGATTCATACTGATTTCATACTGGATAGGTTTAGTGGGCACATCTGAAAAATAATATGAAGAACTTCGCATAATGCACAGAAAGCTTAATGTGCTTTATGTTCACAAAGCACCTACAGAGACTTATTTACAAAAAACAATTCTAGTTAAACATTTATCATCAATATGACAGGTACAATTACAAAATTTATCAATTAAATTAATCTGATTACGGAAGCTAAATTAAAATTATTATATGCTAACAGTGATTCATAAAACCAGTACAATCCAAAGGAGCAAATATTCTGAGCTCAAATTCTGAGCTGCCTTATCAAGAACACTGGCAAGTATCCTGAAATACTGGTGTTCTACCACTGCCTACAGAATATATTCTTGACTGCAATCTTTATGGCTTCAAATGAGTGATTAATGAGCTTCATACATGCAGTTAGAGATAGGGACGTAGAGACAGACAGAGAGATAGAGAGAGAGACAGACAGAGAGAAAGAGAGCGAGAGAGCAAGACAAAGTGAAGTGAGAGTCTGACCTTAGGTAGGGAGGCTCTGGAGCCTGAGCTCTGGGTGGTCATGGTCAGCACAGTGGTGATACCAAGCCCCACTCGCGCAGGTGCGGCATCCATGTTGATCCAGAAGGAGACCCACGACAAGATAACAATCAGCAGACTGGGGATGTACATCTGAATCAGGTAGTAGCCCATCTGCCTCTCCAGATGGAACCGGGCCTCGATGCAGGTGAACTTCCCTGAAACATACACCATACAGATATGGTGGTGACTGTGAAACGGTATTTTAGTCATGCACTTTTTGTATATAATAATTTCTACAGTCTAACTGAAGATGATTATTTTAAACTGTATCACTGCACAATTCTGCTTTCTTAAAGGTGTTATTTATTTATTATTTTTCATATTTTGAAAGGAAATTATGACATACAGTATTGCACTTGAATTACTGAAAATAAGTGGTAAAGAATTTTAAAAAATTATGAATGAACAATGAATTAATACATTTTATTCTATTATTGTTAGAATAATTATTTATATCCCAGTTAAACTTCTATCATCAAAACTCCAGAAACAACAACAACAACAAAACAAGAAAGTGTGAGAGAAGCTGCATTTTTTTTTTTTGAGAAGGAAGAAACCTCCTGGACTCCAGCACACTGGCTGCGTGTAAAAAGTATGCAGAAAATAATAATACGTAAGTATGCACTGACTGCACTAGGGCATAAGTTCCTGCTTGGTTGGACCTCAAACCACACCTAGTTAAACCTTAGTGCTCCACCTTTTCTACCCTGAGTGTGTTTAATGGAGAATAAGCACAGGTTTCTGTGCTGGAAAGGCCATTTCACTCTGCAGTCTGCTTCCATGGCTTAGGCAAGTGAAGTGGAATTGATGAGCCTCTAGAGCTGTTATGGAAACGACTATAAAAATCACAAGCTATCAGAGTATTAAAGTCATGGGTGTTTTTCAGTAAGACTATGCATTTCACATAAAATCGCATAATCATGTAACAGCTTTCTGAGCTGACAATTCTTCTGGAATGTTTCTGTAATGGCTGCACAAGTGAGTATTTGCACAACACAGTAGACAGGCAAACTGGGTGCAGAAAAGTGTGATTCAGATGTTCATCTTTGTACTGTAGTCTATAAACAATTATGCAAATATAAACTGATAAAACACCACTACAATGCACCGACCCAATAATAAAAGCTGCACCTTGGGTCTGGTTTTTATAGAGCGACCCAGTGGGGAGAGAGAAGAATCGAGAGAGAAGCCACACATGAACATTGGGGGTGTATGGTGGACCAGGGACTGATGAAGCGAGTGCTCACAGCACTGGACAGGTAGAAGGGTTGTGGCAGTCGAGGGGCTCCGCCTTCAAGAATGTGGTTTTTATAGTGGATGGAGAGAAGAAGCAGAGATAGGATTCGGGGGGGTAGGGGGTGGTGTCAGAGTGCTCGCCGGTCGTTCGATGGCAAACAAAAATGAAGAGGAGACAAGGAAGGGCCAGAGACATGTATACCACACACTGCAGAAATATGGTCTTTACTCATGTGCCATCAACAGGAGGGAGAGACAGAGAGAACTACAGGAAAGGAAAAAAAGGAAGAAAGACAGAGTAGAGTAGAGAGGGAGAGGTAGAACGTGATCTCAGAGCTGGCACAGTCAGTGCCTGTCCGCTTTGTTCAGCTCTAACCTGTTTCATCATGCCGAAGTCTCAGCTCACAGTGAGCCAGAGAGCATGGCCAGCCTCAGCTCAGCACAGACAGACGGGCACACAGCACATGCACTGCGACAGCTAGCTCTATCACTTGAGCAGAATCAAACTGTTCTGAATTGGAGGAATGGAAGAAGGCTCCCAAAATTGTATTTGAATAGATAGACCAAAATATGGATTTGGACATTCAATTTATTTGACATGCTGATGTGAAATAAACCGCAGACTTTTTTATAGCCCAGCTGTGGCTTTGACAACCGAGACAGTCACGCGTGACTGCATTTTACACATACCAGAACAGGGATGAGCCAGGTGACCTTCATTTTTGCACACACGCTACACTTCTTAAGTAGGGTTCTGGAGGAAACGCCAGTAGAGCCATACTTCTTGTGTCCCTTCTGCTTTGGCCTGTTCTATTTTAGATGCCAACTAGACTGGCCTTCAGCACTTTTTCCTTCAATTTATGTGGTAGGTAACAAATCCCGACTGGCGAGGTTGACCTAACAGATGGTTTTCAACCCAAATAAAAGATCATGAAGGTGAAACAGAGCATGGCCATGATGTTTATTCTGCAGCCAGTGACCATTGTCTGGTTTCAACTCTTCTAGTGATAAAAAAAATCAGTGTGTATGTGTTTACGTGGATGCATGTCCATCTGTGGGTATAGATGTAGAGGTTGAGTGTCTTTGTGTGTATCTGTCTGTGGTCATGTTCTGAGCAACTGTGGGGACAAAATGCCTCCATTATGACAGGAAAACTGCAAAATGTTGCCATTATGGGCACATTTGGCTGGTCCGCTAAAGGGGTCTTTTTCAAAACCTCCAAAATTTTAAACAACTAAAAGTAAAAGAAAAATATAATTTTGTATACTAAAGTGAAGGTTGGGGTTATATTTTGACGTCAGCATAGCATTATTTAGTTACAGTATACCACAACAGTAGTAAAACAAGTCTACTTGTGTGTATTGGTGTGCTGGTTCCGCACTACAGAAATAGCAAAGGGGTCCGTACATGTACAATATCTCCCAGACTCAGCAGGTGTGGGGAGGCAGCTAACCTGTGTTGTAGTGCTTGGTGCAGTAGCGCAGGTCTTTCTCCTCCTTTAGGATAAACTGTGGTAGTGTCAGTCCATCGGCCACCTGCACAGCCCCTTTCTCATCCCACTCAAATATGAGATCATTCATCGTGTAGCCGACTGTTGAAAAAGTGAGACAGACTGCGAGTTTAGAATAATAAAGAGAAATCTCATTATTTGGGTTGACCAAGATGCATGAAAGGGGGAACAAGCATGGCAAAACCAGTCACATTAAGCAAGCTTTGACACGGGTTTCTCATGCTAAGCATCAAGCTCCTTGAATCTGCCAGACCCCTGAGAACAATAACTAAATAAAAGTATATAAGTGCAAAAGAAAGGAGCCTGCAGCATCTCCCCACTGACTACTGGGTCTACTTGAAGATGCAATTAAATCACAGTGCTTCTCATCTCCTCCTGTGAGCCATTGAAACATCCATCTCAAAAGCAGTGAATAAATCCTGGATTGGCCATCGTGAGAGACGGGGCATACTTACAGCTCTCCAGCTGCATTATACAAGTCTGCACATCCATAGGGAAATTCTTCAGGTCCATGGGGCAGGCCAGAACCAGCGTTATTCTGTTAACAATGAGACCAGGCAGCTGAACACTAGACTCCAAAAGCAATTTTTTCCCCATTTTTGCCTGTTTCAGAGGCCTGGAAGGGGCATAGCCAAATGTATCGATTTAAGCTAATATCAACACATGAGGAATTTATTACTTTTCATGCACTTAAAGTCATTTTCCTGGATCCAGATCTAGAAATTGGTCCAATGCAGTGCTTCACAGTGCTACTTTCTCTGGTTTATGATAGCATCACTACCACAGGATAAGGGTTATTTACTACTAGTGATTTTCAAGTGTTCACCATGCCTTGGGTAATTTAGAGGAAGCACACAAAGTGAACTGAAGGGTTCATTTGATGGTGTCAAGTTAAGAGATGGAAACGCTCTAGATCATCAGACTTCAGTTTAACGGTATTCTACAGGACAGATAGGATCTAAAATCAATTTGGAAACTTGAATTGACTATTTTCGTTGGTTTTGAAGAAGCATATTATCTTTTTCAGTCTGGGCCTTGCCAAAAAAGTAAAATATGGTAGAAAAAGACCCATAGTCCAGCTCATAATACATATGCACAATTGTTGTCATTTAAATCTAAAAACATAGAAATACATAATATATGGACAATCACCTTATGCTATATAATACGTTCCCATTTTTGGAAATCCTTAACAGCTTGTTGTCAGTGGTAACCTCGTGGAAGTTGGCTCCCTTTTCATTGGCAAAGAACAGATCGGGCTTCCAAATGGAGTCCAACATGGAGGGATCGAGGTCGAGGGAGTCATCGGGGTACTCGCTGTAGGCCAGACGGGGGTCATTCCACTGCTGTCTCAGGAAAATGTTTACTCTGTAATCCTGTGACACACAAGTGCAGTGGAACCCACCAATCAGAGAGGTGAGAAGGAGCACAATAACTTCTCGATGGATTAGCTGCTCCCACCACTACAAGCCCAGGCAAGTTTACTTGTGCAGCTATGCGCACGCAGGGCAGGCTGACTCTTTCCAAATTTTCTAGCTGTTATTTGTCTAATTTGACTGCCAAAATGAATGCCATGTAAATACTCAATAAAATCAGCACCGGTTCACCCCAAAATAATTGACAAAAAATAGCATTGTAATTCTATACTTTCAGGAAGACCATTAAACTGTCTGGTCAGTAGTGTAGCCTAGCTTGGGTGTAAAAAGAAATATACCAAGGGACCTTTGCAATACCAGTCAGCCACAATATTTCAGGGCAGTTACCCTAATCAAAGGCCAGCATTCAGTCTGTCGAATTACAAAATATTTTGACCAAGGAGAATCACCTGTTTCAGGTTATTAGATTTACATCTCTGAAAGAGCAATCACTATAGCACAGTTTGAGTAGCAGTTATTATTGATTTTCCATGTCTGTATTTTCCCTTTATAATAAATGACCCATGCCCACTTTAAAATACCAATCAACTTCTTTATAATAAGCAATTCATGACCACTGTGAAATAACACAGTCACAACCATCTAGTTCTGCACATGTTACAGCTTCAGGTGATTTACCAGTTGCTCGGCTTGTCTGTAGTTTACAAACTATGATACAATTATTGTTTTAGCAACATGCCACTCTGCTTCACTGCTGTATGGTACTGTATTTGGAACGTGTTAAAGTATCATGTGTTTTGTAGTTAATTGTAAATAACTCTCTCTAGTCAACCATAGCTGACTGACATCTGACATCAATTACTGCAGCCAATCTCTGAAGAGAAACCAAAATGCCAGAAGCAAAGTTCCTTTTCAAAAGCATAGCTATTTTCCAACAGAATGAGCTAGCAAACAAGCAATCTGGGAGCAAACATTCATCAGCACAAACTAAAGGAGGAGGAGAAAAAGACTTAATATGTTCCTTTATTATTTGTCCAGGCTAAAGAGACTGATTTATGACAACAGCATCACATAATGTGATTCAAGCCCAAGGCCAGACCCTTTCCTGAGTGTGACATATTAGAAAAAGTTTGCTTGTTTGTCACAACTAAGTCAACTTCACTAACAAATCGTAGATTTTTTTTTTTTTGGGGGGGGGGGTGAATTTATGGGCTTGCTCACTAACCTCCTCGGGAAAATGAAGAGCCCGTGAGCTAATTAAATAGCCACTCGCCACTCCCCTGGGGGCTGTGCTTTCGAAACCTTCGAAATAGCGTAAACAATTAGGAGCGCACCTGGGCAGGGCGGAGTGCTGGTCCTAGCAGCGGTCGGAGCCCGTCGGATCGTTACCGCATGAAACATTGTTCTCAGTAGCCCCATGAGCGCTAACGATTTATCGATGGCGTTCTCGTTCCGAGCGCCTCGAACGCAAGCGCCGGCGACTCGGATCAATCCACTGGCAGCGGAGGGGGAAAAGAATGTAAATGCGGCATTTGTTCTGTACGAGCTACTCGTTCATGCTGCAGCAGGTTCTGGGCAGCGCGGCAGTGGCTGGGCTGCAGGCCTTGGTGTGGCCGTTGCTCGTGGGCCCCCGCAAGGACTTTGAACGGGCTGCGAAGTGCTTTTGAAAGGTTGTGAATAGTTCTCAATAGACGCCTATTGAGAAATTGTCAGATTATGTGTGAATCAAAACAGAAGAAGCCGAGTCAGCGCTTGTGTATACACGTGTGAAAACACAGTCTCACTGAGTGCTTTTAAGCAAACTTTCAATAAACCAGCAATGTGACACGAACCTTTAGGCAAAGGCACTCCAAAAGTATGCCAGCTCCATTATGCATTAACTTCAGAGGTAGCAAAATGTAGGCGAACGCAACAACCTAAGTAGTTAATTTCTTTTAAACAGAATCTTTGTTAGGGTACTTGTTTTGTATTGAAGTCAAATAAATGTTAGGCTCACCATAGTTGTTTCAGCAATGGATCCAAAGCTGTTAATGAAGATGTTGCATGTCACGTTCACAGGCGGACCTGTGGAAATGCAGAAAGTGCAACCTGCTTAAGCGAGATGCAACAGCAGTCAACGGAGTCATAATAATAACAAACTGAGTCCATATCCTTCAAAAAACTTTAACATTTTAACTGTAACATTAAAAGGCTATAATTACTGTACTTACCTGCCAGTTATTTCGTATGATTAAGGCATGCAAAAGTTATGCTTGAGGCTATTTACATAAAAAGCTACATTATGACAACAATCATTATCCCAGCAATGGCATTTTATCCTAAAATTACATTTTATAAGGTGACATTGGCTAATGTTTTCTCTGAAAAGAACAATCTGTTGTCAGATGAGGTAAGATACTTTGATGAGCTAAAATAAATTCCTCTGAGGACAGTCTCAAGGTGAGAGGAATTAATGCAATGTTAAGGTGACCCTCTTGAGTGGGCCAGAATACCTGCTGGTACAAGCAATAATAAGATTAGACCATGGCAGAACCAAGCTCTCAATGAAACCTGAAAGGACAATCACTGTAAATAATTATTCTTTAGCTAACTCATGAGATCTATGTCTATTATGCAAAGTATTCCTGCTTTCTTGTTTTGGAGCATAAACAAATAAAGGACACAGGAGTGCTTGCATTATAAAAGAATTGCCGCAGAATTAAACACAAAGGAGCCCTCACCTCTACTGAGACAGAGAGGGGACATTTGAGTGGCGCTGTTCATAAACACCCTGTTTCTAGGAAGGACTGCTGGTAAGCCTGTTGCAAATGCAAGTCTCAATTTTTGCCTACTGTCCTAAGCAATACAACATCTCAGGATTTTAATATTTAGATTCTTAGAGGAGAATATAAATCAGTTTGCAGGGGCTTTCAGGCTGTGAATTTTCTCTGAGATACAAATAAAAGTATGTACCCAAAATGCATCTTGGCATATAGCCTTAAGGGGTCCAAGAAAAAAAACAAACAAAAAACCCAGACACAGTATAAGACATATCTTTTGAGCTTCATTTTATAAAATGCACAGGTCATTTTCAAAGGCAGACATGTAAATCAACATCAGCATGTTTTATGGCCTGGTGTGCTTGTGTTCTTTCTCTAGTCAGTAATACTCTGCTTAGAATAATTTGTCTGTTCTTGACATTCCTTGCTGTGTGTGATGCAGTGCTGGGGGGTTCTAAAGTCCCTGCAGTTTGTTTGCTGGCCCCTCCATCAAAAAGAGCAGAGGGGCGGTAGAGACAGTGCTCATTAACTGTCAGGCTAGGGTGACTCATCGCCCAGGATGATTTACCATGCTTTCGCCAAATGATCTGGGCCCTGCAAACAAAAGTCTTGAACACAATGTACTGTAGAGAGGATGTGACAGCCAGCAGAAGCAAATAAATCCCCCTTCTTTGTTCCTTGATAGGTCTGTCTGAGAAATCAAGTCCTCACTTTGGTGCCGTACCGCTGCGTTTTCTGTGCAGAAATGATGGTAGTTCAATAGTTAAGAGGCATCACACGTTTCACTGCGCTCCTGCTTATTGCGCGATCATAAACATGACACGCCCACCCAGACAGGGCCGCTTTGTCCCCCTGGAGCAGAGCTGATCAGAGCCACACCAGGGTTTCAGAAGCATTGCTACAGGCCAGGAGCAAGGCAAGGTGACTTGCCTTGACTAAAGAGTCCAGTGAAGGTTTGCAAAAATTTATTATTAGGGTTATTTCATCAACTACGTCAAAACATCCCTTATTGCGACTCCCTCTGGGTGAATATAATTGACCCAGGTTGCAGACAGATTACACCATTTCCCCACAGATGCAAATACACAGGAGGCAGCAGTGTCTGAAGACCAAACACTATTTTCTGAATCAACAGTGCATCTCAGCAGCACTGCAACTTACTTATAGTTTCTTTGTCCAGATTCACATGATCAACACAATGTTGGCTAATTACCATAACCCTGCTAGCAGTTAGTAAAACTTTGAGAATGATGTTTAACCAACACCAGTCTGTCCCTTTAAAGCAAATAATCAGAGAGAAGATTGTGCTCGAGCTGGCATGACCACAGTGAAGGAAGCAAATTTATTACAATCAACAGGCACTCAAGTTGCCTACCCGATAAATAGAGTGCCATTGATGAAAATGTGCCATAAAAATCTTAAGAAATCTTAATGATATTGCTCATGTTAAACGTCCAGCTGCTCTCAGCAGAAACACGATGGCCATGATGCAATAAATATTCATATCGCTACGGCTGTACCTAGAAGTTGTTGGCAAAGCAACTTCACTTTTTACTGAACTAATATACAGGATGCATGCACAAAAAAGCACAGCACAATTCATTTTGCCCTCAATGGAGAATCAAAGAAAACAGAGTGTCCTCGGTCCCCGCTCACGGAAGCCCTGCCTTGGTATGTCAGCGCTGGGGGAAAAGTCGAGTGGCCTTTATAACTCCTTGTGCATAGATGTGCACTCTGGGTTGTGTACTTCTACTGACAAACAGTGCCTTTCTATGTGGGACTCAGCGTAACAGCTACCGTACATTAGAGAACAACATCAACAACAGGGACATGCTCCCACTTGATCTGACAAAGTGAAAAAGTTCATATTGAAGTTGCAAAGCCAAGCCCATTCCACATGTAAGCAAGCAAATAAACACACAGGGAAAACAAAACATATAACCAGCTTTTTCATTGCTTCAGCAAACATGTTTGATGTTAAAATTGCAGAATACATAGAGCCATTTTCTACAGGTACCTACACTGTCACGATGATTAGCTTTAATGAACACTAAAAGAACTCTATACATGAAGTAAGTCTAAGCCAAGAGGTCCTAAAATCCAAACAGCTTTTCTAGCCAGCTCTCTAAATACAATCACATGTAGAGACTTTGAATTGTGGGTTCACTGATTTTAAGCCATCATGAATAGAAATCTAAATCCCTTAACTGTGGCTGTGCATTATTCCTCTCAGTTTAAGGCTGCCCAACTGAACCACAATGTCATCCAAGTAAGGAGATGAACTCCAAAGCAGGCCAAGTATCCATCATTGTGGGAGTTTTTCAGTAAGAAGCGATGCTTCCCATTAGAAAGATTGTATTAAAATTCACAAGGGCTGGGCAGTGGTGGATGAGCCTTGGCGAGCAAGGCCTCGTGGTGACAGCCAGCCGCAGAGATAGAGAGAGAGAGAGAGAGAGAAGGAGAGAGTGTTCGAGCTCACAATGTCACATGCCCACAAGCAGTGACAGGTTGCTAAATTACCAGAGTCCCTTCCTGGCCCTAAGGCTAGCACTGACTGACGGGGGGACATGACAGCCTTGGAGGAGGGTGTGTAGAGAGGGACATAACTCAATGGGCGGGGCCGTGGCACAGAGCCTGTGAAAGGGAAGGAGTCCACTGCGGCATGATTATACTGGATTACGAGGTGAGTTTTTTGGTTTTTTTTTTTTTTTTACCCCCTCCCAGGTCAGATAAGTGATAGGACTAGCTGGTGAACAACTTCATAGAGGTATTTACTTCGGCTATGTATTCATGGTTTCAATTATCTGTAGGAGTAAACAGATTGCAATGGTACATTTGCATATTTTTTGCAAAGTAAACAGACTGTGTTGAGTGCTGCTGTAAGGTGTAAAATAACCCGTTAAAAAATTAATTCAACATAATTACTTCACACCAGATGGCTCTCCCACATATAAGGTCAGGGTTTCACTTTCTTTTATACAGTATTTCTATATGGCATTTGTGACTAAATTCAAGGTAGAAGATTCTCTCAGAAATGCCTGTTTTTTTCAAGATGGATAAAGCATCACCTCAGTGTCAGAGCAGTATATATTTAAATGTGCCTTAAATGGTAACATTTGGAAGAATTCAAGCCAATGGTATTGAATATCATATTCCTCAGGTCTAGGGTGAAATCCATGATTTTGAATGCCCTGCCAGTTACTGACAATAAAACTATGACTAGGTGACTGGCCATCAGCTCTGTCGTATAACAATAGCAGTTGATTCGGGACCCCTGAATTGTTCCTTGAGCTTCTTTGTGGTGTGATGCACCATACTATCACATAAGTGATTTTAAAGAATACTTGAAGCTGTTAAATGATGAGTAATACCAGTGCAATATTATGTCACTTTTCCTCTAAAGCCAGCAGATTCAGGAGATTTGTGGTTTAATTGCCTTCATAATGTATGCCAAAGAAATGTACAAAATGTAAGAGACTGTTGCTACTGCTGGTGCCTTCATAGGTGTTAAGGATCACTTTAGTGCTGGACAGAAACATTGATAGTTTCCTAAGAACATTTTGTAGCTTCTGTCTCCTAAGACTGAAAAAACTAAAGTGCCCCAAACTGATGCTTAGAACAACTGGTGTT
Source organism: Electrophorus electricus (assembly GCF_041902795.1). Taxonomy (NCBI): domain Eukaryota; kingdom Metazoa; phylum Chordata; class Actinopteri; order Gymnotiformes; family Gymnotidae; genus Electrophorus; species Electrophorus electricus. Next base: position 19,907,925 of record NC_137512.1, on the reverse strand, counting down.
GGACTCTAAGAGAAAAATTTCCCCCGGAATGTATTGCTATTATAAGACTCATGTATCATTTATCCCAATTATCAACATTACAAACAAAATGAAAATGCTGTCATCCGTTAAGGCTGTTGACACTGACATAATGTCTGCAGCAACTGGCAGTAACTCACATTGCCCTTTCTTTCAAGATTAACAAAGTATAAAGCATCAATGTTTATTGCTTCATATATTGTATAATGAATTTAACGGCAATTACATACATTTCTGTGCTCAAATAAGTAGAAATTGACATCTCCCTCGACAAAGTGTATATAATGTATACAAGCTGTCGAGTCTGAGAGACCTGGAGATTAGAAATTCAGGTCCTGGTAGAGTAATAGGCAAGATATTGTCTAGTATAGCTACTACATGCCTACAGCGACCCAAAACTACAGCCAAAAGTGCAAGTACAAAAGTACTTAAACTGTACTGACTGTGATTTTTAAACCATTGGGAATATGTACATGTGTAATTAACACATTTAATCTAATGAGAAATGGTATATATAATTTTCATGACTGCATATTTGTGAACCATGCTACAGTGATTCGATGGTAATCATTTTATGCATAAATGATCATTAAAATCTGGACTATGAATGCAGAATGCCCTGTAAGGTGTTCTTAGCATGTGGAAAGGTCTGATCATGAATTTAAGCACCTTGGTCCACTGGCAAACAATACCCCAGCTCCATGTTATCCAACCCAAACATTACCCCAGCTCCATGTTATCTAACCGAAACATTATCCCAGATATGTGTTATCCAACCCATACATTACCCCTGCTCCATGTTATCAACCTGAACATTATCCCAGTTCTGTGTTATCCAACCTGAACATTACCCCAGCTCTATGTTATCCAACCCGAAAATTATCCCAGCTCTGTGATATCCAACCTATACATTACTCCAGCTCTGTCTTATCCAACCCAAATATTTTCCCAGTTCTGTGTTATCCAACCTGAATATTACCCCAGCTCTGTAATCCAATCCAACGCTATCAGGTTCATGAGAAGGCTGTGTGCATATCATGCTGAGCAGTTCTTATCCCAGTTAAATAACTTGGCTTTAATAAGGTTTCAATGACAGTTCTGAGCTGACAGGATCTGGACTGTATAAGCTGTTTCTTTATTCTCTACACACAGCTCCAACACACAACAGCTGAGAAAAGCCATATCTGACCGATTAACTGATTAACTGATTAATCTATCTTTATGTCAAAATGTTTGGGCTTGACAGTTGATTTAATTTTATTTTGAATCAAAACTAGTGTATTTTAGCACAATTTGCTCATGGCACAAGTGTATTTTAGCACATTCACTCATTTGCACATAGCCCAATTGCTCACCTCTCTATCTGAACTCATCCAGGTGTGTTCTCAGTCCAAGAATTTAGAAAAAAAGAGGTCCAGGGATTAACCCCTTGACCAGCCTCATGTGTCCACAGGGAAAACACCTCTCAATAAAATTATTTATAAAGCCAAACCAACTGACAAAAATACAACACCAAGATCTGCAGGATACACCCAGAGTAAAATCCAAGATGCCTTTATCCATAGGAATGTTTAATAGCAAATCAGTTCTTAAACCAGCCTACAGAGGGCAGTTTATGAACTTTAAGCAGGCTGAAAAGGTGGAGTAATTATAACTATGCATCTTAAACCAAACCATTACCAATATGTACATTTGATAATTAACAGTGACACTTGATAACAGATCAATCTGTCAGATCCGTCGGATGTCACCTGTGCTGTACTCAGGATATTTTCAGCTCTTACTGATGCCAAAAAACCCAACATTGACACTGGTAGATAAAATGAAATAACCGGATTAACATTATTAGTCGCAGACACTCTCTTATTAAAATGCTGTCTGTAGGTAAGTGGTTTAAATTACTCTCTTAATTACAGTCAGTCTCTCAGAAGAATGGGATGGAGAAAGTGCTCTAGAAACACACATACAAACATCTACAGGTACTATTAGAACCCATTTAACCCAGAAAGTGCACATAGGCTAGGCACTGCCTTAGATATGTTAATAGGATATCGCTCCAGGTGCATTAATCACTAAGCTTGACTATTCCTGGATGAATAAAAAGGAAGTACCTTTCTTGTGTGTACCGTCCGATTTGGAGCCTTGTGGGTCTAATGAAAAAAAGATCAGGATTAAACACATAATACTCTAACAGCAATAATGTTATGTCGTTATCTTCTCTGCAGAAAGAAAAACAAACAAACAGAAAAGGAAACCATAAGAAGCATGGCTCAGTCCTTCAACTAGTTTACTTGCCAACACTCTGGGCTATGATGTGTATGTCAGGGAAGGCTGGGGCTAACATACTAAAGGCAAGAGCAGGTTGGAAGGATGCACTTATCTGTCCAGAGGGTCCGCGGGCAGGATAGGAGATGATGCATTGAAATGAAAGGAGGTGGGGGTGGGGTAGGGTGCAATGCACATCTCATTACAAGAGGCAAAGATGGGTTAGCAAAATGCACTAAGAGATGCAATGTGCTACCAAGAAGGAAAAATGCAAAGACTATATGTCAAACTGGCTTCACTTCGTTTCAGAGTTTTTTTTCCCCCTTTTTTTCATTTTTCTTGTCTGGTAAATTGAAGAAATGCAATTTCCTTAATCCCTTCCTTAAGGCTCCTTTACTTCCCACTGATTGTTATCTGCTTCTGCCAGATATCAGGGCTGTGCCATATAAAGGAATGGGAGCATATTCTGAGATCTAAAAAGCATGAATACCCTGTACATCCTATAGACTTATTACACTTCACTATAATGTTTTATGTGTAAATCAAGGAAAACTCTTTCTTATTTTTAAGTGGACACCAATATAGGCTACAGTGCACCGTTTACCTTCTACTAAGGAAGAATAATTGAATAAAAAAATCAAAAATCAAAAATCAAAACTGCCTACTCTAGTGCTTCTCTAGTGATATATTCATAATTTTGTATTTCATACATATGATTGTATGACCATATGACATCATTGTATTTCCTTCATTATTAAACGTCACTAATTACTGTGGAATGCATAGCATCACACAAAAGAAACATATTTACTTTGAACATACTTTTCCTAATTTCCAAGCAAAATACTTTACCTTAGCTAACCTATTATAGTAACCTATGGTGTGTATCTTTTACACACACATATTTATATGCATTAGTTTTTGCTCCAAAAGGTATCATGCAAAATGATCATTATCTGCCTGGTGAGAAATGGAAATGTGCCTGGATGAAAGATTCTTTTTGAGTGCAATAATCCATCTGTGTTACTTGCAAGGGAACTCACTTGTAAAATGAACTCCAATTACTTGGCATAAACATGAACTGCTGGAGACAGGTATCTTAAGCTCTTTAATATGAGGCATTTTTCCTTCTATCATACCTCATGACCACCAGTCCCCAGAGCCCGTCCAACCCTGCACATCCAAAGAGGCTTATCCTTTGACAGGAGGATCTACATGAACTATTTAATCCTCAGTACTTCTGACCCAGCTTTTGTGCTTCCTTTAAGTGTGCTTCCTTAAAGCTGCGTTTGAAATAATGGCCAATTATGAAACATATGTTTTCTCACTCATGCCAATCAGGAACAGTACAAACAGTTCAGGGCTGCACAATTGACCATTTGTTAATTATTATCACAATACTGGCCTTTGCAGTACTCATATTGCAGCTGACTGATATGACTAATCTCAGACAGAGGAGAATTCTGTGGTTGTTTTGATTAATTACAGCATTCACATAATATAACAAAATAATTTATGTCAAAATGATGCAGGTTAATCTTCAATCATGGGACTTCAAGGGTTCACTTCTTTCTTTCAACATACTACAAAATATTAAACTGTCACTTTTCTCCTGTATCATTCAAGCCTAAAATAGAACAGTACTCTTCGTAGCCTATTAAATGACAGAACATTTGGATAACACTAAAGCCCAAACTGAGCGAATTAACTTAAATTCTATTCTATTCTATAAATTCTATACTATTGTAAGATGCTTGTGAACACTTTTGAACGACCTGGATTTCAACATAAATGGTTTATAAAACGTGATCTGGTCATCTTCTAGGTCATAATAATAAATAAGGACAATTTCATATTTCATAAACAACACACATAACATTTGACCATATATTTACTGAGAGACATGGTTTAATCAATCAAGGTGTTTGATGAAAAAGGAGCTTCTAGAATGACGGAAACTGGAGAAAATTTGTTGAAATCAAAACGACTAGAAGAGGTCACCAAAGCATATGTAAAATATTGGACCTCCATCAGCTCATGATGATGCAGAAAGAAAGGTCTGTCCTCTGTCTAGGAGTAGGTTCCTTACAAATGTGCATGTGCATGAGCATGTGCATTCAGTAGAACTCTCTAAGTAATAAATATTACTTGGATGAAAGTTCTCCAAAAGTCACTGCTGCCCATGTTAAATTTGCAAAAGCCTATGTAGACACTCCTCGTCATTACTAGAGCAATGTTCTTTGTACAGAGGAGACCAAAGCTGAACATTTTGGTAAGTGTAAACACCTTTATATTGGAAGCATTTCATATAAATCAAAACCTAATTCCATCTGCGATGGTTTGCTGTCTCAGGACCAGGATTGCTTGTAGTCACTGAGGGGCCAATCTGGGAAATTCTACAGCACATTGTGTTTGTTCTTGATCTAAAACTGAAAAGAGGTGGGGCCATGCAGCATCACAACAAAAAAAAAACAAAAAAAAAACACAGGTGTAAATCAACAACAGATTGGCTCAAATGGAAGAAATCTTGTATTTTAGAATGACCAATACCTCATTGCAGTCCCATTGAAATCCTGCAGCGTGATCCGATGCAAACTTTTCTAGCAAGAAAACCCAATCTTAGACATACACTGAGCCATTTTCTACAGTGGAACTTGCATTTACCATTGTAAATGTCCTTATGCTTTTTCCATCAATGACCTTGAATTAAACCATTTGTTCAATAAAAATGTAAATATTTGTGTTTGTTGTTTGGTACATAAGATCATCTTTATTCATTATTATTATCAAATGATAAGATCACATTTAAAGACAATCTATCCATGCAGAAATCTAGGTAATTCTGAAGACTTCATAAACTTTTTTTTTTACAGATGTATATATGTATACTGAGAAATTAATCAGACATCGATGGAAATGTTAGCATATTTCCATGGCAAGTTCTAATCTTGCACCCTTGAGTAAGTGCAGCTAAATTGCAGTTTGTGCACTTGAGAAATATCAGTTATAGAATGAAATTTCCATGGTCGATAGTGTCTGCAGTCCTGAGAGACTTGTGTATAAAATGTTAAAATCAAATCTCAGCTACTCTTTCAGTGCAGTATGGCTGTTTTATAAAGCTGTGTATTCCATAGCCTACTGTGCATTTACCTTTTCCAAGCCACAGCATTTCTGGTCCTACATTGTGACAGCCAGTGCCACACTGGTAATACAGTTCAATGCATTTCCTAATACTGTGTGAGATATGTGGGTAAGACTGCATTATTTAGCAGGAGAGAATCCAGTGCAACATCACAGCACCTCTTAGGAAGATTCCCTTTCTTCTTCTCAGTCTACTGCAGCCCAAGAGTCGTTTTCTGCATTCTTACAAACCACATGACACATTTGCCCAGTGAGCACTGTCCCACAGTGTAAAACTACACAGTAGACAGAATTTGTGTGCACTCAGTATATTTCCTAACCTAGCAAGAAAAAATAGGTTCACTATCCACAGTTGTATGTGGATAGTGCACTCATTAAAAATCCCCTTCAATCCCATTAAAAGTCTATTAACAATTGCAGAGAGCACCAAAAATATGTCAAACTCCACCAGTGAATCATATATCATCTCCACCAGGTAAGACATGAATGAGAAAGAAATGTAGAGAGGTAACACAGACATCCAGAACATCCAAAAAACATAAAAAGCGATCAGTAAATATACCGCTGCAGACTGTATATTTACAAATGTAACCTGTCTTAAAGGACCCATTCAGAAGCAGAGGGACAGTCATTATAAAGCGTTACACTGATCATCACTGTAATGCATAATGGCAGCTTGTTTGAAAATCTGGAAGGGGAGGGGGCCAAGGTTGTTGGATGTGGGGTGGTTGTGTCGGGAGAGGACGGCTGGGCGAAAGCAGCCCATGGTAGTGATATCTGGCTGGGACGCACTAATGGCTGTCGACCCCATTGCTCCCTACGGCGAATGATGAGGAGGGACAAGGTTAATGAGGATACTGGAGCCACAGCTGTAGCTCTGCAGCGTCGGTCAGTGGCAAATGGAGATTACAGCGCTGCCTGGCTGCCTGTGTGGCGCAAGAGCCCTGCTCGCCTAGCCTCACAGCCTTGCAGGCTGTCCCAGTCGATACTTCATTTTATGCCTTCCACAAACACTGAACTCTATTCAAGAAAGAGGCTTCTCACAAATAAATAAATAAATATTTTTAATCTTAATTATTTCTTTAAAAAGTCTCAAATTATCCTTATTAACCTTTTGTGTGGAAGGTACCATAAAATCTAAATGTAGGGAGAGGAGACCTCATAACTTGATCATCACTACATGGGCTGTCCCAAACATGCCTGTTTCAATTACAATCCTGCCAAATAATTTGGGTAGATTTCCCCACAGTGACTCTCAGTCATGATCAGTGTAGTTTCTTCTCATGCTGTGGCACATTCGTGGCTTCGGGCATTTTTCATTTATCCCACTTCCTTATTTTATCACAATTGCTTGCTGTACCACCAAATTAGCAGGAGAGGTGGCAGAACGCAGCGGTGTGCTCCTCCACACAGCAAAGTGGAAACCAATGTCTTTTCATGTTTGTTTAGGAGCAGCCTTTGCTCAGACTGACTTAAGCTGAGGTCACTTCCACATGTTCAGTATGAGGTACTGTGCCAGAACCCTCACTGCGTCAGTTTCATGGCATTGCTCTATGACAGTGGAGCAAAAGGCAGGAATGTGGGAGCTTCCACCTCAGTGTACACATACACTGTGGACCTGACAGTCATGAGGAACCACTGAATTTCATATTGACCAAGTGACCACAGGCTGCCTCCTGGATTTCTCAAAACAAGTAAATTCCATTGTTTTGTAAGGTCACACTGAGAAGCTAGAAATAATAATTTTTCTTTGTTTCCAATTTTAAATCTAATCGTTTCACATCAAGAACTGAAATATTTTTACTCAATTATCACATTTAATAAATAGTACTTTTGAGGTTCAGCCCACGATGAATTTGTAATATTTAAAATATGTAACTCAGAGGTCAGCTGAGGTGAGAAAAATAATTATCCAACTTAGTAAACTTGGTTTACAGTAGTTAAGAGCACAGCTTAGCACAAAAAAAGTCAGAACACATTCACCAAACACCAGCAGCACTAACTTCCAATACTGCAGAACATTTCTACATACAGCACAAAAAAAAGAAACGTTAAGATGCACGCCATCACAGGATCAGGGAGGGCTTTTGCTCTCCGAGCATTCAAGCAGATTTCATAATCTGAACAAACATACTTCTTATGTTTAGCATGTTTTTAGTACCTACCTGTGCTGTCACATGAAAAATCATGCAGTTCTGATTTTTGCTCTATAAATGCATGTTTGAGCTGTAAATTACAAAAGCTTTGCAAAACTATGCAAGATACGCAATTAAAAAAAACTTAACTCCTTTTATATTGTAAATTTAGCAATATTAATAATGATACATCTTCTTCTTCTTCTTTTTCTTCTTCTTATTACTATTAGACACAAATCAATCCTGAAATCATCAGTTTAACCTATTAGTAATCTGTAGTCATCGCTGTCTGTGTATTACAGTCCCTGCTGCATCATTTGCTTTTGCAAAATGTTGTTTGTATTATGATAGCCTTCATATTTTAGTTCCAGTTTTTTGTTTCCATCTTCCTTATTTCTGGTGCATTTTGGTATTTTCCTGTTACTATACTGTCTAATGTCTTTTAGATTTTAAATATGTACATGCCCATGTTGACATTGTCTGTCTCTGAACTGACCTCCTTTCTGATTCTAAATCTAATTATTGAAATGCTCTAAAACATACCTGCCACCCATATCTTCCATATTATTATTATTATTATTGTTGTTGTTGTTGTTGTTGTTGTGCAATACATGGCACATATATTTATATAGCCTGTTATTTATATATACATCATAATGTTAATAATGCAGGTAAATTAATTAAACAACATATAGGGAAATCATACATATTTAAATGTTTTATTATTTTTATATATGTAGGATTTCCCTATATGTTGTTTATTTATGTCATAAATTAGAAATAATTATCAGCTCAGTAATAATGAATAAGGAAACTCTGACATGTATCTTTCAGTACCTGTAGTTTGGGATTGAGGCCATTTCTGTCACTGTCAAGACACATTTTAGACCACACACTGAATCAAAGTCAAGTACCAGCACAGACATACCCTCAGGATACTAACACAACATTATGGTCCTTATACAGGAATGTAGCCAGCACAGGAACAGCCTCTTTAGGTCTTAAGCATTTCCAAAAACAGCAAAGAAATGAAAATTTGATTTCAGATGCTAATGCCACGTCATGCTTGGCTGCACTCAGATAAGACATAGCTTTCTGTTCTGTTCACATGCAAATGTCATGTTCAAGTAATTCTTGGGGACTGAGTGAAACTTGAACAGGCCCTGCAGAATTCTGATTTTAAGATGGAAAACAACCTTTTTTAGAGGGAAACCTAGTAAAGCTTGAGCATTTTGGTAGATGGTGGAGACATTTTGGATCGATTGCACAATTGATCACTTGCTTCTGTGGCTTTTTCTTGACCAGTGATCAATGGTTGAAATACACTTACTTCAATATGTAATTTGGACCAATTCCCCATCTCTTAAAGGCACATTTCCAAACATTTCCATCTATTCAATCCCTTTTATGCAGACACTGCTTGGCTACATTCCTGTGTTATTCAGTGGTGTCTTGGTGGCTACACCTACCTTTGAAATTAGGTCTGATCCTTGCATCGTAACCAGACACTTTTCCCATGAGTTTGTCCAAGAACTCAGAAGGGGGCATGGGGGAGGCAGCTTTCCGGGCTGCAGCTTGCTGGGATGCTGCCAAGCTGAAGAATAAGACAGAGACAGACAGCAAGACAGGTGCATTATAGAATTATTTCATGAGCTCTACATCACCACTTATGCTTCTTGACCCTGTGCAGAAAGCAAGAACTATATAAATGACTCAATGACACACCAATTGATCTCTTTCACATTTTAAAGAAATGGTTTGATGAAACATCTAATTTGCACAATATTCTACCTTCACCAAATTGAGATTATGAAGCTGTGTTTGGTGGTTGATGTTTGCTTCTTTTTTGCTTCTTTAGTTTTGCACTGGACCTTCAAGGCTAATGTAGCTAAATGCACCAAATGCATATTGAGAAAAATATGTGACGATCTACATACATTTACAAAAATGATTTGTGATGAGGCAGACTCATTTCTTGTTAGCTACGTTAACCTCATTGCTACAGTGCAGAAATAAACAATCCAAGGACACCAAAACATGCCTTACTATAACTATATACAATAACAACTATTTTATCAACTATATTGATAATTCCCACTTCTAAACACAATTTGATATATTCCACATATATTCCACGTGAAAAATAGTATAAATTTGATTTTAATTGAGCCATTCCATTAATCACTCTCTATCAAAAGTTGAAATAAATAAAAACAAATAAAATTCTTTTCTATCAAGCCAGTATGACAAAATGACTCAAATCCAACCAGATCTTTTAAGTTTTGGCCTACAATCATTCAGCACCCCAAAGTGAAGAAAAATTTGTATATATGCAGACTGTCAATATATTAATCACAATTATAAAGAACTAAACGAAGCTAAAATTAACCTATTGGTGTAACCATCACCTGAGCAAAAAAACTTATTGTTTGTTGTATATTGCAGTAATGAACAAAACACTGAATCTAAGAACACTAGATGCCATGTATAAAAGTCACTAGATGCCATGTATTTACAATTAGTAAGACATGCGGATCCGCATGAGCAGGTCATTAGCTCATTCTATATGACAGTCCATTTTAGATCTACACAAGAATATGATTCTTTACGATCAAGAGTGCAAAGCCTCTGGGAGAGCTCTATGTACTGTGGTGCTCTGCACCACTGTTCTCTCACTCCTGAGTCGCACATCTCACTCTCAAACTCCAGCAGAGCTCGTCAGCTGTCCTGTCTAAAGGTCACTACTCTTGTTCATACAGCTGCTGTTCAATGATGGACTTTCTCCCTAGTCAATTTTTCATGTTCAGTGCTACCGTGTATAAACAGACGCACACGCGCGCGCACACACACACACACATTTGAATGGACATAGGCAGATTCCTGCAATTATCAGATAAGATTCTTCTGGTCACTGAGTCAATGTCTGACCAAAGGGGGCCAATAATCATAACACAACCCACTGTATATTAATTGAACCTACATCCTTGAGACCAAACCTCTTGCCCGTTTCACATAACTCATTTGCTAAAATTTGCTCATTTGCACAACTCATTACTTCCATGACCACTAGTTTTTTTGGCTTTTTGGTGCCTTGTCCATCTTTTGAATCAGTCCAGTTCTCAATTAAATAAGCAGCAGTCAGCCTTTCCCTGTTCTACAGCACATTAACATTTAATGGTGGAGTCATCTTCACTGACTGTTCAATCAGAGACATTGCTACTCGTTACATGGGGATATACTGTATATAATATTGAAATATAACAACCATTATAAATTGTAAGACATCAGAGTACCCAGTATCAGAGTAATATTAGGTCAGACACTTCTTATTTTGATCAACCGAAACACTGAAATGAAATTACTCTGAAAATGTAAAGATTTATAAAATATACCATACTAATGAATTATTATTGTTTAATAATTTAGGTTGATTTAATAGAGGAGTATATCTAAGTACATGTTATAGATGATAGATAGACACGTAATAGATAGATAAATAAATAAATATGTTCAAATAGATGAAGAAAATGCGATCTCCTACAATATGCCAAACTCTAACTATTGGTTTATGTGGCTAAAAGATTGCAAACTGAGGACATGGCTGTCCATCTGTGTAAAATACAACAGCATAAAAACCACTATGATTGCAGAGATACAATGATCACATCATGTCTTATTCATGCTTATACATGCTGTCTCCTTTATACTGTACAGCTACGCACTGTAAATCCAACAAGATTAGTTATGGATTGTGATTGTAACTCCTGAAGTCCCCCTTACACAAACTCATACTGCTAAAGTAATCTTCGTGACAGCGTGAAATCTGCCTCTTTTCAAAAATATCTGGTTTCGTTTTCTGCTATCCACTCACATACTGGTTCGTGTGATTCATGTTTAGCATGCTGCTAACCCAGCGGTTTGAGGTTTAAAAGATCACAGCGCTGATGCTGTTCTGATTAATTCGGATGTGTGTTGGTCATGAAGTGGTGAGGTCTCAATGGTGCTGCTGACTCAGCAGGGAAAAAAGAGCTGAGCGTCCTACCAGAAAAGAATATGCAAACAACCCAGAGACCTGAGAGCTTTAATGTGAAGCTCCAATCATTAGCCCTAAATGTAGCTCATTATGTTCTTAGGCCCTCAGAATACGAAATCCTGATTGATCTGATCCATGCATTTTGTAACACATCCAAGCATTTTGTAAATCAAAGACTTCCTGGCTCCAATATTGTATTTCCTCTAGCCACTCCATGTTCGAACTGATCACACAGCATTTTGTTGAAATGGCATGAGAAGACAAATTCAAACCATGTGTAAAACATTATAGAAACCTGATCCATACACATTGTTTGGAAATTCCAGTTTCAGATTATGTACCGCTTTCAGCCAAATTCAGGACAAATGTGACGTGCCAGTCCCAATAAATACAGTAAGGGTTCTCAGAATCCTAAAATTCAAACTGATTGCTTCCCTGATTGGAGTGCACAGCATTGCTGATTCACCTTTTTCATTACTAAGAGTGATAGTTTGTTGATAATAAGAGGATAAATTTGAAGTACAATCATCCTTGCTCTGTATGGTAATCGATAACATATTATAATGCTTCTGAAAGTGCTCAAAGCCTGTTGTAACAGGAAAAAATGAGAACCCATCTGAAGCAGGTGTTTTATGTTTGTTTGATAGTAAAACCTTTACATTTATATTTAAGTGACCATTCTTCATGTAACATGTAACAACGATAATTATCCACATATAAAATGTTGATGGTACAGCAATAGTGTTGTGCTGGGCAATTGGCACTGTGCTTGGCTAATTACCAGTGAAGGTCTCATGATGTGATCAGACCAGACATACTGAATCCCATTATTAATAAACATCAGCAGAAAGAGGGAACAATGCACTTTTTTCTCTTGCTTTCAGCCTTCACAAATGAACCTGAAAGACACATTTTATGACACGGTGTTGAGCACATGCAGTGAAGCAATCTGGCTATGGCCCAGAATTCACAAGGCCGACCCAAGGGCACCTAGGAGTTTCCTATAAATCAGCACAAAGGTAATGGTTTTATAGGAGATTGGAATCGAAAGTGTGAAACCGTACATGGTACGACCAGTGCAACTTTGCTTTTTATTTAATGTATTATAGCATAAAAATACACAAATGCAGACAGACGTTGGAATTTCAATCACTTCTACTCCTAGTTTTCATGCATGAAAGACCAAGCATCCAAATCAGCCACCTCTGTCAAACTTCCAGTGAACAATCAATTTATACCTAAGCCTATAGCTCTGTTCATCCTTTCTGAAACACATACAGAACCATATATGTGTGAGCAGCAGAGTAAGTATTTTTAAGTTAGCCTTCCAACATTCTAAACCCATGAGTGTAGTTGTCTATATGGCACATAGATAATACCATATATGGATGTTTTAATCCACATTAGGGTTGTTATGGAAGCGAAGTACATAACTATTCTTTTATGTTTTTGTGTATAGATCAAGGAGCTCCATTGTAAAAAATAATTTTAGATTCAATTACAAACAGACACACATATACATGGGTGTGTGGGTGTATGTGTACACATAAACATATACTCCTGTGTAAAAGCATGTATGATAAAGAAGCAAGAAAGGAACAGAGAGTGGTAAATAACCAAAGCCTCAAAAGTCTGTCTTATACAGAAGCAGATATGACCTTAGGTTTCTGATGCAATAGAACAATATTTTGTATTATACTGAATTGCATCAATAAATCTTAATAGCTCAGACTAGATTTGCCATGTCCAGATCTGTAACAAACATCATGCCCATCATGCCCATATCATCATGTCCATAACATCCAGTGATTCTTTATTATCAACAGCTTACATTATATTTTATATACAGAAAAATAAATAAAAGGTGGCAGTTCTATATTCATATCTCGTGTATGTGTGCTTGTGCGTAGGTGTGTGTCTGCATGTTTGTAGTGTACAAATTAATATGTCAAATATGATGTTGATAATATTTCTTATAGAAGCATATTTCACTGTATGATGACATAACATCATGTCTCTTTTATGCACTGGCTGTATTTCAATATTAGTCAAGTAGCTTTCTTTTCACTGACATCCCTCTTCTGAAACAGAAGGCACCCTCTCATATGACAACCCAAGCATGAACAATTAGAAAGGAGCAATTCATAGGAAAATATCATGTGTGTCCAATTTGTATTCATCGGTTGCACTGGCAATGACAGGGTAATCAATGTTTGGTAATAAGTCTGCATGTTGAATGAGGTCTGGAGAGCAGGTTGGGACTGGGAAAGAGATATCAATTAAGAGAACTTGCAAAGTTCAGCAGCACACGCTGAATCTGCAATATCCTGATTCTGGTTCATGAACTAATGGTGCATGCAGAATACAAAATAATTACTACAAGCCACGAGGATGTAGGGAATAATATTTTCCTTAGAAAGTATCTCCAAATGTATGATATTATATGACAATATACAAAAATAATAAAATAAATAGTGAATAATAAATAGTTTTTCACTTTATGAACACACTGAACTAATAGTTATTTTTCAAAAAGTCTTCCTTGTGTCTTCTCTTGGGATAAAGTTCACACAGAACAGATAACTAAGCATTTTGGTCAGCAACCAGCCAAGTCTCTGTATTTTTGTCGGGATTTTTGCATTGTCTAAATGGAATTCTTGTTAAGCACTGTAGAGATCAAAGATCAAACCTTCTGAGAATACATTCCCTATAAGGAAAAAGGAACACAATGATTATTTAGAACCAACTACATAATTAATAATATAAACCTGTGACAAATATCCCAGTTCCACGACTGTCTTTAGGCCTCTTTTGATGTGGTACTTATCTAGACTGCATATAGCTCGTGTACAAAACCATTACCTGTAATACAAAGTATCAGAACAGAATATCCTCAAATCATGCCTGTTGATAATTTTCCTTTCATGCACCTGAAAGTGTTGCCCACTGACCACTAGTGTTCGCTGTTAGCCCGGTTTAATATGATCTAAATGCAGTTGCTGTCTTCATGCAACTGCAGAAATGTGAAATAATTATAGTCTGTTACAAATATTTTACAAATAGTCTGCATAAAGTTTACGTATAAAACTATGATTTGCATGAGTCTGCAGACTGACGTAGGACACCAAAAGCTTAACCTTAAATTGCTCTAGTAAAGAACTCCGTTTCTGTGGAGAGACCGCCCATTACAAGATGAAACAATAGCCTAAACTGCGACTATAAAGTAAATCGTTTTAGAATTCAACAGCTGAGATACGTACCTGAAAAACACTATAGTTTCCCACAAATAAATTCCGAGGGCGTTTAATCTGCACATGTTGGCAGATTTGTGATCTTAGAGCACCGTAATTAGAATTCCTTATGTGATTTCAGACTTGCGAGGTGATTACTCCTTTTTTTTTTTGCTTGTTTCGGAGACCAGATCCAAGGGTAAGCCAAAATATTTTCAAGACCATAGAGACGAAGTGATCATTTTCCCGACAGTGGCTATTGATTTGTACACCATGAGGGTTAAGTTCACGTTTTAGTACCACGGACAGAGACACGAGCAGCTTACGGAATCGCTCCCCGGTTAGAGTGCTGCTTTAAGGGAGACAGAGCCGTAACTCGACCAAATCAATTTCAGATGTTCACTCTGGGAAATCCATAGCACATTTTGCGATCTTCTTGCATAGTTAATTCATACATGCTCGTTCAGAAGTACATCTAGCAAAGTGGATGTTCGTGGTTTGAATGTCCAGTTTAAAACAAATTAAACTATCGACCTCCTTAGAACGGCAGAATTCCAAATAAGTTATATGAAATATATACATACGTGACTGTTTTTTTCCTTCACACATTCGATGACATGCATTCCAATAAAAAAATGTGGGTCTTTCAAGCCACACGTAGTCGTAGGAAGCCCGCTGGTGCTGACTGGTGTGCTTCTGCAGGTAGTCTTTTTTCCTACGTAGTTGTTTCCCAGGGGTGACTTGTTAATGCTGCATGAAGCTAGTTCCATTGTCTGGTAGACTTAAGAGAAACGACTCGTTTTCGATTACATATTTTGTTAGAATCCCAGTGATTAATGCAAAACAGCAGAAAGTGCTATGCTTAGGGCTCTTTCCATTGCTCATAAACCCGCGAAAACGCTGCCAACCTCTCTGTATTTCTTGCTGCAGTCATTTACTAAACTCAAAAAGCACCTCACCTTTCAACACACGCCCACATACCACTGTCATTGGTCTGAATGGGGCTCTAGACAAATGCCTTATCTTCGGATTGGAGATGGTCATTGTCATTTGGAGGTTTTCGGGCACTTTCGCGTGTGAGTGGGAACAGGATTACAGCAGCTTCAGAAACATACTTTTAAAGCGTATCGTTGTGACATTTAATTTGATCTAAATAACTTAAAAGGAGATTAAAATGGACCTCGCTCTACAGGTAATATCGCCAGTTGGCATAGGCCTATACATGTACTTCTAAATGTCATGAACCTAAACTAAAGAATGATGAAATGTTAATGAAAATTTAAATCAACGACTTTCACCATCGGTGTAAGATAAACGTGTGCAAATACAAAGGGAATAATCGACATATTTGTTTCTGTAGGGGAAAATGCATATTTCGGATACAAGGTACGACTTTCAAACCACCTGTCTTTTATCTGTCCATGACAGTCGATATTAAACCGAGGCTCTCCGCAGTTTTTATCTAACTGTTCATTGAAACGTGATGCTGTTTTTGTTGTCGCGGTCTCACACAGAACAATGGATCTAGACTAGCGTGCTTTGGAATTCTAACCCGAAATCACTCGGTAAGGTCAAAAGTAGTGTTAAGAACGGTGTGAGAACATTAAATGAAATCAATAAGCTTAGGTGAAAATTGTTATTTATTTATGCATTTCTTTATTTGTTTGTTTGCTTGTCTGTGTTTGACAAAGATGAGATGGTAAAATTAACGCAATGCTTTTTAAATTATTATTATTATTATTATTATTTTTTTTTTTTTTTGGGGGGGGGGGGGGGGGGTGAACTTTCGTTCCTACAGACAGGACACTATAAATAAGTTTTATTCCCTTTGCGGTCTAACCAGTGGTTATAGTTCAGCTTCGGGATTAAACTGGGGTCACAGGCATCACATCAACTGGTTGAGATAATTTAGGCCCTAATATTTATTATGAACAGCATTATAAATTAACTTTAAACATTTTTCTGACAGTTTTAGCATGTTTCAAAAATAATTAGGCTATAAAATACAGTGTGCATGATCCAGTGAAGCAAGTTTTAAAATTTAAAGTTTCCCCACACATTTTACATCAGATGTTGGAAACAAATCCTGTTTTCTTGTTTCTTTATGTTAAATGGGTATTTTGTTGATTGCCTGTCATAAACAAGATCTCTAATCTAAACTTTTAATATGATGTAAACTTTTAATAAGATCAGACATGAACAGGCAGGCACACACACACACACACACACACACACACACACACACACACACACACACACACACTCGGCAAAAGGGGGCCAATAATCATAACATACCAGAGTTTACTCACTGCACCTATATTCTTGAGACCAAAACTATTGTCAATTTCACAGTACTCATTTGCTAAACTGCAGATGGACACAGCTTCCACAACCATTAGCAACACAATGTAATGTTAGCTGGAAATCTTTGAGTTTGTTGCAATTAAGCAGGAACACCAGATTAGCTGTGTTGGGTGTGCTCCTGCTTGGTTGTAATGACAACCTGCAGCCACACTAGCCCATTGCGGATACGACTTCCGACCCCTAGTTTAAGACAAGGAAAACCAAGAATGAAAACCCACATTCTTGGAACACAATCTTCAGGATTTATTTCATAATTCAAATTCAACAGAAAATTGAGCCGCTATGCAAGATTCCATTTTTTGGCAAATGTGTGTATAACAAACAAAAACTGTGATCCAAGAGTACAGATTTCCTATGAGTTTACTTTTAGAATATTTTACTAGAAGTTAAAATTCCAGGGAAGATTGCATACATGGAAGGTTGTATATCTCTCTTGAATGCATGATAGGACAGTACAATTCACTCTCCTTAAAAAATGAGGGTAACCTCTGTGTAAGTCCAAAAATGGCATTTGCATTGTAACAGCCATACAGGTCAGTAGAATATAGACAGGTTTAATTAGGAATGTGCCAACATCAACAATAGAGCTGCTAGGTTTGGGTTAATTCTCTATTATTCTCTATCATTTACACCAAATTGAATGACCTCAATTGGTCTTGTCAAATCAGATTATTGATGATAGTGTTAGTATCCTGGAGCAGTACAGATTGAGTTTATTTGATGTGCTTTTTTTCTGGGTTTCACTTCAACACAGTAACAGGTAGCTTGACATTAAATAGTACAGGCATGTGATGACAAAATAATCAAATTACAAAAAGACAGCAAAGGTTTTGCTTTCATTAATACAGCTGTGCCATTGATTGCAATAAATAAAGAACAATGCTGAAGAACCAAACAAATGTGAATGTCAACCACACTGGCTTTGCCTGCCTGGGCTTTATGAGATGTTTTATGTTTTCTCAAATGGTATTTGTCTGGCCATGTTTTTTGTTTGTTTGTTTTTTTATTAAACTGCAGTTTTGCTGTTAGGAATTGCCAGCAGTTCATAAAAAATGTGTTTGCAGGGCAGAGAAAGGTGTTTTGAAATGCTTGTGTCAGGTGATGGGTTGTGTGTCTGCCCTTTGAGATGAAGTGCATAGAGAAAGTCATTTAAGTGATGGGGCAATGGAAATCTCTTCTCAGGTGTCTTTCAGGTTTTGTTCTCTTGCTCAGACAGGCCCTCAGAAGCTAACTTGAGTCCTTGAATCCATGCAGTGTGTTTCAAAGGACCACAGTGTGTTCATTTTCATCACAATTCCAAACCAATTTCATGGAGGCAATTCATTGGTATTACCATGCAAGAGAAAAAAATCCTTGAACAAATTGTTATGAACTGAAATGCAGTCACTTATGAAACAATTTTCATGGTCCTCACATGAGAGGAGGAGAAAACTATCCTGGGGGAGCACCATGAGACTAATCCATTTATTATGGCAATTTTGTTTGAACAGTCACAACTTCCAGTGCATCCTGCCCATATTAGTGCTCATGTACCCATGGCTTCCTAAGGTGGTAAAGCAGGATGGTGCCTGGCGTCAATCATGACCAAGTCTACAGGTGTGTGAGTGAAAGACAACTTTAGCAGATCACACATGGCAGCTGTAAGAGCTCACTAAATCTTTTGTACCCTCTCACTCTAAGTGTGGCACATAATGTTACTCTTTAGATCGCCATATTTAGTTTCAACCTACTCCCATCAGTGTCTTGGTGCTAATGGTGCTAACAGCTAATTATACCTGGTAGTTACAAGTTAGCTTGATCTTATTTGCATAATTTGTATGTATAATAAATATAAGTAACAGTTGTAGCAATATAGGCTGGACTGTTTCCTCAAGATTGCAAGGCTTGGAAAAAAATGTTTTGTATTTGTGTGCATATAGTAAATCCACCTGTCTTAGAATATCTCATTCTCTGGTCTGGGGCTGGCACAGAATGATGTTAGAGAATACATGTAACTCATGCTGAGTAATGTATTAGAAGAAGACAATATTAAAGTATAACTTTCTCTACAAATTCCTATATAAACACTATAAATCCTCTGTTAGGAAGCTTAAGTTGGAAACAGCCCCCAAACCGTGTGCCATGACTTGTTTTATTCAATATGTGAATGATCTTGCAAGAGCAATATTTTTTACTCTGACATAAGATTTAAAGAGTAGCAGGCAGTTCTCTTGGTTATTAAAATAAAATTGTGCAAACACCACCTAGTGTCAAACTATGGAAGATATGGCTTTGGAGCCCTGTGAGATCCTGTGTGCACCAGTATCTTTGTTTTTATCCATGAAGAAAAAAATCTGGCATTTACTAAACTGGGAGTACATCTTAGTTTACTGTAGAAAGTAGTTGGGAATAACCTGTTACATAAGGAGGAAGGCAGACACCAGCCAGCTTCATATGTTTGAGCAGGTGCTCCCGATCAGTTCAAGCTACCCGTGCAACATGCTTGGCATCACTACCCAAATTTGATGTGCGCTCACATAATGTTGTCCATGGCGCCTTCCCTGCTACTTTGATCTTGAGTGATACTACAGCTGCCACTAGCAATCATATTAAATGCCAGACTTCCTCCTATTCACACAAGAGGAGCACATTTTTGCAATCTCCTTAATTTAGCCATTCTGTTAAATTGCAGTGCTGGTCCTCAGTCACCTGCATTGTTTTGCCTGCAGCTCACTCTGTCCTTGAGTGTAGTGTGTAATTCTACATTATGATGTGTATGGAATTTTGAATAAGAATAACTAGATGAACAGAGGAATATGGGGAATACTGAAAAAGGACAGGCATGGAATGATGCATGGAATTACAAACACATCCATCTTCTCCATAACTACAGTATGCTCAGGGATGAATGTCAAAGATTATATATATTCTAGAAAAAGAAAAATGAGCATGCTACTCTATCTAATTGCGCTCCTATGGCACTGGGGCAAACATGCTGGGTTACAGAGCATGAGTCTGCTACAGCATAGTCAATTATCAGTGAGCACAACTGGAAAGTTTTAAAATGTGGATTACTGTAAGTGAACATAGCAGGGATGGTAGACAGAAATAACAAAATAAAACCCACCAATAATAACAGAAAATCTAGCTGATCAGAAACCAATTCCGCAGATCTTAATTTGCAAATACAATGAATGTTTTCTGGTCCTGTTGCCAAGGCCAGCAGCAGTTTTATTCCTAATGAATGCAACAACACCTCTCCCTAAGTGAGAAGATGGCCTCTAATTTGACTTACAGTATAGAGAATTCCAAGAATTAATAATGCAAAAGACCTGTCTGCTTTTATTATTGATCTGGAAAGAATACAATTACATCTTCTTCAAGAGATGAACTTAAGTTGTATGGCTTTCTCAGTTGTATGGCTTAATAAAGCTTTCTAAAGTCAAATCTGTATTTGTAGTATGTAATATTAGAAGCCAGTGTAATACTGGCTTGTGTAATGTGAAAAGTGGATGTTTTTTGTGTGTGGAGGTATTTTAAATGATGGTTTCCTTCAAATGTAAATACATTTATTGTAAGAGATTCAGTGATTTATGAGTACAGGATTAATGAATTTGACAGCATGCTGAGTTTAGACATTGCATGACCCTTTCATTAACATAATTCAGAAGCTGCTTATGTGTTGACCTCTAAGAAAGACGTTGTTATGGAGAGTACCATATCCAGTGGTAGTTCAATTGTTAAGGCATTTGACTTGTAATTGGAAGGTTGCCAGTGCAAACCCCATGTCTGTTGGACCCCTGAGCAAGGCCCTTAACCCTCAATTGCTCAAAGCTTATGTTCAGCGATGATTGTAAATTGCTTTGGGTGAAAGTGTCTGCTAGATGCCATACACGTAAAAAAAAAGTCTGCTACATTCTCATAGAAGACAGGTTAATTAATCTTGGGGTTAAAGTTATCAGGGAACAAATTTGATAAGGCAGAAAAACATGTGCATGTATACAAGAAAACATATGCACTGTACTCTTAGTACAAGAACTGTAGGCCAGAATGTCTGCTCTATGTATATATGTGACCTTGATATCAGAAAGAGGACTGACAATAAAACCTGCATTTAGTAAAACTATGTAGTATTTTCTAATTTTGATCAATAGTGACCTTTCTGCATATATCTATTTGATATGACAGAACTAAAACTGCTAAGGCTTACAGGCAGGGATGAAAGGACAATGCCTCAGCCTTCAGGTGCCTCAGATAGAGTGCATAGAAATTCTGTCATTAACTCTCTGTGGGTGCGATAATTGGCAAGGTCAGTGGCAGTTGACATCTGCTTGTCCTGCTAAATGCTATCAAACAAATCTGAGCAGCACCAGAGAGATAGAGAGAGAAGGAGAGGGAGAGAGACAGAGAGGAGTGAGTCAGAGGAGGCCAGGAGCTGGGACCACTGTGCTGAATCGTAGACGCTTTTGTCCACCCTGCAGTGAGGGAATATACTCATTAGGAGCACCCACTGTGCAGTGAGAGCTTCCATAATGTCGACTCAGTATGCTTATTGCCACCCGTGTTACAGACGTCTCATAAAGACAAAACGGTATTGAAATTTCCAAAGACATCTAAGGAAATGGCCCTTAGATGAGATGTTACGTTGAACAGTTTACATGTTGTGTAGGCAGTGTTCGTGTGGTGTTCGTATTGCAGTATTTTTCGATATCAGGGACAGGTAAACACAAAATCATCTATACGCATGACTGGAATCAAGCTATATATATATATATATATATATATATATATATATATATATATATATATATATATATATATTTCCCCCCCCGACTTTTCATCTGTATTGTTCCATGTAGTCTGAAGCCCAGCTGCATTCCCAGAGGGGCTTATGAGCAGATGTAGCAGGCAGGAAGTCAGTCCAAGCAAAAAGCTGCCTTCGGCGAAAAGTCCAGAAAGTCATACTGCACTTGATGAGTCATGAGTCACTGCCACACACAGCTGATTACATCTTACTATGTAAGGCCCCATGACCAACAGTTTTGAATCACGTGGATCTTAACTGGAGGCTGCAGTACAAAATGTCTTTGTGTCTACAAACCTATTCCAGATATAGGTATAGTAGAAACCACAAAATCATATGATAAAATCATATCTACCTTACCATATAAATAGTGATTGTATTATGCACAGGTGTGGTCATTCTGTGGTTACCTTTGTTTTCCTGTGGTCTCAGATTTATCTGTTCAGTGTTAATAGTATATAATTGACTGGTTTACAATTAGTCAGTAAATATGAACTAAGGTTGATTTACAGCATTTTTTTTTTACACATTTTTTATTTGACTTTTACTTTTATTTTACAGTTTTATGCTGCCACGTGTGACATTAATTTATTTCCAAGCTCCCATCCTCAACACACCCGCAGATAACCACATCTTGTAAGCCCTTCTTCTATACTGATTATAGAAAAGTTCATTTTATGTTTGATCTGTTCTCAGCCCTTCGAAGCCATTCATAGCACTGTTGAGCTATCATGTCTAGTCCCATTAGGTTGATTTTGTAGGATGCAGGCTGGGGTCTCCACTAATTACAGTGAGTGCTTTGTTGTGCTTTCCGCAGTGCACTGTTAGATGGTTTCTCAGTGGTCTTGACATTCACATCAATAGTAGTTTGAGAATGATGGATTCTCTATACCAGCAATGCAGGCCACTTCTTGATTATAAATTCGACACATCTCATGATGCAAGACATCTATGTGGAAGGTCAAATACATGTGGCAGAATCTAGAAGCCCTGAGATATTGTGCCTGATGATGACAGTATCATTCTTCTTGGCCAATAGATATCCCTGAACGTTTTTCTTTGCAAATCCTTCATTAGGCAAAGTTGATGTTCTCATTACTTTCTTTGTTCCTTTGAAAAAGTTCTGGACACAACAGTATATTACAAAAAGCCCAGAATTTCAAGGAATTTCAAATTTATGAATACAAGGGAAGCATCTAGATAGTAAATAAATCACACACAGACACAGAGAGGTAGTGAAGTAAACATTTTCTGAGAATACAATGCCATGAAATGAGCGAATGGATGGGTAAGGGGCAGGCGGGGATTCTAGAACATGGAGGCATGTATTTTATGGTTTCATTTTGTCTGGGACAGGCTTCTGTTGCAGGTTTTATCCTGCTCCTGATCGTGATGCACTGTGATATATATCAAGGCAAGATTAATGCAATTTACTGACCAGCTTTGCTATAGAACCCGTTATCAATATCAAGGACCCAGCCTGATTTTATTTATTTTTTATCATCTTGGGCATCTATGCGCACATTACTTTCGCAGCTAAGGCTAGACTGCTGGGAAAAAAAAAAGTTGTACCGCATTCTGTCATTTGTGAGGGATGCTGCATACAGGTATGGTGTAAATAAGAGTTTGAACAGCCACCCTAACTCTCCATTCATGGGTGTGTCCCATGAACAGAGAGGGTATAAGACCTGTGCTGCAGCATATACTGCAGCTACAATAAATCCTATATGCTCATGCCATCACATACTCCAGCCTACATAGGTTACTCCCTCCTTACTCCCTAAATTTAGTGTCAGGTACTGTTGCGTGCATGGAATATTTGGGGTGGTGGCCTGCCAGCATTCTTGTACAAGTTTTGTAATTTTAAGTTATTTAGGACAATGGTAGAATAGATAACCATCTGCAAAACAATATCAAAACAAGTAAAATTATGCCATGCATGTAATTTTCTGTCATACCTCTGTTAGCATAGTACTGTCTATTCTACCAGTATGAATTAGCATATAACAACTGAGATTAGATTTTAAGAGAATAGATCAACAGCACCTTAACAACGTTTTTCAAATTCTTATATGTATTCTTCATCAAATATGTTCCTTAGGTGAGGAGTGTGGTTATAATTTATGTTACAGCTTTAGATCTGTTGAGATTTCTTCAAACAAAAGCATGCTCAGGTCTCCTGTATCCCCTCTCAGCTAATGCAGCCATGATTGTACATAGACTGAGTGCTTTTAGGAATATTTGTGTGGTAATGATTCCACAGCAAGGGTATTATGCCACTGACATTGTCAAGGCACTACATTAGAGCATGTAGACTACAGTAGCTACATCTTTTAGAAAACAAATGCCTAGTTTAGGAGATGTCTAACCGTACAAATCTGAGTCAGGGATTTGTGCTAACAAAGTTCTCTTTGTTAAGTCATTCAACTAATATATAGAACTATGGGTTTGACTTATTAGCGTTTATTCCATATTGTTAAACCGTAACCTACAGAGTAAATCTAAGGTAGACTGGGATACTAGTGAATAGTTTGCTGCCATTTCATGTAGTAGGGTTCTTTTAACTGGAATTTTATTTTATTAAACACTAGGCCTGGCTATCTATCATACAGCCAATGTTTTCTCCACAGTGATTTCTGGAATTGGTGTGTCTTGTGAGGCATTGTCTAACACGGATTGTAAAGGTTCCCTATTCTGACGTCATTACAAACACCTTCTAAGAGAACAGCTTCAGACTGAAAGCAGTATGCCAAGAAATCAATACAGAAAGGAACATTTATCATGAGTCGCCCACAGCTAAGACTTTAAAGTGAAGATACAGTACATGCTCAGTTTCATCTTTGCTCTAACAAGGTTAAAGGGATTAAAACTAAAAGGCTAGTGAAATTAAGATGGGGATAGAGGTCAAATATAGCACCGGTCTGTGCCAGAATACCCTCATGAGAAATATGTTCTGAAGTGACAATGCATTTCTGGGATATCTTAATGTTTTTGCAGGGTACTGGCTACTGTGGTCAGGCAAGGATTCTACAAATAGTTCACCATTTGACTGGATGTAGATTTTGGGTATATGCCAGGCCACATATCAGGCCACATTACCAGGCCACGTGCTCTAGAGGTTGTTGATAACTTGATTTAACAAACTGTGTTGGAACTAATTGTGACTAAGTAAAATGCATTATGTTTCTCTTAGATGTGGTGTAATCAAATTCATCAGTGTGTATTTGTTCATAATCGATAAAACCCCTTGCAAATAACAGGTTTTTAGTGATACAACAGGAAGTAAACTGCACCCCATAGGATTATAAGGATTAGAGTCTGTGGGGGAAAAGAAAAGCAAATATTCCTCCCCAGTCATTCCCAAAATTCAAGGACTTCAACTAATATGCAAATAAACGGGCAACAATGCAGAGAACAGTCATGCTACAGAGGTATCGTGACAAATAAAATCAAACATAAATGTGTCATTCCAATTGCAGTGGGAGTAACTTAAAATATAGAGAGTCTCTTGAAACACATTGTAATGAACACAACTAAGTTCTTAAAAAATAAGTACCAACATTAAATATTATGGTCTGAATTCTCAGACCAAGATAATACCTAAATTTAGACTACATAGGACTATCAATGGTTATTCACCACTTAGAAATTAGTCCAAATCCAAGGTTAATCCATGTTTAGTAAACTGGTCTTCAAACTGAGAGGATTATTTTCAACACATCAAAGCTAACTGATTTCTAGAGGTTAAAATAAAAGACATTTTCTGATTACATATAAAAAATTGTTTAAGGTTAAGAAATAAATGTAAGCCAGATTGTAGTTTTAAACAAACAAAGTTGACTCTCAATAGGAAAGAGACAACACATGTCTCCAGTGTAACACTGAGTGTCCTAAATCAGAAGTTGTCCACTGTCCATGCTTTGGCAGCTTAAAGCTACATCTGTTTGGAGGCGGTACATCAGCAGGTTAACCATGCATGCAGTATGGTCACCTTCACAGGTGGTCCATGATTTTAGACATCTCAGTTGCACCATTAGACCACAGCCTACTGGTCTGGCCCTCCAATCACATGTGGACTGTCCCACAATTACGTACAAAATATATGGCAGAGAGGATAGGGAGGCATAATGCCGCCGGCTAAACTGGAAGCAAAGGTTGGTCTCTGAGGCTTCTGCAAGGGGGGAAAATGGTGTTGCCCAAAAACTCATCCACTTAACTGTGAAGAACTGCAACTCAACATCTTACACTACAACACTACAAAAAGCCTTTAATTTATTATTGCATAGATTAAAAAAGAAAAATTAGGTACTATTCCAAGTATGTACATAATCTGTACCCATCTCTCCCCTCCCCCCCCCTCTCTGAATCCACTCCTTCTCTCTCTCACTCTTGCTCTCAAATCACTGTCTGCCACATAAACAAATGTAGTCATTGATCTGGTAGAGGACTGCAGCGTTATGACTGAAAATTCTCAATTTACTATTGGTTTTAGTTGCTACATTGCTGCTTATTAATCATTCTATCAGTGCAGAGACTTCTGTGCTGGACCTTCCCAGGTAATTAATCATTCTGTCAAAAAGCCAGACTTGTAATGTTACCGTGTGTTCATTTTCAAGATATATAATTATCAGGGATTTCTGGCTCATCCAACTTCTGTGCTTCTACACAGAGCTATAGATACGAAATAAAGCTATGGGTTGAGTGTAATTATTTACATGCTGCCAGGTCCCAAGGGAAGTAGACCTAGGTGACACACTGGAGGGCTCAGTACTACAGCTGTGCACAGGGAACTAGCCACTGTTCACACAGTAAGGCAGCCTCGGATTCTGATAACAGTGGACATTGTGGCCTTATTTGGCAGCTCAGAGAATGTGCCTGGAGTAAGTTGCTAATTCAGTCACAGTGTTGCCCCATGCCCATGCTCTCACTGTCTCTCTCTTTCTTTCTTGACTGTGGTGGAATCCTTCAATTGCACAATGCCATTGAATAATATACCCCCAATAAGCCACTAGGGACTGAGCTAAGACCGTGCCCTTTTTTAATGCAATTTGCCTGGCTATGAATCTAGAGGTTCTAGTGACAGCTTCATCCCTGAGCTGTCACTCTGAAGCACAGGATGTACAGGCCAAGGCACTGTAAGTTAGTGGGTCACATTTGAATTGGAAAATGTCTTTCACCATCACCCTGAATTATCAGAGCTTTATGGGCACATGTTTTTTCAAGTTAATTTCCACTTTTCATCATCTCAATACAGCTGAAATACTGCACAGACTACAGTTCTATGCTCTTTTATTTAATCCCAGTTTATGATTATATCTTTGCACGTGGATTATTGCATGCACCAAAGATTTTAATGTATCCTCCACTAGCTTTTGGGCATAAGTATAAATCATCTACAATCGATATCTTCCATTTCCAGTCTCACATACTGCAGCAGCAATGTAAGTAAATGCAGCTCTGAAAAGTGCCAGGAGCCACAGGTTCTGCCCAGATGGGGGCCATATTAATTGAACGTTAAACACTAGCTGTCTCTCCCAATAGACCTGAGCCTCACATTGGAAAGTGGAGAAATGAGAGTTCTGCTTTCCATATTATTGTGGTACGCACTGCTGTTGTAAGATGCTGTGTTCTTTACATTGCTCAGAGATCTTCATTTGAATTCCTTCTTGATTTGGAGTAATAATAATGAAGTAACAAGTTTGGAATTGTGCATTTCTTGTTGATGGTTTCACTGAACTAATTTAACAATTAAGAAGTGATTGGAAACAAGGTGGTTCTCTCTTAATAACAAGTGGACTCTGGTCAAACAAGTGACATTTAACTGACATTTATTGAGAGTACATATCCGATCTTCACCTTTTCAGGTCTAACAATTCTTGCACTTCATGGATTTGCCAAGGCATGCTTGTCCTGAGGTCAACAGTTCTGAAGAAGGCCAACACCAGCACCCTCCTTACATTTAAGACATCATCACTGCAAGGTCAGGTGGTTTGGAAGAGACCTGAGCTGACTTACAAAAGGGTTGTTTAGTTTTTAGACCCATTTTAAAAGGCAGTTTCCTCTTTGCAATATCTGAACATCTGCACTTGCCTAACTATCCTTTAACATTAGCTGATATACCTGTCTTGTATACACTAAGTTGTTTGCTATCTACCCCTGCTATATCTGCTATTAATGTAGTCACAACTTTAAAGAGAACAGACGGCTTGAATTTGTTAAGGAGAATTTCACTCAAAAAAATAATATCACTGTACAATTTTCACATTCTATACTATAAATACTATATACTTATAATACTATATATACTTATATTTATAATATTTGTAATACTATAAATATACTATACTATAAATGATACTATAAATCCACTAACTATCCTTAGTGATAGATACTTAAGGGGTACTCTTATAGACCATTGTCTGGCCTTCACTATCAAATGAGGAAAGTAAAATGTGTGTGTGTGTGTGTGTGTGTACCTGTGGGTGTGTGTGTGTGCCTGTGTGCATGTACTGCCATATGTGCTGTGTGATTCCAGGCTGGCTCGAGAGCAGATTGCTCCAGGCTCCCACATGAGCAGACTAACAAAGATGATGGAGCGAAGACAAGATTCCAGAAAAGCTGAGGTTCTACTGACGTGCTGCTCCTAATCTCTCTGGTGCGGCCTTCAAAGAAGCACACAAAGGCAGGTGGGGCAGGTGGGCCTCAGCTGCAGACGGCCTCGCTCGCTTTCACCCTCTACAAAGATGAGCCATCTGGCAATGGCCAGGCATTTTTAACGGTTTCATTATCGGATGGGGATGATTTGGCCTGCGTGGGCTGCCATAGAAGGACTGCTCCCTTGCCCATAAAACAAACAGGGCCATGCCAGCTATAACTTAGACACTGTGCAGCTCCACTGATGATAAAGTAAGACCAGGAACGTAATTTTTCATTTCATTTTCAGTAGTGTACCAGTGTTCTATGCCCTGTGTATTGCAAGCTAGTGTTCCAGTGGGAGTGTTGCCACAGAATTCTCTCCTATTGGAAGGAGAGAGTGGTGCATGCCATGCTATCACCCATGACTGTTTAGGCTGGCACTAGTGCATTCAGGCTGTACACACTCTGCTTGAACAAAGCACCCAGGTATTCCCCAGTAGTGGGTGTCGCTGTGTGCTTGCATAGTTAGGTGCATTGGACCAGGCAAATGTTTATCTGGTATGTTATGTGTGCAATTTTACTTTCTGGTGCCGTATCATGGGAAAAAGGAAAATGAAAAAAATCCCAGTGTTATGAAGGCTGTAAATGTACATATGGAGATATTTGCTGCCATCTGGCAGGGCTATAATGTATCCATTCATTCATGTTTTAGAAAGGACAGGGACAAATTCAAATGACACAGCCTCCCTGTGCCAGTGTAGTACTCAGTGTCAGTAAATTCATTAAAAACATAACTTGAATGAAAGGCAAATGTATTACTCATGTAGTAACA
Organism: Electrophorus electricus; assembly: GCF_041902795.1. Lineage (NCBI taxonomy): Eukaryota > Metazoa > Chordata > Actinopteri > Gymnotiformes > Gymnotidae > Electrophorus > Electrophorus electricus. Next base: position 19,878,488 of record NC_137512.1, on the reverse strand, counting down.
CAGCTTCAGGCTGTCTCTGTAGTGTATGGTAGTTATTTTCTTCTGTTTCCTTCTTACACAGAATGAGACTGAGATAGTGTTTAGAACCTAGTGGGGGAGGAGGAGCAATATGGCTATCCATAGCCTTTAGCAGGGCTATTTTAATTGGAATGTGCCCTGCAAAGCCCTAAGGCTGGGTGATGAATGCATGAGGAGGCACCTCTGGTCTCACAGACACGGCTTGAGTCAGCATCACCACAGCGTCCCTAAAACACCTCATGGCTCATGAACTTGCAGGCCAGCCGCAACTCTCATTGGTTTTACCATACCAAGCAGGAGACATATATCCTCGCCACGCCAGCATCGGTGGAAATGCCAGAATTGTTTTATTTTATTACTTTCATTTTCCTGTTTTTATACGCTCCTTTCTCTGAGGACAGTTATTTATCACGAGCTCTTTCAAGAGAAAAGCACAACAAAGCTCAAAGCGCAGGACTGGGGGTGGGATGATTTATCATTCCTTGCTGCGCTCCACTTCTGCTCTCCTGAGTCAAACACAGAAAGACAATTCACTCCGTCACTCCCCCTCACAGTTCAGCTCCATGTCTTCCTCCCTGCATCCTCGCTAATGATTCGCAGACAAGGGCCGGGTGTGTGGGGGCAAGCGTTCCTGCAGCTGCTGGCATGTATGTGCCAGGGAGGAGTCCTAGTTAATTACTCTACTAATGAATGCACAGAGGCGGTCTAATGTGTCACTCGTCATACGAACAACCCAGTGATTTGTGAATAGGGGGCGGCACTCAGAGCAGAGGTGTCGGCCAGCCGCCTGTGCAGCCCATCCCTGCCGCAGACGCAATTATTTTGAATTGTTGTTCTACAGAAATTTGAATACCTGACAGCAGGCACTTGCTGCTGTGTGCCCTCTCCTCAGCTCCCTGGGAAAAGCTGTATCTGTATTGTAAAAGAGATGGGAATAACAGCTAACCACACCAAATGAACTTAGGCATGACAGGTTCATTAGAATGCTGAAATGAAAATAGGCTTCCATATATTACACAGAGCCTTGAATGTCCACAGTTTCAACTGCACACTGTCTTTCCAATTCTTTGAATCCTGCTGTAATTAACAATACAGAAAAACCCAAGAACAGCAAATGACTTAGTGTGACAAACAGAAGCAGTGGGCTCTGCCACTCCTGCATTTGTTTCTCTACTTTGAATATAACTGTGAGGAGAATCACATTTTGCCCTTGAGGCTGGGGGCAGGTCATCATCATTAATCTTAATCTGCATTTGCTTACTGCATGCTCATCCAGGTGGCTCCCCCAGTGCTAGTGGTCCTGCCAGTGTCATGCCACTCTATTCATGATCTCTCGCCTTCCCTTTTCATATTTATACATTTTGGGTGTAGGGTCCAGATTTGTCAAACTCTATTAATGAATTTATAGAGAGATGGCAAAAATTCTAGAGGTGTCAAGTGAACCCATATTTAGGTTTAGAAAATAAAATACATTCAATTTTAGGGAAAATAACAGTAACATATGAACTCTTGGGTAACCGGAAAAATGCTTCCAATTTTCTTTGTCTGTTATCCTGTTACCTGTATGTGTGAGTAGTGTATGTGTCTGTTCTCATGGTAGTTTGAGTGAAATAGGGTCTAAATGATGATTTGTGTTGTCAAGGTAATTAGAGAGACAGGATTCTAACTCACATGCCCAAGGTACTTAGTTTCATATGGAGCTAAATATAAACCCCTCAGGCACTCGTTTGTGAGGTGACTCATGGAGCATTTCCACCACTCTCTTTTACCCAAATAGAAGCAAATACTTTGGTGTGGAGAACCATACCCTGTCAGACACTCTGGTGTTAACTGCTTTTTCAGCATTTGAAGCTAGCCTTGACTAAGAAACACTGGTTCTGAGCACTGCCAAAGATTAGACCTACACAAATACATCCACAATCCTAGTTTGTGTCATTAACATTTGTAATCACATTAAAGGCTTTTACTTGCATTGGTCCTCTCACTGCTACTTCACAATGGTGGGTAGAGATGTCCACAAACACATGCTGTAATTGAGTGAATTTCAGCTGATGGAGCTGAAATCATGGCAGACTCTGCAAAGAAAGAGGACTTCATTTGACAGGAGTGTTACTCAGCCTTTCCGTGCAAGGGAGAATGAACAGTGAGCATGTCTGAAAGCAGTCTTGAATCTTACAGGCAAAATGCAGTGTCACATTGCTAATGAATAATAGAAGTCTGCTAAACCTAAGGCTGCTAGACTTAATATGGGTGGGATTGGTAGGGGAGCACCTATGTGTTTGGAATATAATGTCAGAGAGTAATGATTACATGAAGAAAATATACACAAGTGAACTGAGGTGCCTTCTTACATGCATATGTCATTTTAGGATTAATGTGTACTGACCCCAGAGAAATGTTGGGTGTAGACTCCTGGGTATAAATGCATACCTGTATACCTGAAAGCATTCTTAGTATGTACCTGCCTCAGTAAAGTATGTTATTTATGAGTTTACTGTAATGATTGGATGCAAACAGATCTCTCTCCACACATTCATAGACTCAAATGGACACCCACCCACCTGTACATATCACCACACAAGTACACACACATTATATATCAGGTTCAAGTCATCCCTCTGTGCTGAAATAAGTAAGTGTCTTTGCTAGACTAATTTGAAATTATTTGAAACAAATTAATAGGTTGTGACAGCGGCCAAATGTTAGATAAGACTGTAAGGTTGTAACAGTAACTAAATGTTCTACAAGATTTTGTTTTCAATTTCTGAAACAGTGTAATATCAGAGCCATTTCCTTTTGGTCAGTAGGAGGATAAGTATAACTAAACCATGAACACTGAGATGTGCATGTGATTATTTATTATTTTTTATAGAAAACGAAGGAAACCTTTATGAACACAAATAGTTTTGAAGACACTTTTCTCACTATGATTATGGGAAGGAAAAGGTTTATGTAATACTCTCAGCTGTATTTAAATTAAGTATCTTCTAGATCATGATAACCCATCATGTCATTTGTAGCTGGCATGGTGTTTTATTGTACAAAATGAAACCTAATTCCAAAACAGTAAATTATTCAGTTGTGCTACACAATTGTAATGTAGTGCATACCACTGCAATATTCATCACAGTTTTGTAATTTTCTTTCATCATATTTTAAAAGGTCTTATTATAAGAATTATTAGTAATAATACTGGCAAGTTAGTAGGCCAGAACAAGTCGCAATAGTGACCACATATAATATCTTATCTCAAAGTTAAGAATTACATTCATTTTTCACAGACAGCAAAGGCCAAACGCATCATATATAGTGTATATATTGTGGCTATGCTATGTGCTGTCTTGGGAGGCAGGGCTCACTTATAGCATTGCAGGACATAATGACTGATTAACACGTGCGCTGGTGGAAATGTACGTTCATGGCAGATATTACATCTTTATTTTCACATATCAGTAGGGATGCCGCAGTGCACATTGATGATGGCGGAGATTTAAGCGCCGCTGAAGCACTCGGCTGCCTCCCTCAGTATTTTCTAATTAAAGGCAGAGCGTAGGCTGAGCAGAATGGGGCAATACATCACACAGCCTCTCAGGTGCATTCTGTGTGCAGTGGCATTTCACTGTCAGGGAAACTGATTGACTTTCCCTGGATATTTTTGTGCGCAAAAACATGCTATCACCTCACATTGAGGCAAAGTGAACTACTGCAAAGCTGTTCTCTAGCCTATTTTACACAGGGGGATTTTGTTAGTGATGACAGAGCTTGTTTTGGGGCATTCAGATGTTTTTGGCTAGCTTTCTTTTCTTCAGTACAGGCCTATAAGACACCCAAAACAAAACAAACCAAAAATGAAATGTGTACAACACTGCAATTTAATTTCTATATGTTTAACCACAGTACAGTCCTGTAACTATTTATATGGAATCTTCTTACATACATGCTCACACACACACATATACACACACACACACACACACACATATACATCTTACACACATAGGGTATGCAGTTACGCATTATGGGCCATTCCACAATTGGGTTCCATTTCTGTCCCTTTCTTTTGCGAATTCAAGACATATATATTGAAAAATAATAAAATCTATATACAAAACTGAAAAATAACATTTGTTACCTATCTCCACTCCATAACAAGACACTATCCCATGAAATATAATCGTTAAAGTCCTTTAGAAATTGTATTTGTTTTTACATTGTTGTGTGACTATATATCCCATCTAAGCTTTTCATACATTTTTGTCACAAGAAATCCATAGTTTTTTACACAGTTTAGTCATGTCCCCAGGTTTTCACTCAGTGCTATTATCCTAATGCAATCCTCCTTCTGAAAAATTTTAAACATTCCAAAAGTCACATGTTGATTACACAGGACATTACATCATCTGGATCTACTCAAGGACATGGGAAGACCAAAATTAAGTTCTATCATAATTAGATGATATTGAAACTATAGCTATGACTGAGAAGGTTAACATACTTTTCTGTTACCAGAATTATTACTTATTATTTATTACTTATATATTATTTATTTGCACAAATATAAATTTTTGGTAAATTGTTAGAATGTGATCAGAGACCTCATGCTATTAGCATGGACGCCATGTGGCTGTATTTAATTTATTTGCTAATTATGTGCTAAAAACTCCTGTTACTCATGTAAAGACTAACAGGACTGAGTTACAGGAATGGGCCATGCTCTGTCTTATTAATTTATTAATGAGAATATTAGTCAATACCATTCTCCTGATTTTCAAGTTTTGCAGTTGAAATGACTGAGGTTGTTGATGTTTAAGATTAGTTTTACAATGTGAATACAGGGAGCCAATCCCCAAATTCCTGCAGACAAGCAGTGCCACTATAGCACTCGACATGATGCTGACACAGAGAGAGAAATATTTAGAGAAGGAACATGAGAAATACAAGAAGGTCCTAGAGTCAGGCAGGAAGAAAAGTACAATCACACACAAACACAAAACCACACTTTCATGCATGCATGCACCCATACTCACACGCCGGTTACCCAGTGCTCATTCCTGTTACCCAATGTTCATAAAGTGTAAACCACTATTTTTTAAAATTATATTCGGTCCATTATTTATCCAATTGTTTTAATAAATGACATAATAAAAGAGGTTTAGGCATCATTTAACATGGAAAATGGCATTTTTAGAAAAATACTACTTGCGTACCTTATAGTGATCTTTAATCACAAATGTCAATAATTTGAACATGTAATCAACAACCTCTTTGAAATACACACTTTCTTGAGGGGAAAACAAAGGAATTAGTTGACATGCTTTTGAGCATGCTTTTTAAATAACAAGTTTTGGCAACAGGATGGAACAAGCCATCAACCGCTTAAATACCTTGTAAAAAATAAAATAAAGATGTCTGAGATTGACCAGTACACATTTTGAATAGGTAGATATATGTGTTATTAAATTCATTGTTGAAAAAAGATAAAAATGAAGTTGAATTTTTGAAGAGCGCAAATGGCACCCATTCGGTAGAAAGGCCCATATGCACCACCTTAAATTCTTATTGTTCCAAAAGTACTCCTCAAAATGCAACTTCAGCAGACAGAACGACATTGGCATGTATGCTGCAGGCTAGTTGTTAGCCAGACATACATCCTATTTTACACTAGGCACACACTAATTTGACATATTTTTTATCCAGAAAGTTAAAATGATGAATACTGTAATGAAGTATTAAGAAGTGTTATGTAGTCTATACCTTTGTATTTATGCTGCTGAGTAAAAATATAACCCAGGCTAGATATTCTCTGTTTTGCATGTTGCATGCTTTGTTGCATGACATTGCAAGAATACTTTATTCTGTACTGTTTCTAGAACTGCAGTTCCGTGTTACCCTGGGCTTTTCTATAGGTACGCCACAATGTCTCTCACCTGTAGTCACCATTTGAAGTTAGCTGGCTAAGACAGCATGTACATTTTACTAATAATGCTGTTTCCCCTTCTTCAGTGCACTGAGAGGGGACAAGCTGCTATTCCCTTAATTTGTCAGAATTCCTGTTGCTAATATACTTACATTACAGAATCCTTCATAATATCACCAGAAGGGACATGCAGGCATGCACAGTGCAGCGAATCCTTGCAGCCATACTAATGAGCAGTTCTGATTAGTGCCACTCTATGATGGAAATCCGTCCAGTAGTAACTAAGAGTACTTAAAGACTAGCATGTTTGAATAGGTTGATGGGGATTTTTAACATTTTATTTGATAATGGGATGCAGAAGGATAATTAAGCAAAAATATCTTACATGATAAGTGATTGAGAGGCCAGCCTGTGACTAAAACATAAAACTTTTACTAAACTCAAATGAGTGTGTTTGTTTAGTTATCTGAAATATTTCATTCATAAATTTGTGTATTTAAACCAATATGACAGCACAGCAAGTAGTAATTACAGCTAATTAGCTGCCTACAAATATGAAGCAATTTATGTCTCCCACCAATCCCTTGCTGGGGCCAGTAGTATTGGATTTTACAGTGATTTTCTTGGCTTTGTATGTATGAATGCTATACAGAATTACTTCTTCTTTGCAGTTTCAGACCCACCATTAAATCACAGGCCCAGGAGATGCCAAAGCTATGTTTCTGTCAGTTCTTACATTAAATAATAAATTGATGTGTTTTTGCAAAGTTTGTCTGGAGTCACAAAAATGTAAAATGTTGCTTTGTAAACTAAAATGAATGCACAGGATGATGGCTGTGCTAAAACAAAGATGCTAAGGTTATAATTTCAGTTCTTAGGCATTGAAAAATGACCCTGCTTATGAAAATCCCATTTGCTCACCTGAGACCCACACAGTATGAAAAGGTACAATGTCATTTCATTGATAAGCAGGGAAGAGGGACTTGCTTTTATCTGTGTTCTTCCAGAGAGTGCTCTTATCTGCTCTCTGTCCTACACTGACGTCAGTAGAACCTCAATGTTTGCATGAATGTTAATGATTAGTTTTAAACATACAGCATAAGTGAATGAAACTGACTAAAATTTATATATGTTGTCTTTGAATAAACCTCAAAGCTCAATAAAGTCATACGCTAGCATATAGTAGCATGGTGCAACATAAAGTCATCACTGCCATGATGTTTCTGAAGGCTAATTCTAAAGGTACAGTGTCTGGGATCATCTCATACACAGCTAAATCATACTTACCCCATATTTTTGTTCCATATGATTACTTCATGGATACTAGATTATTCACATTTTACTGACTGCTCAGCATTTAGACAAAAAACACTGAAATGAGAATTCATGTTTTATAAAAGAGTAGAGTTCATAAATCATGTGTTATAATAAGTAGTTTAGCATTAGCCATGAATGAGAGCTTGGGGGAACTATGGAGTGTAGAAATATTTGCTGTAGAGAGTGCACTGGCTGTTTATGTAGTCTACCATGGGGTAAAGCTGATACCATTTGGGTATAAATTATATATATATACACAAAGTCCTTTATTTATTATTGGGCATTTCCAGTAGCCTACAGAAAAAAAATGTGAATATCCTTTGAGTCAGCAAGCCTGGGTATGACAAATACTAATTTAAAGGCTTGAGGCTAACATAGCTCCTCCAGTCCATCCAGTATATAGAAGTTCATTCAGGAGCTAGTTTCTCATGAGATTAGTAGCAGGCAGGTAGGGAATGAACAAATACCCAGACCATTCATAGACCAGCATGAGCAAGAAGCTAGATTAATATTTCATTGATGTGAAGCTGAGATGCCTGTAGTCTCTCAGCACTTGATTTCAGTGTAACCCCCCATTTAGAAAGAACTTTCAGTGTAGACCTTAAAGTCAAAGCTGTTTATATGCACTGTAAAAATGAAGTTAAATTCTCACGCATACAGCTATTCTAAATAAGGCTCATATGTACCATAAACATGTAAGCCACATTTGCTCCTACAATGACCAGCCAAATAACTGTGCAAGTGGAACAATGCTTTCTGAACTCTTTTTACATAAAAAATATATGTTTTATTAGTAAAAATGTAATGTAACATGAGACTACTGCTCACCTTAACCCAACTTTTAATACAAATTGGGTTATGCAAATTATGAATAAGCAACTATGGAATTCCATTCAATAAAAACAAAAACAAAATTACAAGATACACAAGTCCTTGTACTTTCTGGGAAAATAATATTTGCTTTGTGGACAGAATATATTCTGACCATAATGCTTACTACTAGGAATCTTGTCATTTACTTTTAATGTTTTAATCTGTATTTTAAACTCTACTTAAGTACATGATGTCTAACATGAGGTTTGTAAAAGACAAAACTGGTTAACTAGGGTTGAATTGGTCAAATTCATAAATTTGATTTAATAAATCAGCCAAAATTAGCATAATCTGTAGCTCTGCAGTAGAGAGGCAGACTGCCATTTCCTTCATTCTGTTTCTATCCTATTTCAGTGAAATTGTAGTTTTTATAGTGCCAGATGAACAACCACATTTGAATGCTTTTTGGCATAAATTGATGAAGAGCATATAAGAACAGACATGCTCTTCACCTGTTGTGGGGAGAGAAATGCATTTAATCTGTAACTGTAGACTTGTTTTATCCAAAAAATGTCTTCACAGTATAGAGTATAGAATTTAGCAAAAGATTCACAGTACAGCTGCAGCTGACAACTATTAAAAACTATAGAGAATAAAATGCAAGTCTTACAATGCCAAGCACTAATCTTTTTTTACTTTTGTGTTGCGTTTGACCCACTGGTCACTTTGCCCTTAGTTCTTGAATTAAAACAGCTGTCCTGAAATTGGGCAGGAATGGCTGAAATCTGGTAATTAAATGTGAAGGGTGTAACCAGTTGAGACAATTGCTGACCTCTTTTGCATTACACTGTACTGCTGTGAAGTGATCTGAATAGAAATACACCTGATACCTCTTGCAATTACATTTTGCAAAGATATAAATGTCTTGCTTAAATGTGAATTATATTTCAAGCATAAACCTATGAAATGAAAATAACAGTCAGTACCTATACATACTATGCCTATACACAGTTCTGTTTCATCTGTTTATGTATTTGTGTGTTGCTTGCCTGCAACTTGCACCTCCATTTTTCCATTTTTTGGAGACAAGTAAAATGAAAAAACATCATGAGGGATTACCTTAAAGTAGAAATGTGGCTAGCTAGCTAGCACTAGCACCTTTTGCAGTCTTATTCAAAGTTTCAATTTTTCCTTTCATTGTTATGCTGATGACACACAGATCACATTGTGTAGATGGTAGATGGGTGAATCTTAGATTGGTGAATCTTATCAATTGACACCTATTACAAACTGGATATCTCAAAATGTTCTTCAATTGAACGAAGATAAAACAGAGGTCCTACTTGTGGGCTTGGAGGACATGACCAAAAAGGGTGTAGTTAGCTGTTGATTGCTTTGGGTTAAAGGATAAGTTCCTTGTGAGAAATCTCAATGTGACCTTTGACTCCTATCTTAGTTTTTTCGATATACATCAAGATGCTTCTTCAGTCCTGTTTTTTTTTCTCAACTTAGAAACATTAGAAAAGGTAGAACATTTCTGCCTTTTATAGAAGTATTTGCATTCTTTTATCTCAACTCATTTGGACTACTGTATAGACAAGCTGCTATGACAGCTTGACAACTGAGGCTGCTGGTAAAATTGAACAAAAGTGAGGATTTCCTTTAGTGTCATAACAATTACATGAAAAACTGCTGTGTAACATATGTTATTGAAGTTTTTGACAATGACAGTTTTCCCCCCTGGAGTTAAAAAGTTCAGAAATGTTCTGTGAATAAGGAAATGTTGGTATAACGTAAGATATGGAAATAATTTGACACAAACAGAAATATGTGTTAATCACTGTAATTTTAATGTTCAATTTTTAATGCTGTATGTCAAGAACAATGATAACTCTGTGCAGTACCTTTCAAGTTAACCAAATAAATAAATAAATGTTTGCTGAGCAAAGTGAGGAATGTCGAATTTGAGCATGTTCTGAATCTTTCCAAGTCATGGGCAAAGATTTGCTGGAAATTAATAACCAACATTTAATAACCAACATTTTACCAATCACTCATCAGTAGTGAATAATAAAAAGAAAACTGCAAGTCACGACTTGATAACGACACCTAAGCAATGTGAATTAAACTGCTATTTCCATAAACATATTAGCTAGGTAACTAGTTATCATTTAGCTAGCTTAGACAGTGGTAGTGAAAAAGTTAAGCTAGCTTCTTAGTCTACGTCTGATTGAGATAGCTAGTGAGCTAACATAAATTCATGACTCGAAACTAAAAATGACATTTCAACAAACTTCGTTCTAATATTGTCATTTTATACATTTTTTATAACACAGCTTTTTAAAGCTAAATAAAGATTTGTAAACATGAACAAAAATGAATTGTGGTTAGATTAGTGGATCGGTTTAGAATAGAGGTTTAAACTGTTATAAAGGTCAGGTCACTTTTTTAAACAAAAACAACACTGAAAATTATTTGGCCCATAATATATAGAAAAGACATAGTTGGAAAAGAGTGGTCTTGATGTGTTACTAAAACGTTTAGATACTTTCTAGACTCCTAATAACAATGAGACTCAATATATTTCCTTCAGGCATGTATATCAGTGCATATTTTGAATAATTCACTTGGCAAAATTACCAGGTTTCAGGCAATAAAATGTAATAAAGGGGAAAGAGATCATTAAATATGCATTGAGCATGCTTTGGGAGAATGTGTATTATTCTGCAGAAGTCTCCCCTCTGCATGCATATCTCTAACATCTCTGAGAGAGTTCCATTTCATTCTGAAGCCCCATGGGAGAGCCTTAATCTGTGCTTTACTCTTGACATAAATGCATTATGAAGACTTTCAAATGGGACTGCACATTTAGCACACACAGAATCTTCACTACTGTCTAGGCAGCTTTTGAATAGTAGTGGATAATCAACTCTGGATGTCTTCTTTGTCACCTCTGCCACAGTTTTGGAATACTAAGATACACTGCATTTTTTATTGTGGTTTAATTTCAGGGTTTGATCATGCTCTTAAATCTGGGTTTACTGTGCTTATGCATGAAGATTCTCTTAAATATGTTGTATCACTGCTCATCATGTAAGATGAACATTTCTTCCATGGGATGAGCATGTTAAAAGCTATTGGACACTAGAATTAGAGTTTTGAATACCTCCAACTCTAACCATTCACACACTGATTTACTTTGGTTTGGTTCTTTCATCTTTCCTGACCATGATCAGCTCCTTCCTTATGTAGTGCCACCAACCATAGCTGTTGCTTAACCCCATTACAGGTATGTACACACACATGCAAGTATGCTCATACACATACATATTAATTAATTTTATCATATAAACAGCATCTTAAAATGGAAGCTCACCCAAATCATGTCTGATAGCTGTTAGATGTTGTATAGATGTGTTAAACATTTCTTGATCAAACATCTCTATACTGTTTCAATTTTTTTTTAAATTCACAACCAATGTATTTTTCGTAGTTACTGTTGCTAGTTGGCTCACTCTGAAAATTTTCCCTATTGAAATTTCCCCTATTGAAATATCAGCATCTACCTCAAATTAATATAATTGGCTTCACCAAACATATTTCTATGAATGCTGTTTGCTTATAAACATAACAAATAATACTTGCTATGTAGTCATTCACTGAAGTGCCAAGGCAGAAAAAAAATCACCTTTGGGCCTTATATAATACTTATTCTGAACAATAGTTTTGTCAAAGTAATTATAAGAAACATTTCAATAAATACTTAGAAGTGGTTAAAAGTTAAATAAGGTGAACTTCCTCTTTAAGAAAAAGGCCCACAGCATTCTGGAGGACAAAACATTCCTCTTTGCTCCAGTTTGAAATGCTCCCTCTGGAACATCACTTGTAACTTATCATGTGCATGACATATAGGCATAGAATCTTGTTTGTGCCTGGGGCCATTCACCTAGTCAGTGGTTACATAAAATATAGTTTGTATTTTGTTGAAAGAGCATTTTAAAAAATTTAACAAAGGACATTGCTCTCTGGCTAGCAGAGTCATTAATTTATAATAAGCTGATTTAAAAAAATGATGTTGTCTGCTTATATGTCCATGAAAAAGTCTGTTGTTTGAAATATTTGGTTTTGCTCTGGAGCACTAAACAAATTGCTTATGGCAGATATATAAAGTTGCATCATTTTACAGCACATAACATCTACAGTATATGTACTGCAAGTCCTGTAGTATAATAATAATAATAATAATAATAATAATAATAATACTTTTCCATGCGCCTTTCAAGAAACTAAAGGACACATTAAAGCACACAAATAGCGGGAGTGGGAGGTATAGAGCAGACTAGATAGCATGTAACACACAAAAAAGACTAACAATAGACCAACGGGGGTGATGAGAAGACCTGCAGAAGAGGAGTACAAGGATTGGGTGTAGTGAGGAGGATAAGAGAGGAGGCCAGAAAGTTAGGAGGGGGCCAAAGCATGGAGTGTCTTGAAGGATAAGAGGAGTCTTATAATCTATACAAGTCTATACAAGCCTTTATGGGGAGCCAGTAAAACATTTTGAAAACAGGTGTGATATAATTACTGAAACTGGAGAGTAGGGGAGAGGGTGATGATATGAGCCAATTAATTTTGAATTAACTGGAGTTTTCTGAGTAGGGCATTCCAGAAATGATGGAGTTGTAGTAGTCTAGCTGGGAAGTATCCAGAGCATGAGCAAGTTTCTTAGCACTGGGCAGGGTGAGTGAGGGCTGAAGTCTGGAGATGTTGTATAGATGATAATAGGCAGCACATGTGGAGCATTTGATATGAAACTCAGATGAAATGGAGTAAAAAATGATATGGAGACTAGTTACAGTGAAGGAGGAAGGCACTGATGTTAGATATGGTAATATTAGGGGTAGAGAGTTTGGCAAGTGTGGATTTAGGACCTATGAGGAAAATACAATTTTTATTTCACTTAAGTTTGAGAGAGTTGTGGGTCATCCACTTTCAATATCCATTAGGCATGAAAAGAGGTTGGAGGGAAGTTCTGATAGAGAGGGATTACAGTAATTGAGATACAGAATTCAGTATCTTCAGCATAGCAGAGAAAGTTGCAGTTGTGGTGTCTAATGAAACACCCAAGAGGAAGGAGGTAGATGAAAAGCAGAAGATTGCCAAGAACTGACCCATAGGGGATACCAAGAGTGAAAGGAGAAAGGCAAGCCCATTGACTTTTAAGGCAACTAAATTACTGTCTGTTAGAAAGTTGATGTTAACCAGTGGAATACAGTCTTTCTGGAAGTGAATGGGAAATTGTATCAAATACTGAACTGAGATCAAGGAGAATAAAATTGTGAGAAGAACAAAATCAGGACTACAGAGCAGATCATTGATGATTTTAACCAGGACAGTTTCAGTGCTATGGAAAGAGCAAACAGATTGCAAAAGACTGAGGAGATAATTAGTGTCAAGAGAGTCAGGGTTGAAGTTGAACATTGAACATGTCCTAGATTTCTGGGTATAAAAGGGATGTTGGAAATAGGACAAAAGTTACTTAAGTGGGCAGGATCCAAACAAGATTTCTTAAGGATGGGTCTAAAAGCAGCCAAGTTGAGAGGGTGGAACAGATCCAGTGGCTAAAGATAAGTTAACAATATTGGTGATCAGTGGAGAGAGGGCTGGCAGGCAAGCTTTAACTAGAGCACGGGGAAGTGGATCAAGTAGGTAGGAAGAGGATTTTGTCTTAGCGATAATGACAGTTATGCATTACTCATTAACAGGATAAAAGTCTGACAGAGAAGTAGAGTATTTATAGGGTTTCTTAAATGACAATAAAGGCAGTGCAGCTGCAGAATGAAGCTAGTGTTGAATATTGTCCATTTTAAAATGAAAAGATGCCAAGGAAAGAAAGGCAGAGTTCAGAGGTGGTGGTTAGTGGGAAAGGGTCGGTTTATGTAGAATTTTATTGAAAATAACATTTTGTTATTTATTATTTATTTATTTAGAATTTATTCATTTTGAATAATAAACAGTTCTGACAATAAACAAATGTTACTTATAAGGAATGTTCCTTATTAGAAAGATGGTGTACAGGGAGACTAATTCAGTTAACAAGATGCTTTTAAGCATTGCCCTTTTAGATTTCATGATTCTAAATTAAGAGGTATACCAAAGTGCACTGTGGGTGGAAGAGATCAAGCAAGTCCTGAGGGGTGCTGTAGTGTGTAGAACAGCCATTTCAGATGACCAAAAAAAGTCAACAGGCAAACTGTTGGTCTGCTAGGTTAACAGAAACCAAGTTAGTTAACCTACACAGGCTATCCCTAGCTTGACCCCATAGCAAGCATTGCTATAAAAGAAACACAACCAAGCAGGATATCCAGCACACCAAACTAAAGTATTGTAACACATAGCCAGAAGCCCTGGGCAGCCAGTATGTCGATAATATAATTTTTCATTTATTAATGTGGAGGTGTCTCTTCCACTTTACCATTTATTACCATTCTTAGCCGCAAAAATGTAAAATGGTTCTGCAATGCGTATGAAATGTGCTCTGAATTTATGAAGTGTATAACTGTAACAGCCTGCCCATTCTTACTGTCATTCCCAGGTTGTCTCATGAACTTCTGTTTCCTGAACATATTACATCTGTGTATCTGTTGATTATAACCCAATGACATAATTTCCTATTATGTGGTTATGTGGCAGGCAACTCTCTGGTCTAAATTCTTACTGCAAACAATGCTTGTCAATTTGATCTTTTCCTTACCAAGGGTTTCTGTGATAACCCTTCTTTTCTCCTATGGCCGACCTCATGTTTTATATTAAATTAACTGTCATTAAGAACACAGAGATTGTCTTATTAGCTCTTCATTTAATTCACAGATTTTAAAGGTCTAGACAGTCCAATTCCAGCTCAACCCTTACAGCACATTACTCCAGTGAAACAACACAGCTTGACCTTGGTTGAAATTAGATCACTGGTTAAGTCCTGGGCAATGCTGCAGGTCTACAAGCTCCCTGACCAGGGTATTAAGTAGGTTATCTGTGCCAAATGCCCATACTACACCGAGCTTCATGTGTGAAACTAGATGTGATGTGATTCAGTGTTAATCTCTTAGAGGCTACAACGACATAGATCTTAGTTTTATATCTCAGGGCTTGATTTGCATTTTAATGGCTTGTGTCCGGACTGCGGCATCCCTCCAGCTATTCTGTTATGGCTACAGCTCACCAATTAATTATGCAGGATGGTTACACATCACCAAGGTGGGAGGGGCTCTTGTGCATTATTAGAAGAGATGTTATTGGATTGTATATCATTAATTGCATTCACAGTGCAAATTTACCAAACAGAAAACTATACCTACTTTATTTAGAGTGAGTGAGCATATGTAAAATAATTAAATCTTTTCTTTCACATTTCTTTCATGCTGCTCTATAGCTAAGGCTATTAACATGACAAAAAGCATGAGCTACACAGGGCATGCTTATTATGCCTTCTATTACACAAAGCTTGATTTCCTGTGGAGGTTTAAAGTGTCCTTTAATTTGTTAATACACTGTTTACTTATTCAGCAGTACAGATTATCAGAGTTAGATATTCAATCAGCATTAATGTGGATCAATTGAGCAAGTGAGAGCTGACTGAAATCTCAGCACTTTACTTAGTGGGTCCAGCACCAATCTGGATAAATCTATTCTCTTATGACCTACATGAGACATATCAGACTAAATTTAATTTGACAGGTCCTAAAAGCTAACTCCCTGTATTCTCTTGTGCTATATTCATAAATTAACTAGATTTCAATATGTGATTATGTGTTATAGACTCATATATCAGGGAAATTTAGAGTTATGGTTCAGGAAGACTCACTTAGCACACCTGATATGGGACTGAGCCCATGGATCAAAGTGAAGGATTATATTTAAGGAAAGGTCACCCTGTTTACAAATAATTCTTCTTGGTTGTTGCATGTAAAAAGCAAAATTACTATGCGAATTGCGGAGGGATGGGACAAGTGGACTGGGGCCTGTGGTCTGGGCCGGCCCTTAGAGTTTGTCAGGAATGGAAGAAGCGGCATCTGTTGGGGGCCACTGAAGGCAGCCGTGGCAGGCTTCGCTTTGTCCCAAGTGTAGAGATTGCTTTTTATCACCATGGAGGTGCAGGAGCAGCAGTGCAGCACCACGGCGTTCAGTATGCAACTCAGCCATCACACAGGAGCCTGCAGAGGCTTCCAGAGAAACACGAGCAGCACGGTCACGCTTGGCTGCCGTTGCCGTATCCCTTTCGCTTTTCTCTATCTTCCCATCTCCCCAGACTGAGGAAGATACAGAACAGCAGTGGAAAAGGGACAGCAGTCTTTTATCTGCGATGAACATACCAACACATTCCATGCTCATAGTGTATGTCTGTTTTCTAGGTGTCTTTAGCTGACCTCCTTGATCTCGACCCACTGCAAGAGCAAAACATTTTTTGTCATTCTCAATACCCTAGCATTCTTAACTCTGGTTTCAAAGAATCTGCCTTAAATGAAGGGGAATCCTAATTGCTTTCATATGGTGTCTAATAAATGCAAAGTAAAACACTGCATTTCAGAGGTACACTTTACTTGTCTCTCTGGGACGAATCAGACTTGATGATGAAGTCAGATAAAACAGGAGCCAATCTTATTTTTCATTGGTATGTTCCTTATTTCTATTTAACTTCTATTTTGTAATCACAGGCAAGGGACACTGGCTCTTCCAGTCAATGTTTACACTGGCTTCAGTTCCCTTTTTAGGTGTAGGATGCAGCTTTTGCCTTAGCAGTTAACACTGCGCCACTTCAGTGTAAACACCTTGCTGGCTGCTCATGGACATTTGATAAGTTGCATCCGGATGTGCTTTCTGACATTACATTGTTTTGTTAACAGTTGGCCGCTGATGAATGGAGAGGCTAAAAAAGCTCAAAATATGATAAAAGCACCATAAGCAACGCATACATCTTTTAAACTTATGATTTTCACTGTGGTCATAAAAGCTTGCACACGATATGCTTTTGGTTCTTCCAAAGGGATGAAATTGGTCTATCAACTTTGCTGAGAGGAGGCAGTAGATGTGAGCTTCTTTGCAAAGCTAAATATCTAAACCTGACCTTCAGGCGCCCCCAACCTGTAAATCCCCTTTCCTGTGCTTTCTACACTGGCTCAAAGCTAGTGCTCTGAGATGCAGACATACAACTTTCCAAAGGGGCCCGATGGCTTTACATGCTCTAGTTCACAGCTATTAAACCTCTGCTTTGGTTTTTGATTCGATATTGCAGTTCAGGAGTGACTCCTTGCTTGTATGTTCATTGTTTGTATCACAGCCCACGCTCCTGGCCAAATCCTCTTTAACACAGCAGGACCGCGATGGCAGAGTCACAGAGCATAAGTCACACGATAAATTAAGTTTGTGTATCTCTGCTGTTTTTTTTTTTTGGGGGGGGGGGGGGGGGGGGGGTCCACCAATGATTTGTGCCATGTAGCGTAGACAGTGTTGAGCATGGTGGGTTGCCATGTTGTGGAATAAAGCATGAACAATGGAGGAGGACTACTGAGGCGTATGAAAGCAGAACATTTTTCTGTCAGATCTTTGCCATTTATCCCCTTTTCCCAGACAGCCGCACCACTTGCAAGAACAAAGCTTGTTCGCTGTCGTATTGCTACTGTTGTCTGAAACAAAGTGCTTCTGCGTTAGCAAATTACAGCATAGAACAAAATGACATATTATGTCAAAATAAGGAGTCAGTGAGACTGGTGTATTTTTCTAAGACATTTTAGTGCTGTGCTCCCAGCACAGGTAGTACCCAGTGAGAAGAAATTCAGACTATACAGTGCGTAATGCTCGTCTGAAGGGATGGAGAAGGGCATTGTGGAGTCTCACTGCTTTTGCTTATGATGGACTACATTGGTCATCCGACTTGAATGGAAGTCTTGTGCCTTTTCGCACTAAATGCACAACCATTTTGATGCAAACGGTATGTGTCAAGGAGGCACCAAGCCAGAAATTGAAAGATAAAGAAACAATAATTACAGTGACCTGGAATTTTAAGGTGGTATGGGGCAGATAACATTTGCAATTTCTTCAGTATTTTTCCTATCCACTGGCTTTAAAGATTCATCCATCACCGATCACTCTCCCCTCAATATGCACAGTTTCTTTACAGATAGAGAATCATCTAATCTCTCCTCCCAGGAGTAGAGGAAAATGTAATGATGTTTAATTGAATTCGATTTGCCTGCTTTTTCTTTTTTCACACAATATAAGCTTCTACTTCTTTACACAACAAATGCATCCACAAGATAAATGAAACAATCTAAATGTTTATAAATGGAGTCCATTTGAATATGGAAAATATGTAATAAGATGCTGTCTAATAAGACATATGCTGGTGGCTCATACCCTGATTCATTTATCCTGACTTCACCACCACAGTGTGAAATAATTTGTTTTTTGCTTTTACTCACACCGACACACTCCTACATAGCCTACATGTGGACAATGACTTTTTTGTTTGTTTGTTTTGAAAAAAAAAGCAGCTTGATACCCCCATCGTGTATTGATTTAATCGTGCATTGCACTCGCTCGACAGAGCCTCTAGCCTATCACCTCACACGACATTGTTTCTCCATTCTTCTGGTGTTTGCCCTTGAGTCATAAATGAGCTCTGCAGTCTGTGTGTCAGTGCATGGTTACCGACACTCTCTCCAGCTGTTGTCAGTGCAGTTGCTTAACTGTTTTGCAGCCAATAGAAACCCAGTATCCTGCCTGCAGAGCAATGTAAAAGTCACTGTAAAAACCTAATAAAAACCTAATAAATTACAATAGCACATTCACCTATAAAATCTAAGTAACTTAATGACAATAGATGCAGCTTGGTGGCTAATGAGCTCTACCATCACTCGTTCATCTAGAACTTGGGTGACCCTGGGCTTGTTCTGTACATATGAGAAACTTAAGGAGGGGATGACCAGGAGCCATCTGTAAGGCAATTTTTCTGGGCCACGTAGAGGCGTAAAGCAGAGCAGAGCAGAGCCCACTAAAGAGGTTTATGGGAAATGGAGTGAGAGACATTGGGGATATACAGTTTAACACTCAGCAAAATGTAATTTTGCATTTCCTATACAGATTCCTGTCAGTACTGCCTGACCCCATGTCAACTTAGACTTCTAACAGCATGGGTTGGCTTCTAAACTATTTGCAAAGCCTGCCATTTGATATGAAAGCTTAGGCAAACAATATTGTTGACATAGATCTTCCTCTGTTTGAGGGTGTAAGTGACCATAAAACTGCATACTGTAGACATTTCACATAGTCCTAGCTAACCCAAGAGCTCTGTTGTGTTTGATGTTGATGTGATCTAAATGTGTGCATAAAGGAAGGAATTCCTCTGTGACTTACCTTCACTGATGCTCCAACGAATTTACCTCAAATTTTGGTTTGTCTACATACCCGTTATCTCAGCATCAGAGCAGAGACACATACGTTCACATGTGCGCGCACACACACACACACACACACACACACACACACACACACACGTGCGCACATACACTCATAGAATTTTCAAGATGACATTTGATGGTGAATGATAATTACTGAATGGTGGTTAAGAAAAACCTAAATCTAATTGTCTTCCATCTTGAAATAGCTGCCAATTTCAAGTGCAACTTATAGCTATGTCCAGGGCAAACAGAAAGGGAAAATAATTCCAGGACAAACATATTTACACAGAAAAAATAATTAAAAAGCAAGATGAGTGTAGTTACAGCTCACTGAATTTAACGAGTGTTTATTCCATCTAATGGAATTGAGTATGTGAAACGAATGCTGAACATTTTTGTAAATAAACAAACCACATATATGTCTATAACTAGACTGTCAGAAAATTATTTAAATGTTAGAAAGACAACCACAATGGCATTAACCTTTTTCAAGATATCAATGCTCTAAGACTTTTAAACATTCTAGTAGATACCATTAACTTGCACATTAATATGTCTGTACACCACCTAGACATAAATTAACAGCAGGCCAGGCCTTAAGCATTTAATTTCAGGCAGTGAATTCGTCAATAACCCTATTTTTTCAGAGGTTATTTGTGGCATGCATATACAAACTTGCACTTGAGAACCTTTTTAATTTCACACGCCATTTCCGATCAAGGATGGCATAAATTCCTGGATCTGTGTCCAATGTGCTTTCTGAATACTTGCAAATGTCCAACTCTGTCTGGCTGTATTCTTTTACCTGCCTACTCAGTAGCATAAATACCAGGGCAATACAAACTGAATTTTAACCGGACAGTCAAAAACTAGAGAATTAGAGCCATTGAGCTACATTCACTATCAGCATAGAGGTCAGTGCTTTAACATATATCCATGGGTCCATAATTGTGCTCTCTCATTCTTTTTCATTGTCTTGCCAACTGTGTAATTTACACAGTATCTGTGAGTGCTCTAATTTATTACAAATGCGAATCGTCCTTCAAGAACAGAGGTGACAGAGTCTTCTCATAGTAATAAGGAATTAAATATTATTAGGATAAAAATGACACCCAAGTCTCCCTGCTCCATTATTCTCCACTGTACTGAACATAATAGTGATCAGCATAATCATACAAATTTTATAGCACATATTTAACTGTACCTGGATAGCCATGACAACAGCAAAAACAATCCAATATGAATATGCTTTTGGCTACATTGTTAATAACTTAACAAAGCCATCAATTTTTATTAAACTATGCTTTACAAAAAATATAAAAGCAATTGTTGCAAATCAACAGTGTTCATGTTTACGTGGTAATCCTGAAGAAATCAGTGACCTCTATATACTCATTGTTCTAGAATTATGTATGTATATTTATATATAAATGAATATGTAATTAATTATATAAAACATTTATATATATATATATATATATATATATATATATATATATATATATATATATATATATATATATATATATATATATATATACAATTCTAGAACAGCGAGTAGAGGTCACTGATTTCTTCAAGATTATTGCTTAAACATTGAGACTATTTTGACTTTTGACTTTGACAACAATTGCTTTTAGATTTTTTTTTAAATATAAGTGTTTTTCCAGCTCCTATTTCACACTTTGTTGACAGCATATGGATTGAATAAAGACTTAGTCTCCCAGTTCTCATTAATCCTATCTTAAGATAACTGGGTATTTATTTATTTGGCATGGGAGAGCAGGCTCATCAGTATCTAATCTAAAGTGAAACGGAGATCAGTGACACAAGCTAGTGGGTATAATCAGAACATTAGCGAGCTGCAAGTTGGGATCTCTGGTGCTCAGAGTCATCAGTCAGAGAGCCCCAGAGGAGCGACAGTGATGTATGCTTCTGTTATCCTTCCCCATCTTTCCTGGCCTTTTAGTCAGCAAGAGGTGGACTCAAATAACAAATCTGTTTGTGTTAAAAAAAGCTACAGGTGCCTGTTATCTTATGATTGAAATGATCTCCAAATTAGACTAATAGTGAACATGTTTCCCAGGCAACAACTTTTAAGCCTGTCTATTTACTATATTCTATTTTTCAGTGATAATTTTAAATGAAGAGCATGTTAAATAAGATCAAATTCATTTATCACAATTATTAAGTATGTCATGTTGCAGTTGCTTTTTCCTAAACTGTATTCTTTTGTGTCCAATTATTTGCTAATCACCACTCATCTTGCCTCCTTAATGCATAGCAGCTGCTCCACTGGAGTGTCCAATAGTTAAGTCTATCTCACAAAGTGTAATCTTTTAATCATGTTATTTGTCCAAAGAACAGTAAAGTACGTAGCATTACTAATCCTTTAGGCTTAAGCTTTCTTTTCAGAGCCTCACTCTGACAGGATGATCCAATGTGACCATCACGTGCAAAAGCAATGGGATGTAATAAGATGGCATGCGGCCACGTTTGGTGAAGACCGAGCTGTCAAGACCGGCAGGCTGAGGGGATGGGAAATGATATGTTTGTGAACACTTCACCACACAATTCACTTCCGTTTCCTCACCATCTTCTTCTTGTTCATCTTCTTCTGCTGCCATGGCTCCAGGACTACCAAGGATCCTGTGATGATTAATTTCTCCTCTCAAAAGTGCAAACTCCTAACATCTACAAGGGAACAGTCCTCAGATGGCATCAATCAATCTTGAAGTTATCCAGATTAAAAAAAAGTTTAAATGTTTCCAATACTCTCTTCACTTTTTGTAATATCAAGGCTGCTCAGCTCTTCCTATCTGTGAAACTGGTGATTATGTAGGCATTAAATATTTAGCATGGGAATGCACTATGGAAAAGATGCACAGTTTATGTCAGCATCATCTTTCATCTTTTGATTCCCTGCTTTGTTGTGACATCAGCACATAAGCTGTCGGTGATATGATAGCTATTTGGAGTCAATATACAATATGATGCAAGCAACATCCAACTGGGCAATATCTTTTACTTTGAGAAAGTGACAGTAGTACAGTTACTTTATGATAAGATATCTTACATTTTAACATTTACCTCATTCAAATCATTAACCATTAAGCATAATGCTGTAATGTAGCCACATTAAATAATTCATGAACATAAAGCAGGTAAATTGGAATAGAGCGAATAGAGTTGGTGCAACAGGATCTGAGTTTCAGCTTCATTTCAATGCAACACCACTTCTTAAGAGGTTTGAGTCTTTGTTAGTAATGAAGTTTTCATAAGCATGGGTTCTCATTTTCCTGGTAATTGTAAAGAAGTCACAAGGAAGGCTTTAGAATAAAATACTTCTAAGGTTATTCTTCTTGACAAAAATCTAATAATTACTTTGAGTTGTAGTTTATGCTGTGGCAATTAATTGTGCGGTCATGTGGACAATAACTGTTTTGGTTAAAAGACAACAGTTAAGATAGGTTAGTAGACTATAAAAAGAATTCTATTATTTCCTAAGGCTTAAAGAACATATGAATATGACTATATGGACAGTTTCTTCTAATTGCTCATTTAGTTACATAAAACAACAAAATAGAGAAAACAGGGAACATCAGTGGTAACTTTTCAGCTAACTCTAGATTGTATCTGGGAAATAACTTCCCTCATTCTCTTGTCAGCCTGTCATTGCTTCCAGGCCGCACAGCTTGATTCAAAAGCAGGGTCCTCCTTTTCCACTTCAATTTAGTTTCATCACTAACAGGCTCATTCTCACAATACTGCTGCTGTAAATTTCCATCTTCAATCTCCTCCATTTGCCAGTATATGGAAATAAGGAGCACATGGAACATTAAGTGTTGCTGTGCTCAGCTGAACGGCCATTCTCCCAACATGCAGGCCAGTGGGAGAACTGCGTAATCATTCCCTCCCCGAAGATGACTCTCGCAGCATGCCACAGTTATTACACCTCACCCACCTTGCCTGCATGCCTCCTTTTATTCATCCGAGGTCACTACAAAACTCTGCGGTTTAATGTCATGACTTATGCCTTGCAGAGATGGGTTGTTACAGAACACCTTATGTTATTGCAGTAGCTGTGAATGGGAAGACCTCAGCAGTGGCTGGCACAGTGGGGTTTGTGCAGTGAGAGGAATATCTGAAGAGAGGAGCATTGCTCACAAGCAATTAAGCTGCTTTCAGCATACCTTCAGCACAGCCTACCTTAATATGGCCCTTCTCCCCAGACAGCACTCTGGTGGCATTAAGGTTTTTGTCTAGGATAAGCAGAGATAAGCTATCAGAGGCATTCTGTTTTTCATCCAAACTTGGCCATAAAACTGAATTAGGTGTCCATTTTCAAGTCACTGAACTATAATTGGATGTCTACAAAATATAGTTTATAAAGCAGCATCTGTCTCTGTGTACATTTAACAGTCCTGATGATATACAAAGAAACTCTAGTTCTGATTTTTAGCAAATAACCTGTTGTTCAGAGTTGCAAACTATAAATGAGACAGCTAAGTCTTTGGAATAATATAAAACAATATAAAATTAATAACAACCAATAAATATTGTTATAGAGATTTCTTGAATTTGCTGTGGCATAGATTTCAGAATAATCTGATGATGTAATAGTAAAGCACATAAATCAGTCAAAAACAATAAAGGATTACTTAATTTTTTTTTTTTTTATAATTAATTGCACTATGATGATCAAGGTCATCATAAAGTGAATCAATTTACTAATTAACATCAAAATCCCACAGCACTCTCTGATCCAATAAAGCCCAAAGCTAATTTCAAACCATTTCAAAGTCTGTCCAAACTGAATTAATTACTCGAGCTTTGGGGCCCTATCTTTGTGGCTGCACAAAGAGTGCAACACATTTCCATTTTCATTACCTTGGAATGTATGATTTGCTAATTTGGTGTCCTACACACCTGCATTTCACCAGGGTGGGAGGGTTGGGACAGTTACATACATTGGCACATCTCAAGGTGCCGTAATTTTCCTGAAACTGAATTGTGAGAACACCAAGAACCACATCTAAAATAGAATCAGATTGACAATTTGGCAATTCAACCAGCAATTACCAACAAAAACAACGCTGGAAATGTCAGTAAGCCACAGAATCATATCCTTGATAAACATTAGCAGAAGATGAATATTATTACTAACAGCTATAAAACTGGCATCCTTTAGGATATAGTTAGTAGTCTATATAATTGTAAACTTCACACTAAGATATAACCAGTTGCAACCTTTTCTGATATTTACAAGGATAGGGTAAGGGAGGGGTAAACTTCACACTACTAAAACTTTATGGCCTGTAGCATTTTCAGAGCCGCATGAAGTAGTATAGGAAATGTACTATTCTCACTATTCTTTTTAGTGCAGTTGTTTATATTGTATAAGACATTATAGTTGACTGAGAAGATACTAATTAATCACCACATACTAATTAATCCCTATGTTATTTATATACTATCATAGAACAGAATCACAGGAGAGCTGAGGGACTCCACGGGGACTGTGGCACAGGCAGTTTGGAGGAGCTGGCTGGGTCCCTGGCTAGCAAGGATATAGCCTGTGTTCCTCATCTTCTGTGGAAAGGCCAGGAGTACTGGGTGGGTCTGCCAAAAGCCCAGGAGGTGGACTGCCTCTGGGGCTCTCCTTTGGCAGCTGGCGATAGAAGGACCATAGTCCGGAGTAGCACGTCTGGATCCGGGGCGGACGTGCCCCTCTGCATGTCCAG
The DNA here is from genome assembly GCF_041902795.1 of Electrophorus electricus. Taxonomy (NCBI): domain Eukaryota; kingdom Metazoa; phylum Chordata; class Actinopteri; order Gymnotiformes; family Gymnotidae; genus Electrophorus; species Electrophorus electricus. Next base: position 19,853,226 of record NC_137512.1, on the reverse strand, counting down.
TAGGGCCAAGGACACGCCCCTAGCGCCTATGCTTTCAGTGGATGCTGTGTCAAGGCGCCTTTTTGCATGTATCTACAGGCGCATCTGTTTGTTGTTGTGTGCTTCCACGGTGCTTGTGGGTGCAATGTTATATGTGCAGGCTGGGTCCCTCCGAGGAGGTTGCTGACACCGCCAGCCATGGCCTTGACTTCGGAGCAGTGGACCCACCCACAAACCGTACCAGACTACCCTGGGAGAGGCATGGACTCTGCCTTTCCCCCTCGAGTGGAGAGACATCCCTTGTTGGTGGTTCCGAGCCTGCCATGTGTTGGGTGGGCACCAGGCATTGCCATGCTGTGTCTGTGTATGTGTGCATGGTGTGCTGGGGTTCACTGTCCCAGAGTTGGACGTGTCAGGAGCCATGCCCCTTGTGAGGGGGTACTGTCACAGAACGCTCCACTTGTCCCTGGTCACGTGGTACACCCTGCCACATGCAGTAGGAGTCACATCGTCTCATTTATAACCACGCCCTCCTTGGTAGCACACACCTGCACATGGTTTAATGTTATGTGTGTCCATAAGTATTTAAACCCCTTTTGGTGTGTGCATCAGTGTTGGTCATTGTTCATATTCCCTATGTTAATTTTCACATTTTTCAAGCTAGTTATATGTGTATTCATGTTCACTGTTTACATTATATGTGAGTGCCTTTGTCTTTATCGTATATTAACAAATGTCTGTCTCTGTCGAGGGAGTCTGTACGTCCTGCTCCTTGCCCTGCGGCACTTGGGCTGTTACTTATACCGGTTCATCAAATAGTGCCCACAGATGCAAATGCATTTATATGAGTAATGGATATGCTGTCATGTCCTTGCGATGCATAGCAGTGATGTGTCATGCTTATGATTAACTGAGGGAATTACATTTTCTCATTTGTGATTTGGCATAATGGAGCGCTAATTAATAAACCTGTTAAGACTGCAGTCATTAAATTCTAAATATATGTGTTCTTTCTAAGCAACCTCCAAGCCCAAATCATTAAAACAATGAACACGACACTGAAAGCCAAAAAGCTCTAAGGGTGTTCAAACATCAAAGCACTCAGTTGAGATCAGTGAATGAAGTATTATTTCTCGTGCCATTTAAAGTCCATATAGAATGGCCTTTTACTTTTAATTACCCTATTTGTATATCTTAGGCAGCAAGGCACACATGTCTTAGAAAGACCAATTCATGCCAATTACTTAATGGACTGGGACTCTGTGACCTCAATTCATTTGCATTCTTTGCTGTTGTGCACATCTAGGAAAATGTGTGTCCTGAGACATAGAAAGTTACTCACTTATGTTTTAAGGCCATTAAGTCTTAATGTTATTTTAAAATGCATATGATTAACTGCATAATCTTATAATGCATCAGATAAATGCACAAAAGCAAACAAGAAATTTAAAACAAATAATGTGCAAGTATAAAAGTGAACTGAGGCCAATCTCACATGCATAAGGATATATAGTAACTCTACATACATTGCTTAATGAAGTAGCAGAGACAGACACTATAAAGAACCCCTGGAAACTACATGCAAACTATTAAATCATTAGCATCAGCACAATAATCAAGTTAACAATGTCATACATCGATTCTGATGATATACTGTACCATATAATTCAGAAAAAGATATAGTACATTAATAGAGCTGTCATCTGAGCTATTAAATGTGATCAAAATTAAAAATAACATTTCTAAACGATTTTCTATTTATTTCTAGATGCATGTGATGACCAAACAATTATTTTGGGATAATGAAATAGTTCTACCTAACTCAACAAGACAAACTGATATTGGAATGACATAAAAAAAAAATACTGCTGCAACTTTAATGGATCTTCCATTATATGTTGATGTAGTATTGGTAATTGGTAGTATTGTAATAAGATACAACTGAATGTATCTGTTTCTTGTTGCACATCCTTGGGGATTCATCACTGAGCAGAGACACTGAATATGTGTAATGTTGGTCTGCTACAGGGGCATATTCACAAAAGAACACTGAACTTTGTTCATTTCCAGAACAGCAACCTCCTTTCATACTGGCAACAACACTGTCCCTGGCAACGCACCATCAAATGGGAGGATCTAACAGAAGTGAGTGCGACATGGATGGCACAGCAGGCGCGAGAGGCGAGGTTTCAGGGAGGTAACCTTTATTGTCTGTGACAATAAGAAGAGCCAAAAAAAAAAGGAAAAGTAAGCACAAGGAGAAGTCAGCGTTTCAGTGGCACTCAGTAATCGCGCCGTAGTCCACTAATGTGCAACACTAACGTCAGGTACCTGTGGGCTTAAATAAAAGGGGAAAACAAGGAGCAGCTGCCTTAGGTTAATAATCAGGTGATTGCGCGCGGGGCAGGTGTGTAGTGCGGTCCTGAGCAGGAGTGGGCGTGTCCTGTTGGACGACCAGCCTACCGTGACAGTGAGATTTTGGCTGGGGTTTTCTGTGTTTATTATCCCTCTGCACAAAACTACTCTTTGATTAGAGAAACAAAATTTTTAAAGTACCTAAAAACAGCAATCTTTTAAAAATGCAAAAGCTGTTTTTCTCATTATTTGTTCATCACAGTTAATTTTTACATACCAATGATACTGATATTACAAGTAAAATAACACTAGCTTTTAAGTTAACCTAATTTTTCCAGCTGATACAGAGAGCGTTATGAGGTATCTGTTTACATGGGGAAAAAAATCAACATTAGGTCTAAGAATCTGTTAAATTTAAAATATGGTTAATGTCCTGTGCTGAGGTCATTCAATCATTGTGTCAATAAAATTACTGATAATTAACTACATCAGGTAGACTTATCCTGTATGATCACCAGTTGTGTATGTGGAGGAAATTAGAAAATAAAAAAAAGATTGATGATTAACCCTGACTAGTAGATAATAGTGATGGAACTGTAATGTTTCTCGCTCCACCTATAGAAAATCTAGACTCAGGAGTTTGGAATCACCCCATCAGACTGTGAGAAAGGGCAAAAGATAACACTGAGGATGAATGTCTCATTATACTGCAACACTGTTTGTTTATGAATTCATATTACTCCATGTCTGTGATGAATACCTTAATTAACTCTATTACTCACTGTAATAATGGCAAGTGTTTGACTTCTCTCGCAGCAGGAGCTAAGTTATCCCTTTGTTACCACAATAATGTTTAAGCACCCCCACCCACCTGTTGTGTCCAAATACCCTTTCACCCCCCGCTGGGGAATACACATGGCAAGGCAAAGATTTTAATTTGGATCCCCATGCATAATCTGCTCAAGAGTCTCACCATACCTGTGGTTAATTACCCATGACTGATCACTGAAATGTAATTAACAGTCTTCTGCTCCCAGTGACAGATTTGGAATTCTAATATGGCATGCCGCTGTGTAAAGTATTTGACTTTCAAAGATAGGCCATATCATTATATGCTATACCTACTGATAAAACCCTAATAAACTCCTTATAATGGTCACTGTTAGAGAGGTACTGCTGGAGCTAAATATCAAAAGAGAGATTTACAGAGTGTGAGGTACTCATCCCATTCACTAGCTGCAGGATCTAATAAGTAAGGCAGTGTTTCCTAGTTTTGCTCCACAGCCTCTTAAATTAAGTGCTCTCTGTTCTAAAACACTTTATTTACCTCATCAAGCAATTATCAGCCCATTTATGGGTGCAGTCAGGTGCATTAGAGCAGGGAGAGCCAAGAAACTGTGAAGTACCTTACACAACAGGAACTGGTCAAGCGAATGTTTAACTGTTAAATGTTTAAATGTTAACTGAGTGCTGTAAATGCAAATTCATGATACTGCAATGTGAAATACACAGCCCTGTGACTGAACAGTGGGGTCTCATCTTCACTTACAGCATTGTATCACCATAGTAGTACTGTCTAAAATCCCAGAGCTGCGATAGTAGAAAAGAAGAAAAAATCCCCACTGTAAGTGGCTTCGTTGATGAATAATGTAAGAGAAGAGAACAGTGTTAAATGTGCACAGATCAAAGGAGTACCAGCTCATGTATTTAAAGGGTCTGAACCAGAGACAAAATGGTGGAGGCAACCTTATTCTGATGCCATAATATAATCTGTAATGGGGTTAGTAGACATGTAAAGCCTGCTTTATCAGGACATAACAAATGCTGCCAATTCATTCCTAGTTGCTTCCAAGACAAAGGGCCCAAATAACTTTATCTATTTATTTATTAACTTTATAGATTATTGGTACTTTTTTTTGCAACACTGCTCCTCAAGCATGTGTCTTTTATCACATTCTTTGTCCCAGCAGAGATGGAATAGTGATTTTAGGAATAACATCTTGACTAACAACAAATTATGCGGTTATGTGTAAATTTAGTTTTTTCTCTTTTTGAAATCTAGAAATTACTAGTATCTGAAAGCATGTGCAGATTATGAATATGAACATAAAATTATTAAGGTGCAGGAAAGCATTATTGTCAATTATTATGAAAATACATTCATGCAGTAGTAGAAAGCCATTTACCAGTCAAGGCTTTATAGCTTATGACTAATTTTGGTAAAACACTTGTTTTTGACCACTTTATCTTTAATTCACAACCTATTCAAAATGGATGAATGTTTACACTACACACTTTTTTTCTAGATCAGGCTCTGAGAGTGTCTTCACACTGACAAACAATAGGAACTCTGGTTTATGGCATCTTGCCAAGAGATTTACAAATTTTTTTCTCTGTCAGTATGCTTCTCTTGGGCATGTAACACCTACCTAAGAGACTCAACATCCAAAACATATTCGGAAATGCAGGTACAAACTGAATAGGGAACATGGTGAGGGTCCACAGAAGAAAAAGCCACCACAGCTTGCAGAGGAAAAAAACTCAGTTTCTCAAGAAACCAGCCTGTCTACACTGAGCTCAGGATCTGATGAATGGGTAAGAAATGACTCAGAGTCAGTAACCAGTTGCTTCCTGCATTTTCTGAACGTGTCATGAAGCCAGATGCTAAGACTATGTGCATTTACCCAACAGAGTGTCAAAATTTATTGTCATCAAATTTGAAGGATGTATGAATTGTTCCCAGTAGTCTTACTCAAGTTGGCGCCCTGAGCTAATATTAAAAACGCAACTGAAAAAAAAAAATGGACACAAAACTTAAGTGGTTTTAATTTTACTTGTTTATTTTTGGACTATGGCTGTCATGCTGTTATGATGCCTGGGGTGGTTGAGGTTATACATGCGCTTGCCATCTTAAAACCTGCTATGGGCTTTCCATTTTATTTGACTGAAAAGTCAAGGTGTGTAGAAGAGATTTCGATCTGCCAGAGCTATATTAGGGCTACAAGCCATAACTGTATCTTTTTTAAAAGTGAAAATTTTGTCACTACAACATTTTTTTTTAAGTTATCGAAACAAAGTTTTTGTTAATATTTCTGGTCATGGGGTGTTTTTTCATCCTGATGTTTCAGACCTCCCAGACTTAGGCAGAGACTTTGGGTACAGGGCTAAATTAAAAGACTGAAGAAAGGACTTTTATTACTATTTACCAAATAGATCTTTTGATCATTGAAAGTCAATGATTTATGTTTGATCTGAATTGTCATTTTTAATAAGAAAAGTTGTATTTTTATACTGGTTAAAGGCATTTAAAAGGCCATAAGAGTTTATATATTGCCCATAAGAGTCATTCGATGTATGTCACATTTAATTTACATATTTTTAAATAAATAAAAGGTTGCTTTATCACTCCTTTATGAAGGCTTTAAACATACCCTACTACTGATGTCTACACAATAAAAATATTTCAATTGTAACATGAGCTTTAGCTTTCCTGTTCTAATACATATTATAACTATCACTCAGAAAAAAAAAAAAAAAAAAAACATGCATCAGCAATTCTTCCACTTAACATTTTTATTTAGTCGTGTCTCGGAAAAGAACACACTACCTTGATTTTATGTGGCACCACTATATCAGAGAATGTGCACCCTGCTGTTGAAGTCACTGCTCATGAATGGCAAGGTACAAAGCAGCATAAAATCAAAATCCCCCTTCATTGCTCCTACCAAACCCTTCACTGATGACTGCATTGCAAGTGCTGACGCTCGTAGTCTCACCGCTACGTATCACTGTCATCTCAGTAGCCACAAATCAATCTGTTTTCTGACAGCCTCTGCAATGCAGGCACAAAGCTCTCACCACACATGGAGTCTAATGCATGTAGGCTCTTTCTGGGCAAGAGGACACAACAACAAGGAAGAAGGGGCAGTCTATTTAAACGCAGTGAGCTCCTGAAGGAATGTAAATATCCTTTTACGAGGGCCATGAAGGACCCTTGGCCTGATTGCTGTTGCCTATGTGGTCTTTACACACAGAGTACACAAGGCATTAAAAACAACAGCTATGCTCTGTAGCAGTAAAAGAGGATGGTCTTCTTTATGTCTTGCTGATGTTTTCATTTTTACTGACACTGTCTGGTCCTTTGCTTGTGAACTGAAATTCTATTCCAAAGACATAAGAAAAAGCATCCAAATGTATCTAAATCTATATTTCTACCACACATTTTGCTGCTCCTGTATAGTGACCAATAAGTGTGCAAAAAAAGGGACAGTAACACAAGAAGATTGCGTCCAAAGAGCACCACTTCCTTCACATATACATTGTAAAAATGAGAATAGGGTTTTGTGGAATTCAACCCTCATTTAGATTTCATTCTAAGAACAGCCATGATGGTAATTGTCCTATACATCTTAAATGCATTAATCTTGATTTTCAGGGCTGTTGGGATATATTCCACAGCTTAATAAAAATGGACCATGTGGAGAGCTATAATTTACTATTTAGGTTGCCAGATGCAGCAGGAATATAAAGCATCCCCTTTTTCTTACTCAACTCCTCTAAATTACAACCAGTTACAAATGATCTATTGTACTTTCCAAATGCCACATCTCAGGTTATATAGATTGACTCAAGGAACCCCTTTCAGTAATGGTTCACAATTTATGGATGTATCTGGAATATTTATTGAATATATCACTCTTTTCAAACTCTTATCAAAAACATATAGTAAAAACAGTACATTGATGAGTGTCATGCATCTTATTGTTCTTCTATACTGAAAAAATGCAATATTTTATTTAGATATTTAATTAAAAAGGAGTACTATTACTTGGATTATAAATGTTATATCTGAACTACAGCAGTTCAAACTGCTGTGTCCTCTGGGCAGCTCTGTATGTAAAAGAGCTTTCATTACATTTGGTTTACTAATAGACATAGATTATCCTGATTTCGCATATTACAGTATGACATATTTTACAGTACAATATTTTATATATTACAGTATGTGTTAGTTACCCTGCAGTATGTAATCTACAGCCAAATCCTGATTGTATCTAGGGAAACCTCTTTCATATTAATGTATTTATTTATTTGGCTTTAATTCATTTTAGATTTAGCTGATGCTTTTATCCAAAGCCACTTACAACTATGAGTGAGTACAACTTGAGCAATTGAGGGTTAAGGGCCTTGCTCAAGGGCCCAACAGTGGCAACTTGGCAGTGGTGGGGCTTGAACTGGCCCCCTTCCAATTACAAGTCAAGTATCTTAACCACTGAGCTAGCACTGCCCACTGGGCACTCAATGGAATGAAATAAACTACACAGAAATAAGCATGTTATCTTTATCATTAATGAAAGATAAATTATTTGTTTTCAGTAAGCTTTTAAAACCCACTGCCCACCAGAAAAAGTCTGATTGCAAGGATGCTTTTCTCAGTCATTTCATTTCATGTTGATCCAAAACCTTTGACAAAGGTACATCAAACAAGATATCATTATTTGCAAAAGCTTCTCTCTCAAAGCTTGTATTGTTACAGAGGTTTGCCATTTTTAATAAGTCTTAGGAGATTTAGTTTGAAGCTGTATTATTACGAATGATGCAGTCTTGCATATATATATTTCACATAAAGAGAATATCTATATTTCTCTATGCACCCCTGTTTTCTTTTCCTCAGTTTGGACAGAGCACTCTCCACCATTTCACTGTGAGTTATACTGTGTATGACTATGTATGTGACAAATAAACCAAACTTGAACTTGAACTTGTTATTGGGGCCTTCAGTAAAGCCAGGCTAATTAAATTAAAAATGGTTAAAATGCATGTGTGTGAGAGAAAGAGAGATCTGGTTAATAAGAATCTAAACAGAGCTCAGCTCCAGTGTCCTTCTCACTCTTAGGAATCAATAGTAGTCCTAGCACACAGCTTTGCAATTTATCACCGTTGTTGGACTGAATGTTGATAGGTCAGGCTGAATACCGCTCTTGGACAAAAAAAAAAGAAAAAAAGAAGAAGCTTAGAGCAGCTTTCAAGGCACAATATAATATATTTTTCTCACTTAGTATTCTGTGTTGCATCAAAGTTAAGAACTCATTCTGATTCAGATGACCCTTCTAACACATTTTATTTTTATGGCTTGGTGGGGGATTTTGTGGAGACTGGAGATTGTGTCCAAACTGGTGATCGTGTCCAGTGAATAGCACAATATAGAAGGTCCTCTGGCTATTAAACGCTGGTTTTACTTTCTCTTTAGAATTGTAACACCTCTGATTCAGACCATTTTTAAATAGCTTTGAAAAAAAGGAGGTAGGACGTTTCCTGCAAAGTTCCTTACTGAGTATGTTCAACTAGAGTGAGCCACATAAAGAGAAAAAACAAACAAACATTAAATACAGTAAAAGGCGAGCTCATTTTTTGGACTGCACTGAAATAAGAACAAGATTAATGTACACTGCAGTGCAGCCTCCTAGAAATAAAAACTAAAGAATTTGAATCCACATTTGAAAACCATCAATCAGAAAAACAGAAAATATGATTTTTGTTTTTGAATTAATATATCAAGACAACATGAATCTATGTAAATCCAGAATGTATGGATTTAATTGTTGATTAACCTGTTATGTTGAGATATAACATTAACTGAAAAATTAAATGAAATAAATAGTAACATTGTATTTAACCCAATATGAACTTAATATACTATTCATAGCCTTTTGTACTATGAGATGAGATTAAAAAGAGAACAGTACTGCTGTCAGTTTTGTAATTAATTTGTTTTAAGGGCTTTATTTGAATGGGGAAACAATACTGTCTTTTCTGTGCAGTTCAGATGAGGTTTATGGCCATCATAAGTTTTCTTGTTCTTCTGGGGGGATCACTTTTTCTTACTGATTTTATTTAAGGTATCATTTAGCCCTTCTCTATGCGGTATTATGTAATTATACTACCCAGATATTAAAAAAGACCCGTGATTAATGCTGCTTGAAATAAGAAAGAGATTGAACAAAGAACAGTACTTCTAATAGCTGTTTTGTTCCATGACTAGACAGTTGTAAAGACAAATACTGGATTATTTTTATCTGTAAAAAGTAAAACAATAGTGACCAAATACAGTACACATGCTATGCCTAGTTCAGAGTTCAGTACTATGTGTCAGAATGGAAATTACAGTAGAACTCTGAGAAAACCGTGGAAGCGCTCTGGCATGCAATTAGAGTCTCATGATTAGGGACAGACACCAAGGTTTAACAGCTTTAACAGCAATTCTGTATATGGCTTACAGTGGACAGGAATGTATGACTATCGTTCTTAAAGGCATGAGGAGTATTTTGATAAATTATATCAATTTATACTGTGTGTAGAAAACAATTCAAGGTCCTCTGTACATTTCCTCTTGTTGTACACGGATCTGAGTTGGTTCCAGTTGTGTGAAGCTAAATATTGCATCACCATGTGCTAACTGCTATCATTAACAGGCATTCATAAACTCTTTTTGATATATAGCTTTCTTATGAATGTGTCATTTTTATTTGTGTGATTTAAAATAAAGACTTAATGAATCCTCTAAGGTGATTTATATGATAGTAAGGAATATAGGCAGTATTGGTGTCAAGAGAAGTGAATAAGTGGGGAGCCATTATGAAATCATCCTAAAGCTGCAGCCTCAGTAAGGGTGCATTAATGGCTGCAATGTAGCTGCTGCAGTCTTGTCAATACATGAAGGAAGGTAGAGCCCTGTAAGTACTCATCCGCTGCTGAACACTCTAAACAGGTGGGAGGAGGTTGGTTGGAGAATTGGATTCCCCTCTTCCACCTTTCCCTCCTTTCCCCTCGTTTAGTGCCATTTTGGGAGGCTCTCCACGGCGATCCTGTGCACCATAATGAAGCTGCTCGCTCATTTACCAACCCCATTCTGTCACACCCCCACCATGGTGAAATATACATCAAACCCCACAATAAAGAGTGTGTGCAGCCCAGCGTGGCCATGCTATTGGCAGAGCTATAATGGAGACAGAGATTTATGGCCAGGAGCAGGTGTGTGTTTGAGGAATCGTACCTGATCTAATAGCCTTTTTCCCCCCCAAGCCGAGGGAGAGAAGTTCTGAAGGTGAGTGGTGCAATGGCATTGACCCACTCCACAGCTCATGCAGTACATCACCACCATCATGCAATGTTGTATTTGTTTTTAATAAAACAAACATTCCTCTGTACCTTGCACTTCCTGCTACAGTAGACAGAATGGCAGAACAGAATGACAATTTCTCTCCATTTTGAAAGTGCTGGTGATGACGTGCTGTGGGCTAGCATTGTCATTCCCAGAGTACCTTTCTCTCAAGGGAGCACAGCCAACATTCTCATTTGAGCATGACTCAGGGGGCATTAAGATTTGACATTGAAGGCCAAACGCCATTGAGCAGCCTTGAACAAACCACTATGCCACATGTAATTTAATCATATTGCATATTACATTTGTGCACTTTTATTGTTGCACACATGCCAAACAAATTTTGAGATCAATCTTTAATTAAATTATAAATAAATATTAAAACATTTAATTAATTTTTATGGTGACTCCTTATGTTCCTACTATTTAGAAACAAGGACGAATCTTTCTAGCAGTTTATAAATTGTATATATTATAAAAACAACATTTCACTGTAGTGTGTCTACATATTGTTTGAGTGCACTAACCTCTAAACAGCTTTTGGGAAGAAGGTAATAGTGGGAGGCTTTATCTCACACCTTCCCTCACTAGGTGTCTCTTATAAGATGATACTGTCCTACAGTGCTTGAACTCTAACAATGCCCCACAATTGTAAATAATCCCAAGACAGCTCATTTGAAGGTATGAATGATAAGGGAAGGGGTTGATTTATGGGTCACAGATTTTCTTGCATTTTACTTAATGTGAAATCTGTCTTCGCTCATTACAGCTTGAATTCTTAATATAATTTCTCCGCACAGAGTTCCTCTTAAAGGACTTATCTGCAAAGATTTTACTAGATGTGTTAGAGTTTATATAATTTCTCATGTAAAAAAACAAAATATGCATTTGAATCAATTTGTCCAAAATATACTGTAAGAAAAAAAGTGTTTAAAGTTAGTATGGGTTTTGGAATATGAATGGATACTTATTCAGCGCCAGGATTACAAATAGACTGCACAGTATATTTTAGAGTGACTCTACTATGAAATTTTTTTTCCTGGATGCTGTTATTTGTTTGTACTATATAAACATCCTTAAAAAACAAAACATGCTGTTCTTATTCACTTAACTCCTAATACTCCTAATTTTCTGACAGATATAAGACTGTGGTGCTTCAATTTCTTCCAAACCAGCACCGTTAACTCACATTGCACATCAAACTACAATAATAAACAAGAACAAAATCCATAAAGACCGCACCTGGGTGCTCTTATCATGTATTTGCCATCTGTTTGTATTAAACTGTATGGATGTTTGCCTAGAACATGCACATCATTCATTCCTCAAATCGGTTTACAACACCTGTTTTACACAGTGCAAAGGACAATACAGCAGGTTCTGCTTAGAGGTTACCAAGAAAAAAAATCAATTATCTGTTTGGAAGGACAGTACAGAATATAATAAATGTATGGATATAACTGAATAAAGTTACACCGTAGCTAAATAAAAGAAAATGTGAGCCATTCATATTAAAATTGCATGAAAGAGTTACTTTTAGGTGTTCTTTTTAAGAATTCTGCTTGACACTATATTGAAATGTATATGGAAGCTAGACACCTACTGATTCCTGATTCCTACATATTAATTAAAATCATGCAGAAAACCTGTGAAAAAAATTGCTTTAGGTTGGTTCAAGCTAAAACATGAATAGAATATATATATATATATATATATATATATATATATATATATATATATATATATATATATAACCTTTGAACCCATGTTTGTGGATTTGTGGAATTCACTGTACAATCATGGAATGATAATAACAATGAAAGAATGATAAAAATAGGTTTACTTTGATTTTACAATACAAAGCGATAAGAAGGCTCATGACTGTGTCTCATATTCAGTAATGAGCTTCTTTGGTTTTGCCTCAAGCCACTTTACCCAATAAATATCTACGAGCAGCAGCTACAGCAGCTGCGGCTACCTAAGTCAGCTGCAGAAATGCGCAAAGACAAGGATGCCATGGCAACAAGCCAATAGGAGTGTTCAGTCCTACTTAAGGCAATAACATAACAATCAAGCCTCAAGGCCAGAGAGGAGAGCAGTGACTTTGTCCATGAGACAGAATAACAAACCCTTTCATGGATGATTTGCAAAACAAACAGCTGTGGCACTGGCCATGAAACTTTTAAGAGAATGGGCTGATAACAAATATCCTTTTGACTGCCTTTGTTGCAATCATTTGGTATGACACTGAACAATTGCACAAAATGCCATCAAATATCCTATCAGAAAGAATGTGTGCAACTAATCTGCAGAGGGAGACATAGCTCTACAAAGGATTAGGATATTTTTGTGCAGGTCTTTTCCTCCCCCTGCACATAGTGCACGGTGATCCCTTGAGAAGGGACCACTGGCAACATAATCCTTTTTTTTTTTTAAAAAAAACAAAAAACGTTATATTTATTCCAGAGATTTTTCTGTCTAGGATTTTGCTTTAAATCAGAAATCACACAGGTAAACAGGGAGATAAATACTGATCTGAATCAGTGGTTGTACTCCATGAGGTTTCCTTAAATTCCACAAAACCGTACAATATTTCAGATACATGTGGGGTTCTTTTCATGAGGGGACACACTTGCAGGCCAGAGAGAGACAGATATTTTAGTAAAGTCCTTCTCTGACCCATATTTCTTACTACAGATTTCCTATTTCATTTTCCATTCACCAGGAAGGGATTGCTCCTAATATACCTTTTTCATTTTCAATAATGACAAAATACATGCACACCAAAAGTGTGCAAGAACACACTTGGCATTCCACCCATGTGTTCATCATCTAGCATCATAATATTATATGACAGAATTGTAATGCAGTTTTAGTTAATTGCAGTGTTAACTATGCAGTGATATCACAAATGTCATATGATTTCCTCTGGAGCTCATATGAGGCTACTGAAGTGATGTGAACTCTAGGAATGGTGTACTCCTACAGACATTGCAGTTCATTTAACAGTGCAACTGTGCTTTTCACTGGGCAGTACTGATGTTTCTCTTTTGTTAAAAAGACTGTGACCTATGTGGCAATTTGTTTATTTCTTTTTAGGTTTTTAACTATAGTCTTTATGCTATAGACTGATAAGCTGACAAAAATCAGTAATAAAATATCAGTAATAAAATGTCTGACACTTCTAAACATGCATATTACCAATGACTGCTTTCCTCCGGATGGATCAGCAGAGGCCAAGCGTGGCTGCAGGGCAGAGAAATGCTAGCAATGACTAAGCACAAAAGGCTGCCAGAATGAAGCTGTGCTCTGAAGCATGTGCTTAGTTTCCAAAAACTCAACACCTAACTTTTCAATCCTTCTTATGTAATCCACTGTTTTTAACTGAGCTACTCAATTTCTGAGTAATGCATTAATGCCCGATTCTCCATTTTCCCCTGAAGGTGCAGGTTTAGTCTCTGACTTGTCTGGCTAGACAATTTACATACAGATTTTGTCTCTTTGTGAGTAGTTAACAGATAAAATCAGAAAAGGTACAGCATATGGAAGACAGCTGGTAAAACAGCACACCTTTAGGAGCTTCTGTTCTTCAAAATTGGTAGAAGGAAGAGACAGGAACGAAGGCTGTCTCGGGAGAGCACCACCAGGGTGCTGTCAGCCATCTCGACATACAGCAGGCTTTATCCACTACATTCGACTATGCAACACCTACACTTGCAGATATGTTTTGTGGGGGTGGGGAGGACAAAACTGAGATTGTTGATTTTGTACTTTTAAGTAAGGCAAAGTCTGTTTCCTCCTCAGGTACCATCTGTGAAATCCTCCAGAAACCTCAATGAACCTGCAGCCAGGACAGTCAGCAGTCAGCTGTCCAAAGGCATGTAAACTTGGGGTTTTCAGGCCACTTCCTCATGAATCTGCTGTAGTGCAGCTGTTACACGAGCGCCTTGCTCTTGACCAGACCTTGGCCTGCAGCCGCTTCCCTTGTGGGCCTCATTTCCAGAGTCTGTCCATGAGATTCTGGAGCAGTGGTCACTTCTCTCTGGCTTTGGCCTAACTACAGAGCATCCCTCCAGCAGCCTCAAACTAGCCAGTGCTGTGACTTCACCTACTCTTTCTTAGCACATATCCGTAAGGACTAACTAATTGAGATCTGTAGGCAGAAAAAAACTCTCAAAGAATGGATTGGTTTTATTGAAGGAGATAAATTTCAGATATGTGTGTGTGTGTGTGTGTGTGTGTGTGTGTGTGTGTGTGTGTGTGTGTGTGTGTGTGTGTGTGTGTGTGTGTGTGTGTGTGTGTGTGTGTGTGTGTGTTTGCTGCTACGATTGCATTGTGTTTGTCCCAAGAGCTCTGGTTCCCCTGCAAATTTGTATTCCCCCTTCCAAGCTCTCTCAGTGCCCTTGACTTTTAAAGGGAAGGATTCATTGAATGCAAATCAGGTCCCTACATCTGCTCACAAGCCATCGCAGTGTGCATTGCCATGTGTTTACAGTCTGGATGCATATAAGATCACTGTAAAGATCAAGTTTACAAATGAGAGTCTGCCACCACTAATGAAAACAAAACCCCCATGTAATGAATCAATACTTCAGCATCAGCTAATTTGCAGCTAATTACACTTCAGCCACAAGCTAGCATCGGTGCATGGCTCAAGTGTGAGTTATATGGTTTAGTGCTGTAAGCACATCAGATTAAGTGTCTCTTCATTCATTATCATTCGTGCATTCCTGTATCCATAGAGCAGCACATTTTGGGCTGAGGCTTGTCTTTGTCCCAAATAGTAATTGCAAGTTTAAGTGTCCAACAGCACAACAAGGCTAAAATGTAAATCCATGACAGAGAGACAATAAGTGTGTTGTTGTTGTTGCTGTTGTTGTTGTTGTTTGGAATGAAGGTAGTCCTAGACATGTTGAGGTCAGTGTTGGAATAAAGTCCCAGATCAGTGCTGCAACACTGTAAGTTATGTGACAAACTTCTGATATAAGTAGACAAAAAAAAAGAGTTGATGAACCTTCTTCATGTCATTTCTCACAATATACAGTGCAAATGGCACCTTGCTTTGTACATTCTTGTAATCTGGACATAAATGATGGAAATGAGATTTATGAAGTGCCATGCTATTTTTTTTTTTTTTTAGCCTTTTATT
This sequence comes from Electrophorus electricus, assembly GCF_041902795.1. Classification (NCBI taxonomy): domain Eukaryota; kingdom Metazoa; phylum Chordata; class Actinopteri; order Gymnotiformes; family Gymnotidae; genus Electrophorus; species Electrophorus electricus. Next base: position 19,837,582 of record NC_137512.1, on the reverse strand, counting down.
TTCAGTGCCCCTATATATCTAATTCTATTGTTGTATATAAAAAGGAAATATACTCAGTTTCTAAATAAATATGAATGAATGTTCTACATCTAATTATTCAGAATGTTGTCTTTGCACGGGGGAATTCGAGTTTTCATAGTGTTCACTATACTATTGCATTCAAGCACAGGGGAGAAGCACAGGGGAGAAATTAAATGTCTTGCAGATAAAGTTTGTGATTGTGTTAGCAGAATTAAATTCCTCAGAGAAGGTACGAAATGGAGTACATCACACAGAAAATACGTTTTTAGTTCTGTTACAGAGCACTTAAGGGACTTAAAGGAAGGACTGGAAAAGACTATTCAGAAGTAATTTGTCATCACCACACTTTCACTAAGATGAAGGAATTGGTCAGGACTTTCACTGCAGGAGAGGAAAGGTCACAGTGGTAATTTAAACCAGGAAAGCGGGAGCCAGGGAGCACTAAATAAAGACTCCAAAGTGTAACATGAAAAAATATATACATTGTGTTCTTCTGCCCCCTAGTGCACATAAATGCCCAATGACATCCAAACAGTAGAGTTGAGTCAATTTAGTGGTCTATTTAGTGTTTTACAGTCTGTACAAGCAAAGCATCTATTTTGTACTCATTTGTATATTGTGATTCAGCTATATATGTTACATTTTCATGGAAGTTTAAAGGGGGGATGTTGCTATGCTATATAATTTCTAATTCTTAAACTAGATAAATCAGATCAATTTCATTATAGATTTTAGTATTACAGTTAAAATTAAAAATTGTTCAAGACCCATCCTGTAGAGTAGTGTGTTAGACTATCTGCTAAATGGATGTTCCACATAATACTTTAACATTTATGGTTTTGAAGCCAAACAGACAGTAAAAGAGTGAGCATGAAAGAATACAGGAAATAGCGATATTAGAGATTATATTTCTATCAATATAATCTATGAATTCTTTCGATGTTAGGGTGTCTCTACCATTGCCTATACTAATTGCCTGTACTGATAGCAAAGTAAAAAAATATATATAAAGTAATCCTCTTAGAATGTTGATCTTAGAATGATTGATTATAGGTTTTTATACATTCAAAGAGAGCTGTTTTATATTATCTTATATAAAATTATTTTAGATTGAAATTTAAATTCCTAAATGTCTTCTGCATCCAGAAGCAAAACTGATTTTTACCCAGTCCACCAGGCAAGTGCAGAAAACAGAAGCATAGATCTGTCAATGGTAGCGTGACGGGCGTATTATTTACAAACATCAACCAGATTTTAAGCCTGGTAGCTACAGTTAAGACAGTCTGGATAAAGATGATTAAAAATATTATGCAAGATAATGATAGCGGGTTAAGTAAGGATAATGAACTGTATGCCATGCTGAGACATATGGGAAACATATTTTTAAACAGATTGTTATAAAAATAACAGCGCTAAGCTTTTTTTCCTTTAACAAGGTTGGGGAGTTGCAACCATATGGTTGTACTGTTAATTCACACTAGTTTTTGTCATCTTTATCAAGGGTGTCATTTATTTTGTACCTGACTGTGTACTGCATGGTCACTTAAGATCTGTTATGCTTTGAATCTCTTTTTATATGCCACTATGTTTCAACAGAATCTTTCCAAATTTTTAACATGTGCTCCAGTGAGAGCAGACCACAGTTCTTTTAACTGGTATAACCCAGAAGGCTGGGATGGTTTTGTTTTTCTGATCTTGTTGTGTATTTGGGATAGAAGTCATGCGTGACTTCTAGCAAACATATATAAATCATGCACCACTGTATTTCATGATGCCTACACTTTGAATTTGTCTGTTGGCATTTATCTATTGATGCCAAAGTGGCCTGGTTTAAGTTACTAAATGCAGTTTACAGTTTGTTGCAGTGGTAGATATAGTGTTGAACTGTTAATTTTAGAGGCACTAAATCCCTTCAACATGTGAACTACTATTGTCTTTCCCCAACAGACCGCTCACCTTAATTTATTGTTGAAAATCTCTGTCTTCCTTATTTTATGATTTAAAAGATGCATTTGTTCTTTTTCTAAACAGAGGACAGAAGAGGATTTATGGGAAGTTTGCCCTCCCTGTGTCCCATATCCTACAATTCAAAAATGACTTCTAGAAGAATTTTAAAATTCTTGAAATGTCATACATACCTGCAACATGCCTGCTGAAACATCATGAAAAGATGTCTCAGATATGTCAGGCTGCCATTAAATCTACAAGATCAAATTCTGATTAATGTCTATTTTAGGCAAAAACAAATAAGAATATGTTTTATGCTAATAAATGCAGTTCAATCTGTTATCTCATGAAAATAATTTTGTTTAATGTGATATAAATAATCCTATAAATAGCATCTGAACCAATCTATAACTTTTCCAGAGAGGACAACCTAGTTTGGGTTTGCTCAAGTAGAATCTCATGGTAACTGTATCAAGAGCAGCACAAAGATCTAAGATAGCCAAGATTAACATTTTGTCCATGTCTCTATTTAAAAAATAAAACAAAACATTATTTTAAAATGTCTTTGTAAAGTGTTAGACCTGCAATCCAGAGTAAAATGTTTCATTAGTTGTTTTGTGATAATCATTTTAATAGATGGACACTAGCTCTCAATTATTTTGCACAGATATGGAACATTAGGGATAGTTACTAACCACATAAGGGTTGAGTGTTATTACGTGTTAAAAAAGTAGATAATAATAAACACAAGATCACATCTATGAGTATTAAAATCTTCAGTAATTACAAAAATCAGGCAAACCCTGATTGCTCGTTGACCCTGCTTAGTAGTTGTCAGCACCATAAAGGGTTAATTAAAATGACAGGCAGGTAAGACCTGCTGCAGAGAAGGACTGCTGCAGGCACATACATGCCAGCAATTTTAGGGTGAAACCTTTTAGGTTTGGACCTGTCTGTTTCATGCTGCTCAGCACATTTTTGCATTTGTTCATATGCTGTCTTGACTCTACTGCAGTACAATTTTATATATAAAATTGTGTGTGTGTGTGTGTGTGTGTGTGTGTGTGTGTGTGTGTGTGTGTGTGTGTGTGTGTGTGTGTGTATATATATATATATTTTTTTTTTTTTTTTTTTTTTTTTTTTTTTGTGTGTGTGTGTGTGTGTGTGTGTGTGTGTGTGTGTATGAATGTCTGTATATATGCCCAATGATGATTGCTGCTCCTCCCTTCCCTGCACCTGGTGCAGTCCCAAAGAGGGCTGTGATTTCCGATAGGCAGTACACTGTCTCCAATTGGATGCTGTTTCTCCTCAGTGTGTGGGTGTGTGACTTGATTGTCACAGGTACAACTTGCTCTTGCATAAACAAGCTTATACTAACTGTAGAGTTATCTTCTAAATTCACACGGATGACTGGCGTGTCTGGACTTCCTGAACCTGTCCATCACTGAATCACAAGTACTAGTAGTGGAAGATCAAACAATAATGCCACCTCCCTTGTATGCACCAGCATTAACAGTGAACATTCTTGGAAGATACAGTTTATGCAAAATCAACACCAACGTTGAATGCAAAGACCCAGGCCTCAAGGTGAACCTAATGAGAACAAAAAGAACCTAATCTGAGAATGAACCTAAGTTCACCTGACTTGAGTCATAAAACACAAGTATACATATATACTGGTTTGAGATTTATGTTCTTGCTCTGATGTCTGTGTAACAATTGGCAGTTGACAGGTGTTTGCATCAGCTGGGAATGAAGCAGTAATTCTCTAGGCATCCCTGCTTCCAAAGTGCCCCATTAAAATGGTTTAGCCTTTGCCATTGTTGGGGTTAAAGTCATCTGTAAAGTTTACCTAGATGATAACCAAGTATGCAGCAGCCTGTTAAAATATAATGTGTGCATATGCACTGGAGAAGAGTCAAGAGAGCAGATAAACAAAACATTAAAATGTTTAATTGAGACAGTGTTAGCATCTACATGCTCAGTAATTCTGCAGGGGGATCAAATGTTTTACAGAATTTGTCATGTTTGTGTGGTGTACCCCTCTCTTTTTATTAAGCAGCCAAACAGCATGGTATTAGTCTTGAGAGGTAAATGTGATCGATCCAGTCTGGTTTGTTCCTGTCACGGTAGGACGGCCATCTAGCAGGGGGGCAACACCCAAACCTGCACATACCCCTCACAGCACCTGCCATGGTCCCAATCACCCAGCCTATCAATTCTACTCACCTGTTATTTTAACTTTCCTTATAGGTTCCTTACCTACTGCTCTTCCTAATGGTGCAAGCCTACGTCTTAATCATATCTGTTCTTTTTACTGCTGCGTTGCAGTCTGTTGCCTTGTTTTAATTGAATCATGGAGAATAAAGAATCCATTACTTTACCGTCACCTCTCGCTCCCTCTGTGCCACCAGCGTCACAGTTCCCTGCTTAAAAGACTCTTTCTTACAAAACTATGACTAGTTACTTTTTGTCTTACAAAAACGAACAAATAAATGAAAACAAAGCATTTAAAATCTCTCTAGAAGTGTCTTGAGAAAACAATATTTTAATCATCTTATTTCTCCTTTTTCATGATTCCTGAGTTCCCTATAAGTAAAGTTTGGGAGTCAAGGGATTACAAAGCACTGGAGCAGCAACAGCTGTTCTTATAATTACCAGATTCTGATTAAATAAATGCCAGATTCGAATGAACAGATTGTCAGACATAATTTTCAGATTCTGATTAATACTTTGTTTAACAAAATGGGGCTATGAATGGTCACTTTGGGCAAAGATGAGGAGTCACAGTGCTTAAAGCTCTGACAATACCTAGTACCTGTTCCAAAGGGCCTATTGCTGAATATTGAGTGGTAAACAGTACTTATAATTATTTTATATCCATCATTTAAAACCATTTTGTCCCTCCACAACCATATAAAGCTGTGACTTAGCTTCACCAAAGCTAAAAGCTAAAATGATCTTTGGCTTAGCTGCTAGTGGCTGCTTTAGTGCTAAGGTGAATCCAGGCCATGCCAGCATCTGAGCCAGTAACAGCATTAATAGGTTTGAAACACACTTCAGCATGGCACAGATTAGCAGATACAAATGGAAACACTGTGAAAAGGTGGAGGGGTGGAGAGAACATTGAAATAGGACAAATATTTGGCTTTTGGGAAATATGAAAAGGTAAGTTTCTGGTTGTAGTCCCAAAGTTCAGAACATAGCAAGATCAAATTTGAGTAAATTTGTATATCAGTACAAGACGTGCAAGACGAAAGATAACTGAGGTGCACACCAACCTTTATTTTCCGTAATGCAAGGCACAGGGGAACACACAGTGCTAGGCCTCAACTGGTGACTCTTATCAATTACACATCAGAGAATCAGATATCAACATCAAAGGATATAAATGTCTGCACATGATGGAGGAGAACTGATTTCCTTGTGGCACAGACTGTGTATAAAATTGTTTTTCAGACACCTTTAGCAGTTTTTCTTCATGCATTCAGAATTTTACAGCATTTTTAAAAGGAGCAAATATATTTACGAATTTAATGAAGTAATACAGTAAAAATGGAAATATATTTATGTGAAATGTTTTCATGGATAATACTAATTTACTGAACAGATATAATGAAGTTGTAACTAAAAAAGGCAAAAAAAGAACAAAAAGACCTAAAACCAGTTAACATAGTAATTTTAAAGAAGTTAACAAAGTAATTTTAAAAAATGGTATCAGTGAAAAGATGTTTATAATCACTTCGAGAACTCAATGATATTGATGGCAGTAAGACCTTCTGATTCAAATATTGTGAAACAATAAATACTTATTAAAAATAAATTATGTAAAGGGTTATGTATTAAAGTATGTTATAGAAACATCCTGTTCAAAAAGTCTACAAACAATGCTGAAAATACATGCTTTTATGCTAACCATGCCATGCTGTTTGCTGCCCAAGGTTATTGCAGGATATGTACCAATAATGTGCAAAACAATAATTTAAGATAACTACATCTAAACTTTGGTTATTTACAAAAAATGGTAGTCTGTTTGTGTGGGTCAACAGCAGCCACCAATCCCTGGTCAAGAATGGGGGGTGTAATGACGCTCTTGAAGACAAATGTCTCTCTGTCAGCAGAATCGTTGTTATTTGCAGGAAAATTTGTGGAAAAATGCCAAAAATGTGGGGTCTATTACCGGCTGTTATATCCAAGTACTCTAAAACTGCAGATTCCAATTTCATCACACTCTTGTTATCTTCTTCAAACACTGGATTGATTTAACCAGACTGACATGATATCAAGCAGTAAAAGTTATAACACAATCAAACTGACAGAACTCTGCAAAAGGTAATCAATTTAATATTTAGTTCCATGTTATAACTGCTATTGTTATCTTGCTGACTATACTCCTAAACCTTGATAAAGGTGGCCAAAAAAAAAATGTGTTCAAAACCCTAACCGTAATACTAATAAAGCACAAGCAGAAATAAGTGTTGTATATTCTTTCAGGGAATGTTTGTCATCTCAATGTTGCACACCCAATTCTTGCTTGTGGCTACTTTCAAGAGTTCATCAGATAAGCAAAATAGCTTTTCAAATGATATTTGTAGATTCTAAAGACTGTGACAAGTGATGTGCTGGTATATATATTAAAAAAAATCTATAAAACCTATTATATTAAACTATTAATCTATTATTATTATAGGCAGTTTAGGGCTATTTGAATTTCTGTAACTAGAAAAATAAATACATTTTCTGGGAATTGAAAAGGTGCATTCAACTTAATTACTTAATCCTAAACTTAATATGAGTTGACTTAAAATGACACTAGACTAAATCTCCAGGTGATTGTGTCAGCTGAATACCACAATAGTAATATGGTCTCCACTCTAGCCATTAAAAGTTCAGAAATGACAAGTAAAAAAATACATACTTTGACAACTGCATGATTTTAGATCCAAATATAATAAAACTGAGTGATTACTGGGAGAACAACTAAGGAAGATAGCACAGATATTTAGTCTCATTTGGGGCAGTTACTCTATGGGTTAGAAGAAAAATATATTTTGTGTTCAGAGTGGCCTCTCTTAATGAAGAGAGAAAATATTCAGTCAACGTACTGGATTAAAAAATGTAGGGTACCCCCAAGCTGGTATGGTGCCTTGGTGTAACCTAATCTACTGAAGAGTTTTACAGAGTAGAGATGTTGTCACTTATGTATTCTGATCATGGGAGCTTCCCAGAAGCCATCAGACACTAACCGATTTCATTTCAGGGCAGTGCTGCTTTTTTCCAGATGTCACAGCAGGACATCTAGGACCAAAACTTCTTTGAGGGTAGCATGGTTCAAGGTTATTGCCTTCTGAAAACTGCCCAGTGTGACTGCAGCCAACAAAGACTATGGATTCAGTGCAAAACATGTTTTGCCAGACGAAGACTGTTTGGAGTTGTGTTTGCGTTCTGAGCTACTGTAAAGTGGTCACAGCAGGCCTACTGAACACACATTGTGCTGAGTCAGTGGGAGGGATTAGTGCCTAACTAATTGAATTACGGCAGTGAACTGAACTCTCAGGTGAATCATGGCAATGAACTGAATTCTCTCATGACAATAACTATGCACTGGGTCAACAGACCACCCATCCACTCCATATTGATAAAGAACTTGTGTGAAAAGAGATACAGTAGTAGTAGTATTGCTTCCAGTATGACAAAAACCCATTACAGGTATGTGTGTGAAAAAGGTTCCACAGTCAAGAAGGATCCACTCTTCCTCATTCATCCCACCATTTTAGCTGTTACATGAGGCCAAGCACATTCTTTCAGCTAAACACACTTCCTTCAAATGAGGTCATATTATGTTACACTCCCACAACCTGAAACTGAATCTCCAAACGTTTTTGTTAATAAAACCTGGGAAGTCAAAGACACACTAAGAGAAATGCATTCTTCAACATGATCATGCATTAGTGCATTGTGCCTACCGGGGGTAAAAGGTAGGACTAATAGAGAAGACTAAACATCTGGCAATGTTTTTTACACCATGGAAAACTGAAAAGCTATGAATGGCACAAGTCAATGCTTTGTTTTGTTGGATATATCAATTTGTTATTTTATTACTCTCCATATGCCACATCTCATCTGTGTAACAGTTCATAACAGAGGACTACAGGAGAAGAACCATCTTAAATACTTTGTTGATATGTTTCTTACTGCTTAGCATATTCACTCAGTCTGCCCAGTCATAAGAGTTGAACTGCACATAATTACCAATGAAGTCAGTGCATTAATAAATCTGTGCCTGACCTTGATTGCCCTAGAAATGTTATAAAGGAGAATGATTCATGTCAGTTAACTTTATTTTGCTGTTAATGAGAAGACAAAATAGCTGGCAACAACCAGTTAAAATGGTTAAACTATTGGACGCATATGTTCAGTGGTATGAATATTTGCTTTTTTCCTCTCCAGTCGCCATTGTTTGCTCAAAAGTGCTTAAAAGTGGTTTAATTTATCATCTTTGACAGTATAAGTGTTTTAATGATAAGCCACACCCTACTGTCTGCTGCTTAAGATGTTTCATTGTGTTAGCAGTTTTGTTAGCTAAGCAAATTAAAACTGAAGCTCGATAAAACATTAGATGTGTATTTAAATCACATATTTAAACCAAGCAACATTTTAACTAGTTTAGTTATTTTTTGTAAAGTCCTAATCTTTAGTGCAATGGTCATTGCAGACTAGCTCTGAGTTTACAAACTGAGAGCAGAGCATAAGCATATGCAACTTTTGCTGTCTTTAAAAACTTGTTGGTTGTAGGGATTCCTGACTCCTGAATTGACACATGTCTAAAGGCCTGATTCAGATGTGAAGGCCTTTAGTCATGTGCCAAATCACATGAGTACATGATAATTTTGGCTATTGTTTGTATGGAAATAAAGAAGTGATCATTATGATTCTCTGGTAAAATTAAATATTGGGCACTCTATCTAATAAGTATACAAGTGTGTCTTTAAGTTAAAACTATGGCCACCAATCTGAAACCTCCTCATTAAAATTCAAGTGCGCCAAAACATGTTAAAGGAAACCAGAGACAACACTATATTTAGTAATGGGGCCACAGGTTTTCTGATACCGCATATGAATGTGAATGGGTTCCAACCACATACCATCAAAAAGGATTTATGTGACTAACATTATTGACCATGTGCATTTAATGTATAAGACACATTTAGTAAGACTGTGGTCCTACGATAATAGTATAGGATATGGTACAAATTATTTCTTACAACACTCTGTAAGGCCATTAACAGAAAGCTAAGAGTGATGTTACAGAGTTGACTGTTAGTACACGAGTGGTTTCCTTGGAAATAAGCCACGCTTTCAGTCACAGCCACAGTTGTGGCTATGTAGTATATATGAGAAAGAGACCCGCCCCTAAGGACTTTCATAATTATTCTAACAGTTGGTACAGTCCAGCAGTAACAAGAAATAGAGCGAGGTCTCACATTCCAGTTTAAACGCGAGTGTGCGTTTCCATAAATAATACAGTGGTCATTCCCAGTACTGAATATACATATAGCTGTAGTAATGCCCGTCAAGAAAGGCGGACACAAAATATGCACACTAGTCATTTTCCACTAAGTTTGTTTTGGTTGCCAAAAAAAAAAAAAGGCTATGCTCTTATCGACTATACGCTTATCTTTTACCACACTTCAAAACTGCCGTAGTAAGCACAATCAAGTATGTGTTCATATTTTAACGGACATCACGATAATATATTAAATTCTATTAAAAATAGATAACTAGTAGTACGTAGCTACAAAAAAGTGACTCGCCATAAGAAAAAAAACAAAGTTGCTTATTTAAGCTACTAATAATTTATCTGCTCTCTTCTTCGTAGTCACACATAACGGGAATCCGTTATGCCATCGATACTGAGTCGATACTTACTGAATCCTGGTAATATAAACAAATAAGCATAGAAAGTATATATTTTCGATATTCCTCGTTCGCTTACACAGAATCGGGTAGAAATAAATATGGTGCGCCGCGTTGGAAATGTACTACGATTCTCCTGATATATGTTTTGACCCGGATAATGCCACTCAGCACTTCTTTAAATTCTATTGGTGCAGAGGCGTGACCTCGCGTCTCTATAACGCCCCCATCACACCCTCTACCCCACCCCACCCCTAAAATGTACAGAGCGGATGAAAAGTTGTTTTTGGCTTTGGGTCTTCTTCAGTGTTTCCGAAACACTCAAAGGTTAAGATGCTTGCGGATATTTGGAAATGATTTTTTATTTACGCCGAATGTAAAATATATTTTCTGATTTTATTTACACATTCAAACGTCGACGAATAATATGACTTGCTTTCACTTGGATGACTTTTTAGCTGGATGGATAGGAGGTATGTCTTTTTACTTATTGATTTTATTCATCTCATAGGGAAGAATATTGAAATGTGGGTATGCAACCAGGTAGGATGCTCTTAAAAGAGTAGAAAATAAAAACTTTAGGTGGACTTTTGAGTGCTATGTTTCAAATGTAATTCGACCACAAATTCAAGACCATTCTTTCAGATCAATTAAAGCGAAACAACTAAAGTGAAATAGACGTTCTTATATGTTGCACATTGAACACGTACATTAGACACGTTGGTGCTTATTCTAAAACAGTTTCTAATTGTTATAAAACTTTGCAGATAATTTTTCTTCAGGTATTCAAATATATGAATCCAAGGTACGGCTCTGTAATAACAAATAGTCTAACTGCATTCTGTAGGCTACATTGCAAACCATTTAAAAACAGAAATCAGAGTAGGCGTAGCACCGTGGGAGCTTTGAGGGGCGTTGCTATAGGCTAATTTGTTTACTTCAATTTTCTACATTCTTTGCCAGCGCCTGGTAACATTGTATCGTAATGCTTTGTTATATACGAATATATATATATATATATATATATATATATATATATATATATATATATATATATATATATATATATATATATATATATATATATATATATATATAACGGCAAGATGTTTCCCTTTTAAACGCTAAGTGATTTTCAAGTTTGTTTGCACTGAAGTCTGTTTTGGATAGATCTGCAACCGGCCTTACTGTTAAACCGCTGCTTACGGAATGTCAATGTTTGCTCACTAGTAATTATGCTTTGGTGCATAATTTTTCACGAGAATTAGCAATATTATGTCTATGTGTACTGACCATAAAACGCACAATGTATGTTATTCATCAGAAGGAACAAAGAGGTATTCATCTGTGTACTGCTGGGACATACACCCACAAACTGTCATGAAAAGCTCGTCCTTTCCACAGTCTTGTGGCATCCCAATAAAAAATACTTCCACATGTATTTACATACATGCAACGTTTTTGTTTCAGGTGCCTCCAGTGTAATTGTGGGACATCCACTTGACACTGTTAAGGTATGCAAAAAGAAATCCTTTATCATGTTATCAGGTGTTTTTTTATGTATTGTAATTCTTGTGTTTTATTTTATGTGATTATAGTATTTATAATGTTTTATTTTGCTTGGAGTTTATAGTTTTTATTTTAGGGAACTGTGGAAAAAAAAACAAGATGTTCTTTGCTAAAATGTAATTTCAGTCTCTGCATTTAATAGACACGTTTACAAGCAGGAAAGGGATACAAGAACACTCTCCACTGTATTGTGACTATCTACAAAAAAGAAACAGTAAGTGAACAACTTCTGCATAGGGCCTGTTGTAAGTCCATGTCTAATACATGTGTAGCCTACTATGACAGAAAAAAAAAAAGTTAACTAAAAATGTATTTTTCATCTCTTATCTGTCTGTGTTCCCAAGTGTCATACTCCGTTTAAAGCCTTTCTTCTTCAATACAGTGACACCTGTAATTTGACTTGTTTTGCATTAGGTCACTGGCTTCTTCAAAGGCTTGTCTTTCCCGCTAGTTAGCATCACACTGTACAACTCCATGGTGTTTGGATTCTTCAGCAACTCTCAAAGACTGATTAACAAGCTTCGTGATGGTGAGGGGAGGCAAAGCACAAGCATGCTGGATGTGACTGTGGCCAGTATGACAACAGGCCTGGTGTCAGTAAGTGTGGGAGCCCCAGTGGACCTGGTCAAGATAAGGCTGCAAATGCAAACGAAGTCTGTTCTTGCAGGTATGTCTGAAATTCAACCATAACTATTTATAGTAAAGGTCATTTACAAGGCAAAGCTTGAGTGCACCTATTTGAACATGTATAACCTAAAGAGTGTAACGGGAGAAAAATGCTGTAACTCTTAATACGAATGCAAACACTGCTTAGGATAGCAGGGCAGAAATTAATTATATTTATACTTAAGATTTGTCCATCATTTTTTATTTTTTGCAGAAAACCTTACCTTTGCTGGCAATGGCAGCATCCCTCTTCGCTCAGTGGGCCTCCAAGTCCAGCCTGTCTACAGAGGTCCCCTCCACTGCATCAGCAGTGTCCTGCAGACCGAAGGCATGCAAGGGCTGTACAGAGGGGCAGGAGCCATGGTACTGCGGGACGTGCCCGGTTATGCCCTTTACTTCATCCCATACACACTGTTCTCTTCCTGGCTAAACCCTAATGGGAATAGCTCCCCCCATCCTTGCTGTATATGGCTTGCTGGAGGTTTAGCAGGTAAATTGGGTGCACCTTGAAATGGGACATTTTAGCTTTTTCTCGAGACTGGATGATGTAGGAAGTTTGTTACATCAGTACATTACATCAGTCAGTACTCTGGGACTGACTCCAAGAACAACTAGAGTGACACTCAGCTTATTTACTCAGTTGTTCCTACTTTTATATCTCCAAATTCAAATCAGTGAAAAGATCGTGGGGTTAGCAGACCTCATAAAGGTCAAAAGCCTACAAGAATACATGCAGACTCAAATAGAGGAGAGGAGGAGTAAATAAAGGAGTAAATTGACTTTACATTAAATATCATTGAAATAATTCACCACAAGTTAATGCTGGATTGGTATAATGGTATTAGTGTAGTGAAAAACTATGAAGAGTCAGCCACATTCTCATTTCCATTTATTCAGATGTTTTCCCCTCAAGCCTCGTGTGTATTATTTTGCAGGAGCTATATCCTGGGTGACGGCAACTCCAGCTGACGTGGTTAAAAGTCGAATGCAGGCAGACACCATGCATCACAGGAAATATAAAGGAATTGTCCACTGTATCATACAAAGTTACAAAACAGAGGGACTGCATGTAAGTAAAATCTTCGTCTTTAGTCACAAGATATTAGAAGTTAATGTGGGTTACTTAACTGAGAGGTGTAATGTCAGTGTTGCACATTAAAACGATCAGTAATGAAATGTTCTTCTAGCATAAATCTGAAAGATTTATCTGTCAGACTAACTGAGAGTCATAAGGCTATGGAATATCCCAAATGGTAGAACTGCACTTGCATTTTAAATGCACATTTTCCCAATGTTGTTTTGATGCAAGTCACTTTCTGTAATATAGCTAATAACTCTCGGATGATGTTTTCAGATTTTCAAAACATGACAGTGAATTGCTACCTTCAATAGTTAATATCTGCTTATACTTGCTGGACCATAAGATTTGTGCTCCACTCTGCTGTATTGTACTGTGCCATTCTGCAACAGTATGGAAGGAACTCTTTGTGACAGTTTCTTCTTCATTCTTCGTTTCAGGTTTTTTTTCGTGGTGCCATTGTAAATGCTATTCGAGGATTTCCCATGAGTGCAACTATGTTCCTGGGCTATGAACTTTCTCTCAAGTTTTTTCGAAGCCTGTAACAATCTTCCATTACTCCAGTTAACAGAAAGACTGACTAGTTTCTAATGCCAAGAATATTTACCCAAGAGATCACCATTAGCCAGTATTGAATTTATGGGGATTTATTTCTTATATTAAGAAAGGACCTACATAGGATATGATTTACAGATTTTAAACCTGGTTTTACTGGAGGATTTTAATATATTTTGGAGTCCATTTACTAATTTCATATGTTACCTATGGTTACATGGCTTCATTGAAAACACTGATACTGCCTTTAATCAATGTTTCAAAATGCTGTCCTTGCATGATTTGTAGATACAAATATCAGGATTTGATCCTGAATGTTTATATGTGCAGTATAATAATTCAGAAAATTGCTTTCAATAAAGATAATTTTAATAAGCAAAATCTGTTTTTTCACCCAAACCTGTTGCATTGGTATATATATATGTTTATTGATTTGTATGTTTATTGATTAGTACAAAAATGAAGACCTTTATGGCATATACACTGTTATAAATTGATTGCAAATGGAAAAAATCATATTGACAGGTATTTTTCACAATGGATACACACAGCTCACAAGTGATTTCATAATGTTTGACAAAAAGGTTTTCTCCAATAAGCCTTTCAGTTTAGCGCAGTACCTACACAGATAAAGCTTGTTTGAAGAACTATCAGGGGAGAAATGGACATTGTCACATGCATTATAGATTTAAGATTCAAACAAGAAAACGTCAACTCAAAGTAATTTCATGAATTATTAATTAAATCTGAGCATTTAAAACCTTTAATTGGTCAAGAGTTTAATTATTCAACCTAATCTTTTATTGGAGAACTCAGGACAGTAACTTGTCAAGGACAAAGCTGCTGAAGCATCTATGACTATGACTTGCATAAAAAATCCCAAAGCACAAATCATTAGTTTAAGTTCAAACATTAACTTCTTTGTCCAGCAAAAGGTGGTGTCATTGAAAATGTTGCAAGGGCACATTGTTTGCTTTTTTAGCTTGGTACAAAGCAACATGTTCATGGTGCCTTAAAGACAGACAGTTTAATTCATTCTTTTGATATGAATTAATGAATTTGAATGGGCAAAAAGAAACAAACAATTTTTGCTAATTAAGTATCATAGCTATATGAAAAAATGTCACCTATTTCCACATAATTCCTAGCTCCAAATATGTCAAACAGACAGTATACTTTATTGAAGTAGAGTGAAAACATGAAAACATCCATAAGACCAAGAGTGGATGAGAAACTGATAAGAGCCCAAGCCCATGATTACTGTATCTGACCAAAGAATGTAATAAAGCTTTCCCCCATACCCTCCAATGAGGGGTAGTCATACACTTAAGAAGGAAGAAAAGATCAACATTAATGTTCTGAATGTAGTGCTTCATACCATTGTCCAGTGGACTTCAAATCTTCAAATCTCATGTTCTCTGAAGAATCATGTTCTCTGAAGAATCACTCGAAGGATAGTAATTGCGGAACTAAAGTCTTAAATCAAAAGTCTTAAAGACCTAAATCTTGGGGATTCTGAAAGTTAATGAATCGAAACGTCTGCAATGTCTCCATCCACTAGGTGGCGCGATTGCACCTAAAAAAAATCCAGGAACAATCCCACGTTCCACAGCGTTTGTGAAATTCTCTTTTGCTTCAGGTTGGAGAAAATGAATGTGTTATAAAAATCGCAGGTAACAAGTAATGAAATAAATTACACCTTGTTAAAAAATGTTAACTGACTGTTATTTGTACAGATATTTAGCTTTTTATAAAGGATACTGCACCAGAAAAGCGAAAATTACTTATTGCTTTTTTCCACCGACTCCTTTTTTTTTTTTTTTTAATCGCCGGTGGAGTTGTTGAGTTCTGAAGCAAAACAGTGTAAACCTTCATCACTTACAAAAAAAAAAACGGATTCCTGCAATGTCTTTGCCTCACTGCAGCTGAAAAGCTATCAGCCCTTTCACTACTCACAACAACCTCTTTCCCCAAAAGGCGATTCGTAAGATGACCTTGAGCTTGGGTTAATGAAGCCAAAACGATACTGCTGAATAACTAGCACATTACTGTGCTTCATTATATTTAGAACTGCATAGTTATACTGGATGATCGACAATAGCATTATGCTTTAGAACGCTGGCAGTAATTATAGCTAAACATAAACCTAAGGAGAATATGGGCTTGCAGGATAGAAATATAGAAATAAAAATATATAAACAGATGTAGTTTGCAAACATATACAATATGAATGGTTTGCAGTAAACCAATTGCTTTCTGTTGAAATGTTTATGTATAGAAAATATATAATGTCACAAATAAACTATTTCAGCTAACTTGCTTTACAGCTAAGGCCAGAGGTAATGTCTCATTTATGCAGAAGGTCTGATTTTGAACAAACTCAATACAATTAACTTCGGTGTGATTAATCACTTTAAACTGCATGTGATCTATAAGGCTACATTATTTAGAAAGAACTCAGTCTCTCTTACCTAGCTATATTAGAAACAGAAATCAGATGACCTTTTTGCAAAAAATCCAATGAGATGAAACAGTGCACTGGTTTTTAAAAGATAAGAAAACTCAGTAATTTACTGAACTGAAAACACACATCTCTGCAGAGGACTGTACAGCAGGAGCCTATTGGTGTACTATAAAAATGAGAGAAGCCACTTTGATCATTGGTTCCTTTCTGAGGATTAAAATGGAGAGTATATGTTTATGTCATACTAAGCCATAACCTTAGAAAGGCCATAAACCCTTAACAGATATAAAACAGATATCCCCCACCTTCCTGTCAGGCAGGCGATGGCTGCTCGAATGATGACACATCATCCATGAATCCACAATGCAAAGAGTGAAAAGAATCACAAGCCAAAAAGGAGCCCACAAGGGAGTTTCTGGATCTAAATAAAAGCCAAAAATTAAATCTATTTAATTATCTGGCAGAGTGTAAAAAAGTGTGCTGCATCAAAACTGAAATTCATTGGACATTTTCATAGACCAATTATTTGTGAGTGTGTTGCTTGCATCTAGTTTAATGTCTTTGGTCAATGCAGTTACTGCAATATGCTTAAGGACTACTGCAGTATACACAATGCAATTCACTCTGTTCTCTGACATTTTCTCCAGAGAGGCATTGTGATTGGGTTACCTCTGCCTGTCCATGGATGTCATGAATGAGGTTTTATTGTTCTTTTATTGTGGAGACAGGATAGAGTCGCATGCCAGCTGCTGTTCCTGGTTGGCAATATAAACCCTACTGGGAGTGCCTCCTCACCTAAAGCAAACATGAGACAAGACCAACATAATAACCAGCCATTGCTCTCAGTAGGATTCTCTCTTTAATAACAAAAGCCTGTTTCCTGAAATAATACAATGTGGATCACAGGCAAACATCGTTTACATACTGGACCCAAATTGCGATGCATTTACAGTCTGATTATCTTAGAGAAGTATCATGTGGAAACAGGTTTGTGACTATGACATTTATGATCTGAAGAATCACAGATAAAGCACAGTACTGAAAAGAAGCTTATACAATTAGCTTACACAAAGCTGGCATTACAGCATTTCTCCCCCATTCTGCCTTACTCTGCATTATTTATTATCTGATATTAATTCATCATGAGGATACATAAAAATATATGGTTTGATGTTGCAAGATGTATTTGGCACAAACCAGTATACAGGGTGTTTTCTGCATATTTTAGAATACTGTAAAGTTTTCATTGATATAAACAGCTCAGCTGCCAAGTAACACAAGAATGATACATCCATGCTAACCATGGTCAAATACATTGCAAACAATGCAATCACATTTAAACACATTTCCAAGGAACTTTGAAATGCTGAAATGTCTGATGGTGTCCTGTATAATGTTTGTTGCACACCAGTATTTGTTAGAGCAAACTGTAGTGCGTCATCAGCTGGTGATCAGATTCTTGTAATATTAAGTAACAGGAGGTATGAAGACTCCATAGATGGACTTGTGTTGCTGCGAGCACAGTCAAATCATTTGTAAAACAGTGATTTTCCATTCAGCAATTAGAAGAGAATTTTACAAGACTGGGTGGGTAAAATTGAAAAGCTGCTTTGAGAACAAGAAGCATTGTAATAAAAAATGGTTAATTTGTTCTCACTTACAGATTGATACTATGGTTTTATTCCCTAAACATAAAAGTCATACCTCAAACAGACTTATATGTGATATAACATCCATGACATGTGTCTCCTGATTAGTGTAGTAGTTTTCACATTTTTCATATTATAATTGTTTGCTTCTGTGGCTTTGCAGTAGCCTTTCACAGTTAAGATTGGGTAGCAGGCTCCTGGAGGAGGACTCATGTTAACACTGGTAGAGGGCCCCTGGAGGAGGACTCATGTTAAGACTGGTAGAGGGCCCCTGGAGGAGAACTCATGCACATGAATCATGCACATTTTAATTATTTTTTTTATTATTTTTGGCTTATACTGTAATTGAACCGTAGATCTGGTTACAGCTTTATATGCCTCAAATGCCAAATCTATTCTTAGGTAGTCTGGAAGAATCATATAAAATGTAGCTTAATTACTATTTGTTATATTATTTGTTCCAGGATGCATATATTTGCCAATAGAAATTATACTGTATGATAGATTTCTGGTATAACAAGGTGCATAGAAAGATGCATTAAAAAGTGTTGATGCATCCCTGTACAGAAAATGGGTTAATTCTTTGAGGTTGTGCATCACAATTAATTGCTCCAAATGTTCTAACACTGAAAAAGCATGTGTATTTCTCTGTTTTATCAAGCAATAGCAGCGATATATATATTAGCATGTATGGTTAATAATTTTGAATCAGATATGATTATATTCTTTGGGCTATATTATCTTAATAAACACTGCTTATAGGGCAGGCTGAGCAGCTGTCACTAGTGTTTGTCTGGACCTGGTGGATGGCGAGGTGATGACAGGCAAGCACAAGCCTTTCACGACGATGCTTCAAGACCTCCAGTAACCAAACCCACTCAATGACCTCCAGTAACCGAACCCACTCAATGACCTCCAGTAACCGAACCCACTCAATGACCTCCAGTAACCGAACTCACTCAATGGCCTCCATAACCGAACCCACTCAATGACCTCCAGTAATCGAACCCATTCAATGACCTCCAGTAACCGAACCCACTCAATGACCTCCAGTA
The DNA here is from genome assembly GCF_041902795.1 of Electrophorus electricus. NCBI lineage: Eukaryota > Metazoa > Chordata > Actinopteri > Gymnotiformes > Gymnotidae > Electrophorus > Electrophorus electricus. The sequence goes on along the minus strand of NC_137512.1, from coordinate 19,818,661 downwards.
ACCGAACCCATTCAATGACCTCCAGTAACCGAACCCACTCAATGACCTCCATAACCGAACCCACTCAATGACCTCCAGTAACCAAACCCACTCAATGACCTCCAGTAACCGAACGCACTCAATGACCTCCAGTAACCGAACCTGAACCCACTCAAAGCAAACTGAAGGGACTGAATGCGTGTAATGCTGAGCTGCAGACAGATGATGCCACTAGATGAAAGCTTAATTCATGTTGTTGTTGCACTTTATTTCAGCGCCTTTTCTGTCCTGTAAAGGGAAACATGATCTTGGTTCTGTATTTAATTAATGATAGACAAAGTTATAACAAGCTGCTCAAAACTTTCATTAGGCCTACTTATTTTATTTTGTATTGTTTTCACTATAGTTAATATGTATAGGAGAAAAATGAGTGATACTATTACCTGTAGAATACAGTATAAAATGATACTGGATTAGGATTAGGCATTATATGATATATTCTAGCAGGTTTTACAACTGTGTACACTCACAGAGGAAACTATATGGCATCTCTTCATTAATCATCAATTACTTTGTTGTGTTTTTGAATAGATTTTTGGGAGTATTTTGCATAAAAAGAAAATATACATACAGCTACATATGGCCAGTTATTTATAGCAGCTTTCTAAAGAATTAAATGATAAGGAGTGCGGGTAGAGACGGTGGGGGTGTGGGGGGGGTTTGGTGGCGGCAGTAGCGAGGAGCCGTAGAGGGAGGGTTTGAAAAGAAACCGAGCACCAGAGCCGACGCTGAATTCAAACGAGTAAGGACTACAGAGCCGTCACCTCGCTCTCTCAAACAGCGGAGGTTTGTAACCGTTCGATCATCGCATGCTCTTTTCATCTTCAGTAGAATAGACCTCAGCGAGAGATTTGCACTGAATGCCGTTAACGTCATTACCGCATGTTGCTGGTGAATGATACAATGGTGCACACTGTATCATGGGCGTGCAGAGTAAGGCGTGATCGGCCAATTTCAGCTCCATGTTACAAGGGAAAAAATCCAAGTAAATGTGACTAGCCAGGTGAACGTGGTTTTATCCGTAAGCTCACATATGTGTTTTAAGATGGGAGGTAGAAGCTGATGTCCGTGACGGGCAGAAATCTCGGAAGAGCGAACTGAACAGGCAGGTACAGATGGTTTGTTGATTTCATTGTATAGGCTACCGGTTAAACGTTAGTGTCATAAAACAGAAACTGTAAACACCTTCTCGCCATACTGTGGTATGCTCTAGTTCCACCCTTAACATCCTTATGATTTCTGTCTTACATTTATGTGCATCTTTTGCGCACCACATCTCAATAATTTATTGAAGCAGCATTGATCTTCCCTGATGCTTTATATTGAGATGTGTGTGTGTGTGTGTGTGTGTGTGTGTGTGTGTGTGTGTGTGTATTCTGTAATATAACTCTTATGAATGAGTTATATTACAGTGTGTACAGTCTGTGTGTGTGTGTAATAATCAATACAATTTAGCAGAAACTACCTTTAAAGTTAAAAAAAAAATTTGTGGTTTTGTCTAAAAATTGTTACAATATGAACAAATCAGTTAACTTTGGAGAAAGATCCTCAAAAATCAAATTAATATACTTCAACAAATATACTACATACACCACTCATGGTGACAATAAAAAAAATTCAACCACACAGTAAATAAATAGGGCAAAAACGCACAGAGTGGTTAAACAGACAATAACACGTCATTTCCCAGCGTGGCAGTGACACTAGTTTTCAACTGGACTCATGACAGACACCACAAATGCACCACCAGTACCTGAGGCCAAAGATAAATCACTACATCCTCATACCATTCCTCATATGCTTCCTTGAGGATGCTGTCCAAGCTGTAACTGTGCCAGAAAAATATGCTGTAATCTGTAATTAGAGCGGGCTATGCCGTGACATACACTCATGCGTGTCCACCCCATGAAGGTTAGCAAGGACATACAGAGCATTCACATTAATCAAACGATAAGTGGACACACAGTGATTAACACTCAAATCATAAAAATGCATCTGCCCAATTAAGCCAGGAAAAAAGACGCAGATAAGAAAATGTTAAAAATACATTTTAAAAATGCAGTGTGTGGACCTACATCTGTGAGGGATACTTTGATCAACCATTTGAAAGCACCAAGTCTAATACTAATACCTAAGAATAAGTTGAGAACCAAAATCATGCACTGACTGTATTTCTCCTCACCAATGCTTTATTTTATGCAGGAATAGACCAAAATAGCTGAATTTGTCACTCTTTAGCCTTCACAGATGTGGTTTGTAAGCCAACAAACTACTGCTTGGGTAAAGGTACAGTATACAGTTCTTACATTTTTATGCTGGTCCGTACATCAAAATAATTCTAGCACTGCTCAATACATTTCCAGCCTAACAAGATATCACACAAATCTGGGCCAAGACTCAAAGATTAGATTTATCACCGTGAGAGAGAAGCATGTTAAGACCATGACACTAGAGATGTGTGCAGGGGAATGGCAGGCTGGAAGCCTTCTCTCTGTCTTACAGATGCAAGGACATCAGCAGAGGCCTAGGAGCTGGCAGAGAAATCGAGTGCTAAATTATTCAGATCAGTACAAACAAAACAAAACAAAAAAACCCTACCGAAATGCAACATGAGATTTTTAAGTTTTACATTTTTTGGGAGGCCATGATGGCATTAGAATAGACATAGAAACTCATTAAACTTTCCAGTCTGGTAGACTGCAGGAGAAAGCTAGCAAGGCAGCGAAGGACCTTAACGAAACTCACCAGGTATGGCAGTTCCAGGTCAGCAAGACCACTTTTGTGTTCTTTGTGGTGTATGCAGTTCTCTTTTTACTGCTAGGATACTGCAGATTAGAGCATTTGGTGATTTAGAGTTTGATGCTTTTTTTTGCCTGAAGGCTTTCACTGTACTTCATTACCTGGTCAGTACAAATCTAAAAAAAAAAACTGCAATAGACAGATACATTGGCCATGACATTATTTTCAACAAGTTGTCATGATGGGTACCTCTGAGGGTCCCACAATATGTTCTCTGTGCACAAGAAGTGAACTTGATTCTAGAAAGATTTTTAAACACTAATGCCATTGACACCATCTCTGTGGACAGTAGGGAGACAGTAGGGAAGTTGGCTCTAATTGAAAAGTCTTTTAATCTAGCAAAATGTAGCAGACATAATGCTCTTTTGGGCTGCCTGCTCATGGCAAGCATCTATAATAAGAGCTTATCTACCTCCCTCACACTCTTCCTTCTTCTAAGTGGCTAGCTCCTGGGCTGACACACATGGATGCAGAGTACCCTTCAAAATATTAAAGATTCTCGAGCAAGCCAACAGTCGAAAAAATAGAAGGGTCATCAGTTAGAAGTTTTGGAAATCAAAACCGCTGTTTATGTGATCGGGAAATATTTGTTTTTTCATGACTTAAGTTGTTCATTTGAAATGAAAAAAACGAAATGATTTAATCCTGAATTTTATTCCTAAATTTCCGACTCAAAGGTTTAGTTTTGCTTACTATTTTGATTTTGCCTGTGTCAAATAAACACTTCCTGTGGGCAGTGGTAGCACAGTGTTTAAGATACGTGCCTTGTTGTCTCTCTGTTTGGACAATCTGAAAGGGTGAATGACTTTAGAGCAGTAGAGACTGTGAATAACCTTAGAATGCATCAAGTTCTTAAGTTTGACAAATGAAACTTTTTTTTGGCAGTTTTAGTCATCTATAGTTCATTTGTAACAAAATATACTAGTTTTGATTAAATGTCCTGTATCTGCAGATATATATCTACTTTATTTACTTGTCATATCAAGTGCATAAACCTTTGTATGAAACTGACGAGCTGATTAAGCAGTGAAGTGAGCACATGACAGATATAGTGCATTATGACAGAGGCTAATTGGCCCCCACAGGAGAATGGGGTGCCCATGACCTTCTATGCTATCAGCACACACTGATATATTTTGACACTTACTTAGCAGGAAGTCAGTAAAATTGAATGCATAACACCCACCTCCACCCCCCACCCCCCAAGTAAGTGTCTGCAACTGCTCTCACTCTGCAGTAGGTATATTATTCATATGTTGGCCTAAGAATTTGACAGTAAAATGTCAGAGAATGGCATCAAACAGCCAGTTTCATGCGCCTGGTGACATGCTGTACTGAGACCTGGAATAATTCAGCACTGGGAAAAATAAGTAGCCCCAACATAGGGACTGTTTTTGTTAAACAAGATTAAGAACCTTTAGAAGAAAATGAAGTTGAAGATAAGTACAGATGTCCATTCTGAGAGAACTGACCCAGGAGACTGGTGAATGTAGGTGGGTTGAAGTAGTGATCGGTATAGAAGAGACCATGTGCTGGATTCTCCAAGGCCACTCTTTTTGCCTCACTAGGTCTCATCATTCTGTCCTGGCAGCTATTTTACACCAGAAGTTTTTGCCCTGGTAACAACTCTTCACACCTGATTCTATAATGACACTTCATTTGCCCTAGCCAATTTATTAAGTATGCTCTGGTGAGACCTAAAAGAATACATAAAATATATGCTCAGTTATATTTTATGCAGCCCTTTAGTGTATTTTTTAATTACTCTGAAAGAGATAAAGGCACTCTTTGAATGCTCAGAACAATAGAGTCCATGCTTCACTATCGTTCCGTAAATGCGTTTTAAAGTCAAAGAAAATGTAATTGTCACAATACTGTGAAAAGCTGAGAAATGCCATCCACACACCGTACCATGAGGAACACCGTCACTCATCACAAAACACGTGAATTATTGTTCAGTCAAGCGTGAAAGTTAATTAATGACACAGTGGGCATGGGCGAAGAGTTCGGTAACCTCCTGAGACCCAGTGCACAGTAAAGTCAAATTACAAAATCTCCTCACATGAGGATGCAGTGTCTCCTAAAATCAAATCACATGGTACACTGTATTGTTCCAGATATAGTCCAAGAACATCTCAAGACTTAGATGTTCTAGTCTTGCAAATTTCACAAGAACATATGCCCACCTTCTGTTTACTTGTACTTTAGACAGATTATACTGATCTTACAAAATTTGTTAAGACAGGTTTTAGATACCTTTTTGTAGTACTTTCATGTCACATGCAATATAATTATGTAATATAATTATGAGATTTAAATCTTGTATTCAGGTGCAGCATTTTTTTGTTTGTTTGTTTGTTTTTGTGTGGCTCTGTTGTTAAAATATAATTGAGGCTGAGTAAAGACAGACCCATCTTTCTCCCATGTGTGATTGGCTGCATGTCCCATATTGAATCTTATCATCAGTGGTGCTTTGCTGTCAGAATAACTTTGTAAACCAAGCAGAGCAGAACAGAGTTTAACCTAATTACCCTTCATGGCCTGACTTCCAACATCTCTACATGTGGCTCACAGTTATTTCTGCATATGGGACGTTCCTCGGTTTCCTTATCTCTGAAGCCAAACCTTCCTGTAGAAACAAGTCAGTTAACTTGAAATAAAGTGATTGAATAGTGATACAAACTATTCACATTATACATTATGCATACATAGTAATATTACTATGTATATATTTTTTGTTATGTATGCATAACAAACCAAGTATGCAAGTCACGTGGAACAGAAACTGGAAGCATAAATGCTGTATTCTTCACTGTAATACTTCAGCAAGATTTCCACCTTTAGTCTATACAGTTTTGTATGCCAAGTATCCACTGGAATTTTCTTCTGTAATAACAAACACTTTTTTTATGGTAAAAGAAATAAAGTACTTAGAACAACAAACGGATCTGAAATGTTATACATTATGTCTAACTAATTTCAATATGCATGGATAACTAGAGATTGTAGATTTACGTCATCCACAAAATATTGTTCTTTTAATTAGATTAATCTCCAACCTGAACTGGCAATTATGTTCCACAATCAGTGAAATGTTACAATATGGTACTATCTGTGAAACAGGTTATTTAGAGAAAGAACAATAATTTCTATAAACAAATATTTCAAAGAAATGTCATCCATTGTTGTCATTCACCCAACATAAAATTACACCTTTGAACACTTTTCACTAATTCATTATGATAAAAAAATAAGAGGGAAAAGCCTAAAATGGCATCTGTAAGAGCTTTGTGTTCAATTTGACAATTTAATGCCTAATGGAAAATGCATTAAAAAACTAAGTGCATTAATTGTAGTGCATTAAATTAAGCAGTTTGACACCCATTATATCTGCTTTGATGTGAATAGAAAACTAGAAAATGACAAAAGTGTAAAAAGGAATCTCTTTAGAATTTGGACATATCCATTTTATCTTGCAATTACAGTGTGTTTCCAAGCATTTGTTTCATTTCCCACTGTCTTGGGTAATAGGCTATAATGACAAAGAAAGCCATGTACTGTTAGAGATGTATTTTATGACTGCAAGCAAGGGACAATGGTGGTGTGTATAAGAATCTTAACATGGGATAGAGGGGAACAGCAGTTTTGTTGCAGTCTGAGTTTTTGGGGGAAAAATGAATGAAACCACACCTTCTTACCATCTAGCAAGACCTGCTATAATCCATGATTATCCAACCACAAGAGTATGTAAGATTTGATTTTGCAAAATGCACTGAAAAGGAAAGATTCAGTGGAATTCTAGATGGTTGTGAATACTGTTTGCTTTAACAGTGCCCTATATATTTGTTATTTCATCCATTTTTCATATAATTTTGTTTTATATTCAGATTTGAATGTATTAATTATTCAAATGTAAAAAACATAAAATTGTTAAAATATACATAATCTGGTGTATTATGTGCAGCAGAGGCTCATTGCCTTTTCCACAGAGTTAATTGCTATGGAGCAAGAATAATGAGTCTAGACCCTGACTGGAGACTGAATTTTTCCTCAAGGCTTTGTTACTGTTTTTTTGCATCATGCGTTCTTTGTATATAAGCATCCGTGGGGTCAAGCGGCTGTTTGTATGTTGAACTGTAGTCCTGACAGCTGCTTGGCACTAAGAAAATTCACCCTTATCTGCTGATTTTCTACCACCTGGTCCTACTTGTCAAAATCATTAAAGTGTAGCTGAAAAGGATGGTTACAATAGGATTAAGGGATGCAGCCAGTGATCATGCATGTCTCTCTTAAACATATGTCCTTATGTCCTTGAAAGACTGAAGAGGTTCCCATCCTCAGTGGTATTACCCAGCAGATACGACAAAATGGCAAACGCATGCATATCATTTACTCTGTGCTACAATCGGTCAGTCCTATGTGCCTCCATGTGCAGATCAGTATGCCTGGGAAAACACACTGGGAAGAAATCCACAGTCCCCCTATAAATAAATAATCTGTTCTCAGATTAGAACATGTCTAGATGTGGAGGCAAGATCAGGCTTTTAGAATCATATGTTCAAATTAGAGGCACTGCTGCATAGACAAGCTCCTTTTTTTACCATCATGACAGAGAAAGCAATGCTGCAAGCCAGCAGAACAGATATCAGTACTCCTATATAGACCTTGCATTGTGAGATTTACTAATTCAGTAAATGGAACAAGTAAACTAATGTAATTGTGTCCAGAGATTTCAAAGTTCAAGTTCAAAGTTCAAAGTTCAAAGAGGTTTTATTGTCATTTCAGCTATATAGAAGTACACAACAAAAACGAGACAATGTTCCTCCAGGACCATGGTGCAACACAAAACAACAGTGCCACAGACAACATGCTACACAAGTGCAAAATGTCCAATATAATGCAAAATGTCATTAAACAAACATTAAATAATAAATACAGGACAGGATAAATACAAATCTTCATGATTTAACTTATGTTAAAGACTTGTGTTCATCATCCCTTTTGAGCGCTATAAGCATAATGAGTGCTGGAAAAAGTAAAAAATAATAACAATGTTTGAATATATCTACTATTAGTAGACTATTCTTTTTATCTGCTGATTTGTATTGTGAAATCAAATGCCCTGGAGTGAAGTACTGCAGTGGGGTAGTTTGCCACTGAAATGGAGGTTATGTAATGACCACTAATAGCTGCAGGAAGGGAAAAAGCCACTTTAGTGCTGCTAAACAAACAAAACCTTCCTAAGGCTGTATTCCCCCTCGGTTTTACATTAAAACATGCTTGAGGTACAGCACTTTTCAAAAATCAGAGAGAGGAAGGGGCACACAAACCAACAAGCTAACTAAGAAATACATATTTGGCAAAATGGGCTAATATACAATCAGCTTCTTTTTACCATGCAGTTTTATTCTGATGGAGTGACACTATTGTCATTATGCTAGCCTAATTCTAAAAACACACCACCAAATAAAGATGTTTGAAAGTTTTATAAAGTGGTTCGTTTTCAATCTTGTTTAAACATCGCAGTAATGCTGTTTAAATATCTCACTATACATGTATAAATTTGCCCACAAGTTCCCCTCTTAAAAAGAAAAGAAGGGGAAAAAAATGATTCACTACCAATTCTTTGAAAGCTGACTATGTGTAGTGTTCACTGTGTTAATGCAATTCATGGAAATATGCTCTGTTCCCAGCCATTCTTTGACTGCAGAAAGACTTCAATAACTGCAGCTTTTAGAACAGGCCACCTTTGAAATGCAGCAAAATGTCACAAATTCTCTACTGAGACCTTGTGTGTTTACATGTGTCAGTAGGTGAATTTCAGTTTGGATCATATGTTTGGTTACATTTATATTGACTGTGACCTTAGTTGGACTATGACCATTGGATCACACTGACTTGTGATCATATTTTAGTCAGACTAAATGTTTTTAGCTATGCTTATATCAGAGTATTGGACCATTGGTGTCCACTGAGTTATCAGTTTATTAGGTACACTTACTATGTAATTGTAACTATTGTCTACAGCTCCATTGTTGTACTTATTGTCTACCTACAGTCTTTGGTGATTTCCGAATATTCAGACGTCTTTTTCATGAATAACCTGCTTCTTTTTAGGATGAGTGATGTATGAATATTTTGTGTGTGTCCATATAGACGTTTATGCTGGGTTTTGCATATTTATTTGCAAGAGCATTTATAGTATAAAGATATATTGAAAGCATCCGGCAAGAACCTGCGCTTTGGCCAATCATAAAAGAGGCCAGTAAAGCTTGCCATTACATCCATACAAGACTCCAATACAGTCAGTCCACAGATTTCAGAGGACAACAGTGTTGCCAGCAAAACTGCATTCCATCTTAGAACTGACAGTCCACAGCTCCAGCTGTAGGAAAGGCATGCTTAATAAATTGATCGTTCTTTGCAGTTTTTTATTAAATCTGCCATTGCACAATGCTTCTACACAATGTGCTGAGAAAGGCATATAATGACATAATGTAATGTACCCAGCCCAAAAACTGAGTGAGCTGTAAAGTGTTTGAAATCGGTCAGACTGTACACCGTCAGCACATGCTAATTTCTAAGACCATGCCTAAACAAAATTGTTGTAAAATATATGGTTGCATCTGAGGTGAATGTCCTGACGCAATGTCCAGTTTTATGTTTTGACCTCCTGTGTACTAAGCGTACAGTTCGTGGTGTTGATATGTTCATTTCTTATATGTAACGAATTACATAAGTGGGTAAATACTTTACGTGTACAATTACTACCATTTGTTTTCAGCCGTGACAAACTTCCCAGAAGAATTACTTCCTGCAGTTGCCTTTTCCAAAACACGCCATGCTGCTAGGGAAACCAAGGCGGAGGCAAGGTGTGCAGGAGTGACACCTTTGGCTTGTTTAATAAGCTTAATGATAAATGGTGTGCTAAGCATACTAAAGGCAAATATAATGGAAGGGATTTCCATCAAAATACTATACATAGAAACCTAGCAATGTTCTATCCATTTACACTGAAGTCCATTCACTTTAACACTGAAAGGTCATGTATGATTTTTCCAAAGTGCAATAACCTGTTGCTCTAAGCTCCTTTTAACATACTGTAGCCATAAGAAATGCATTTTGTATATTAACTAGTAATTCTGATATATGCCATGTTAGCTTTGTTATCTTGAACTTTAAGAAAGATTTAATAGTTAAAAGACTTAGAAATATTAATTCATGCACTTTCTTTCAGTAAGACAGCTATTTCATACCCTGATCTCAAGCAGAATTCAGAGAAATTGCTGGATTTCATCTTATATCTTACAAATTTGCAATCATTTTTGTTCAGATTTTCATGAACAAATATGTTACCTGATTCTGACTTGGAACTGCCTACTACTGAAGAGTGTCATAATTTGTGCTGCAGTGGTCACATATCTCTTGCTATAGTCAGGCACAGTCACTTCAGTAGTCAATGTCTTAATGAACATTTCATATATTTTAGTCCTCAGTTCCTGCATAATAACCTACATGACACTGTAATAATTAAAATAATAGCTCATTTAAAACCCCCATTTAAGATCATCACGTACCAGCTCCTTAACATTTCTTTCTTTTTTCCCCAACAGACATAAAAGCTTCATCATCAAGCACAGAGTACACACTCTGGAGGACTGACACAATAGGAACTACCAATAGACTACATGCACCATTCTCTGTAGCTGGAAGAACAACAGATATAATAGTGCATCATGGATTTTGTAATGAAGCAAGCATTGGGAGGTAAGTGAAAGATATTAACCTCTGTGTCATCAAATTATATCTAGTATAATGTGAGCTTAGAGATGTACATTTTAGCAAAGAGATTTTATTGTTTTCATTAATTCAAGATCAGACCAAAAGCCCATTTCCAGATTTTGCTGTACAGCAAAGAGATCAAGGCCCTTAATTAACACCAGGATGGATCTTAAGGTCATGTTAATACACAGGTTTGCACATACACTCCAATTGAGTAGCAGAATATCCGGTAATTGTATTTCTAAAGAGACTGTTATTTTTACTATTGTTGGAGCGTGTAATTTCATTTATGTATGACTGCTAGATTTTCTGATTTAATAGATTAGATTTTGTTCAAAGGTCCGTGAGTCCTCAAATAAATTTTTTCAGTTTGTTTTCATCAGCGGAATGACTACAGCTAATGTTTCACCCTCCTGCCACCCTTACATTAGCCAGATGTTGCAGGCTATTCAGAGCTATTGTGACCTCATGATAGCTGCCTGTGTACTGTGATGTGCTGTGCTACAGAAATCTTTTAACCTGAATTACAGCTATAAGTCTTTTTACATGGTTATCAGGCAATCTTTTAGCCTTTAAATGTTTAACTTCTAAAAAGGTTTTTCACCAACTAATGTGTACATACCTTGCATCAGTAGTGATCCAGTAGTTGAACATAAGTTGGTCTACAAGCAAATTTCATTGCCAGTAACAAAATGTTAAAATAAATCTTGATATTTTGATATTTTGTCAGAAATTCATAAATAACAGAAATTGATACAGTCTGAAATACAGACTGTGGTTCATAACTATTTCATTACAATAAATAGTTTTACAGATTGGCTTTTGATATTGGTAAATAGTTCAAAACAAAAAAGATTGAGGAACACTAGGAATAAGGGGGCTTAATTAGAAAACAATAAATGAGGTGAGGAGAGATACATGCAGGTTTAAACAGAAGTGTAGAAATACATCCCACAAATTTGTTCAAGATCTGTCTACATGCCCTCTGCTGGTGTCCCCCTGCATTCATGCCAAAGCACCAGTTCAGTGTTGCTTAGGTAGTATGAGCAGGGTCATTATAATGCTTAAAGTACACCTCTGTCACAGTTTCTCTATAACAGTGGGCAGCATGCTGTCTTTAAGAATCTGGGGTTGCTGCATTTGGTCAGGTCTAGGTTCAGCAATGTTATGTGCCCAAAGCATGAGGTCAGCTGACTACCTGAATATACTGTACGACCAGGTTATTCCATCAATGAATTTTTTCTTCCCTGTTGGCACGGGCATATTCCAAGATGACAATGCCAGGATTCATCAGACTCAAATTGTGAAAGAGTGGTTCAGGGAGCATGAGACATCATTTTCACACATGGATTGGCCACCACAGAGTCCAGACCTGAACCCCATTGAGAATCTTTGGGATGTGCTGGAGAACAATTTGCGCAGTGGTCCAAATCTCTCATCATCAGTACAAGATCTTGGGGAAAAATTAATGCAACTCAGTTTCTCTATAACAGTGGGCAGCATGCTGTCTTCAAGAACACAGCTGTATTTCTGCCTTATCCATGAACATTTAAGTTCTTGCTAGTGCCCTGAGATCTGTCAGAGAGCCAAAGAGAAATGGTTCTATAAAAAGTTGCTACCCATGACATGCTTTACAATAATAGGGTATCTTTTGGGTGGTATGGCTGCCAAAGTGGCACTATGATGTTTTATATGTAGTAGCACAGTAATAGCACAGTAGTATCATATTAGCACAGTAAGGGAGTTTAATTTGTTTAACCCATGTTGCCAACTATAAACTTGTAATATCTTTAAGATAAGAGTTAAGAATGGCCCTGTGGCATTTTTCATTTAAATACACTTGGATTTTTTTCAAATCTAAAACAAAATCTTAATAAATATATACATAATAGCAATGAGTGTTCCTCCATGCCCCAATGCACTGTGAAAGCTTGTATTGAAACTTCACCCAAACAGTTTATTCTTATATAATATATAGCCTTTGTGACCACATATTAATGTGTTTTTAGAAAAATGTGTATACAATTGTGTTTAGCTTTGTAATGGTAGAGATGCAAGATTTATCTATGAAGGTCATCCATTATTAAAAACATTTCTACTCAGCAAACTTCTAGATATTTTATTATTCACAAGTAAGTATAAAGCATTACATCAGCTCCGTTTTCCTAAGTCTGTCTTCAGGCTTGTTTAACAAACTGTTAAAAATACTTAAACACAATTAGATGTGAAATTGTTTATTGATTTTTTTTTTTACAAAATGTAGGCTAAAACAGTAATACATGGGTTTTTAAAGTGTGATCTAACTGTGAGCTCCTGTAATATTTGACATAGAATGGCTGAAGTAAAAAGATCACTGTAACATTGACCTAAGATGTGTATAAAACTGTGCCCTATTCACTATCCTCTACTTGTGAAAATCTGGATCACTACATAGAGCCCTATTATAGAATTTGTCAAGATAGTGAACAGTTTCAAACATCATGTTGTGTGTTAGCTCATTACTGTGCGACAGACGATTGCATCACATAAACAATCTGAACATCATGCCACATTGTAGCAAGTCTGACAACATGCCAGACAGCATATTCATTTCACCATGTCTTTATCAGCCACTGAGGTAATGTAATATATCAAACTGCCCAGTAGCTAACTGGCTAGCTAGTTTGTAAAAAGCGATTTTTATCACAAAATTATTTTATCTGAGAACTATGAAATCTAGTTAACTAGATTTCATTTATACACTACTTATTGCGGTGCATTGTGGGATTGTTATAGTGCATTGAATATCCAACAGTATGCTATTGGACACCACTACAAGATGGCGGAACCCCAAGGTTTTGGACACATCTTTACTGTTTCATAATCCAAGACCTTTTCTATAGACACTTGGTGCAGTAGTGGCACTAAGTGACCTATTTTATTACTGCTTTTATCCAAGAACACTAAGAACCTAATTAACATGTTAATTTAGGAAAGCCTTGCGATTTGCATATCAACAAGAATTAGGGGTTTTCTATGATATATGAATATAGCTCCAACCAACCCTGCATTATAATCATAGGATTTGGTCACCCATCCATCACCAGAGTCTTATTCCCATAATGCTTTGATGTAAAGGCATGCAGAATCTGATAAAGAAGGAAATCTCCTCTTTTGTTATGCTAACTAATCTTTACATGGCTTTAAAATTGACTGAAATAAATGGGCCACATATCTTCTGTATGCAGTTACACTGATTCTGAAGAAGACTCTATAGCACACCTAAAAAGCTTTTTCTTGAAATTTGTGGTTACTATTGAAACATTATTGTAGCAAATGAATAGAATCTGTATTAAAAAGCCAGTCCAGGGACTCTGAATTTAGAGGTCAGACTTTTCTGTACTATTCAACCATACCATTCAGATATGAATGAGGCAGTGAGATCAACGACCTTGACATGATGTGGAATGTCAAAAAAAAAGCTTGGGCATACAAATCCATTTAGTGGAAAAGAGGACCATTGAGCCTGCTAGTTAATTATCTATTATGAAGCTCCAGGGGGGTGGGGGATAGGGGTGGCCTTTGCCCACGGTTTTGAATGACCTTCTACCACTACCAATCCTCTTGTGGCTGTGGAGGCACCTGCCTACAACTAGACCTCATTTGAATGCTAATCTGTTAACCCAAGGTGTCCAAGGCACAGATTCATTTACCAGTTAAAGTACCCACTGGCAGTTCTTTGCTCCTGAATGTCCTTAGAGGCATGTAGACATAGTTCATCAGTATTGAGGACACAACATTTACATTCAGGTCAGGGTATAAATACACAGCTTGGCCAAAAAAAAAAGGTCACCACCTGGATTTAACTAAGTAAATAGGTAAGAGCCTCCCAATGGATAATTACTGCATGGGTGATTATGTTTCAGCTGGCAACAAGTTATTTAACCCTAACTGATGCAGTGATTAGCTTCTCATTTGTTAAACAACCATGTCGAAAGACACATCCTGTGGTTGTGGAAAAGACGTTAATCGGTTACAGAAGGGTCAGATTATTGGCATGCATCAAGCAGAGAAAACATCTAAGGAGATTACGGAAACTACTAAAATCGGGTTAAGAACTGTCCAACACGTTATTAAAAAGTGGAAGGACAGTGGGGAAACATCATCTTCGAGGAAGGAATGTGGTCAGAAAAAAATCTTGAATGATCGTGATTGGCGATCACTTAAACGTGGTGAAATCAAATAGTAGAAAAACAACAGTAGAACTCCAGGATATGTTTAATAGTGAAAGTAAGAGCGTTTCCACATGCACAATGTGAAGGGAACTCAAGGGATTGGGACTAAACAGCTGTGTAGCCTTAAGAAAACTACTTGTCATTGAGGCTAACCAGCAAAAACGGCTTCAATTTGCTAGGGAGCATAAAGATTGGACTCTGGAGCAATGAAAGAAGGTCATGTGGTCTGATGAGTCCAGATTTACCCTGTTCCAGAGTGATGGGCAGATCAAGGTAAGAAGAGAGGCGGCTGAAGTGATGCACCCATCATGCCTACTGTACAAGCCTGTGGGGACAATGCTATGATCTGGGGTTGCTGCAGTTGGTCAGGTCTAGGTTCAGCGACGTTATGTGCCCAAAGAATGAGGTCAGCTGACTACCTGAATATACTGAACGACCAGGTTATTCCATCAATGGATTTTTTCTTCTCTGATGGCACAGGCATATTCCAAGATGACAATGCCAGGATTCATCAGGCTCAAATTGTGAAAGAGTGGTTCAGGGAGCATGAGACATCATTTTCACACATGGATTGGCCACCACAGAGTCCAGACCTGAACCCCATTGAGAATCTTTGGGATGTGCTGGAGAACAATTTGCGTAGTGGTCCAAATCTCTCATCATCAATACAAGATCTTGGGGGAAAATGAATGCAACTCTTGACAGAAATAAATGTTGTGACATTTCAGAAGCTTGTGGAAACAATGCCACAGCGAATGTGTGCCAGAATCAAAGCTAAAGGCGGTCCACGGAAATATTAGAGTGTGTGACCTTTTTTTTTTTGGCCAGGCAGTGTATATTCCTGTATGTATATATTATATACTCTATATATAATAATATATATTCAAATGTCAATGGCCCCTCAGTTAGTACTTTTTCTTGTAAGTGTAGCAGTGCAAAATGCTTTTTTAATCATGTCCACGGCTAGCTAGCAACTGATGATTGAGGAAAATGTTATTTAATGCATTATGTTACATGATGTAATATTTTAGGGTTGCACAAGTAGGTTAACTTACATTTCAAACAACATGGCCAAATGTTACTGTATTTTTATAATTTTTATTCAGCAGGGTGCCATATAAAACAATCTAAATTAAACACTGGATGTCATCAGATTTTGCTGAATACTGATAAAACATCAGTCCTGCTGGTAGGGTCTAGGGCTGCTCAGGCTAAGGTCCTTCTTCACCTGGATGGCTTTACAGTGACACTCTCTGTACATATCTCTGTCCTTCAACAACTTCATTGGCTTTCAGTTACATGTAGCCAATTCAAAATACTAACACTA